>NC_091026.1:17024895-17330000 GCF_041296385.1 Aphelocoma coerulescens | reverse complement strand
GTTAATGGAAGCTGTACAGCTAAATGATGAAGCGTTGAAAATGTGAACTCCTTAATATTTCAGTTGACTTTAATTTTTATTTTTGAGCTAACACAGTTAATTAGATGGTATTTTCCTAAGGTATGTCCACAGCAAAGTGCTATTTATGAGCTAACTTAAAAACCCGTTCTGCCAAATAGAAGCATAAACAAATATCTCTCATGCCAAAAAATGCTCTACATCACATGCAAGTACTTTTAACCGTGGCAATAAAAGCTTGTACTGAGTTACTGCTATCTCTAAGATTACTCACTGAAGACTAGTGCTAATACAGCGTTTTGCTAGGCTGGCTACATGGGTTTGGAAATGAATACTGGTTCCTTTACCACAAGCAATAGTGAGGACACAGTTTTTCTACTTACTGGGCTCTTATTGCTTATTTCAGAAATCTGCAAAATATATTGCCTGGAGATAAATTTGTGGAATTGTATTGGCATTAGTAATGACACTGATTTAATTTTTATTCTAAACTGATGAATCAATCCCCAGACTGTGCCAGGACCCACCTTCCCAGAGCTGCCTGAGTCTATCAGTATTTCACAGCCAGCTGCTCTGCAATTTGCCCTTTCTTCCCCATATCACTACAAAGCCCTAAAACAACCACTTGCTTTCATGGATTTTATTCTTTCCATATCACTCTTGACTTTCGCCACTTTTGTCCTCAGCTTATTCCCATCTCCATTCCCCCTTTCTGTTGCTGCACCCTCACTCTGAAGACATGGATGCAGTATCTCAGTTGAAGATTTTCTTCTTTTCAGTTAGTCCCCCACTGCAGATCAATCATTCTTTCCTGTTTTTAAGTGATTGAATTCTCACATTTCAGTTTATCTATCCCATTTCTGACAATAATTTACCTAACAACATCTCTTCACTCCAGTTCTTTCTGCTGAATTCTGGTCTTGCAACGTGCTGGCATTCTCAGCTTTTACACTCAGTGACACATCAGCAGCAAACTCCACAGGGCTAAACCCAAACACTTTAAAATATTTTTGATGAGCACTCAGCTCTGGGGTGGGACACAAATGAAACTCCTTGTGAAATAGTTTTTTACCCCTTTTGGCACATGCCCGAAGTTGTAAACCCTACTCAAGAATATTACCAAATATTTCATACACTTGAGCCCACAAACAACAACAAATAGTTTTCTTTTGTGAACTGCAAATAAAGATGCAAGTAAAAGAGCAAACACCACAAAACTGAGCCATGCAAAGATTTCCAGCAAGACTTCAGGCAATTGAACACGAGTTGTATTCAGCTGAGATGTCAGATCTGAAAACCATCTCAGCGTAGTGCAAATGGCCTGGTTTTTCTTTTTGATTCTTATTGCTTTAGTTTTGTTTATTCTTATGTAACCTGTCAGCAAAACTTACCCTGCTCCTGGACTGTTTGTGGTCCCCTGATATCGAGAAGGACAGCTTTGCTTCTGCTCCTGCCTGGTGCAGTTATCGTATCCACCTTCGTTTGCCGGGCTGGAATCCTGTGCCTGTCTGTGTGAGTGGCACTAGTCACATTCAATAACACTTTGCTCGTGCATTTAGGCCTCTCTTCTGCACAGCTTTTACCAGCATGTTTACACTCCTCTAACCAGGGGGATTTAGGTGGGCGCCGGTAAATCTGTGCCTGATGTGTTTGTGCAGGAGGTTTACACGGCCCAGGGGTGCTGGGTGTGGGAATGGCCGGGGCTGCAGTGCACATGGAAGGCTACAAATCCTCAGGGAACGTTAATTGAAAAGTTACATCAAATGCACAGCAGGTGGTTGGGACTGTAATGGTAAAAAATCAGCTCAACCAGAGGCAAGTGAACTGCCCAGCTGCCACTTTGGTAATTGGGGGTCCCTGCAGGGTGGTTGAGGGGTTGCTGAATTAGGGACTGGCAGGGTTGGGGCTGGGAGATGGGGACCAGGCATTGTCCTGGCAAAACTGCACACCCAGGTGATTTGCACCTCTACCTTTTCATCAGCTTGTCTTTGGGGTTTGAGGTAAACAGGCTGTGGAGGGGATGGAAGTGTAGCCGTACATGCTATAGGATTTTGACATGACTCAGGGCTGTGGTTGGCCTCAGGGCGTGCTCCTCCTACTACAAATACTGCAAACTTCTTCCTCTTTGCAGAAGCAGTCGGAGTCCTTCCCTGTTGCTGCCTTCTTCCATCAGCTGGATGGCTGTCACTGCTCACTCTTCCCTCCTGGAGCTTTCCTTCCTCCATTCCCAAAACTTTTAAAGGCAAGCTGCACATCTCTATTTTGTGCACAGCAGAAACAAGTGCTTCCTTCTGCTATTTCCTCTAAAGGAAGAAGTGTTTCATTTTTGAACATGATTTAATTTTGTGTCGCTTTTACCTTTCCCTCCTCTTTTGTCTCCACATTTCTTGACACAAAAATACTGGTTTTCACACAGCTTGTGTAGATTTATTGAGTTCAAGGACTGTGAGATTCTCTGAATCTGAAACTGCCTTGATGTGGAATAGAGGAAATAACTAAGAAACATGCCATGGCCTTTTCCCTCCATTTCCATGCTGCTCTCCTAATAAAGCAGATGAGAGACAGATTTTGCTTACAGCATTCATAGTTGTCACACTGCTCCTAACCCTCTTCCTGCTCCCCCTCCCTGTCCAGGAGCTGTAAGCAAGGACACACGAGTCACATCAGAGGCCAGCAAGGCTTGTACCTGATGCTGCATTTCCAGCTTGCTCTGTGCCTTTCTGTCTAAGGTGTCAGATTCCTGCTAGAAGTATTTGTAAACAAAGCCCAAGAAAACTCCTAACTTTGCCTGGAGTAGTGCAGCATGAGTGTTACAGTCATGGAGTGAGAGCCTCTAGGAGGAGCACAGATGTATTTGTAACCTACCCCACAGCACTGAGCTGTGAGCAGGGGGCCAGCAGCATTCAGCTGCTCTGTGTGCACACACCCCACACCTTTCCTTCTCTTTATCAGTGTCTAGTTAAAATCTAGTAAGCCTGAACAAAAAGAGCCATACTTGTTGCAGGCAGTAAATAAGGTTGTGTTGGAAAATGAGTATGAATGAATTTTAGCCACATGATGAAAAAGAATACACATGGAGTGGCTGAATTCTTGGAAAATTCTCAGGTGTTATTTGATAGCAAATGTTAAAAAATGACAGATCATAGCAATGACATCAAGATGGCATTTTTCAACCCAGAATTAATCCAGAAGTGGTCCAGTCAGTATTTTCTCTGTATGTGACACTCCAGTTGATAGTACTGGGTTATATTAATATTGCTTTTCATGGAAGCATTTATGACTTTAAAAGTGCCACTTGATAGCCTGCAACTAGGGTTTCCCTGGAAATGCCTTCATATAAGAATTTAGATATATTTGATATTAAATAGTTTAGCCCCTGTTTGGAAATAGGGGCAGGAAAATGCTTGTTTCCTAGTGCCAATTGTCAGAACAAACAACTGCACCTCTTGCAACCACCACCACAGTACAGATCTGTCTCTGCATTACTGGGCTACCAACACAGCACTTTTAATCACATTTTGATTAAAACTAACTGCTTAACTTAAATACAGAATGGGAAGGAGTTTCATAATTGTCTTGATGTTTTTGGTATTCTGCTCAAGTTAAATAACTTTGGGTTTGGTGGTCACAGTGCCTCGAGCTACACATGGCAGCGTTTTCCAACGTTTGAGTTTTCTCAAGTAGTTTGAGATCAACCATTCTTTTAAAGCTGATACCTTCCATCCAGCAGCATAAGCCCATCTCACCTCCTTGCGGTCCCTGGGAGCTTGATGTGCTTTGGGAGTGAGGGTGTGGGGAGGGCTCTGAGCTCCAGCTCACAGCGAGAGGGGAGGCGGCTGCCTGCTGGGTAATGGCCTCAGCTGGGCCATTCTGGACACGGCCTAGGGACCTCACACACTTATGGCCAGCACCAGAAGCACCCAGAGAAAGTGATAAGTGTTAGAGTGCAGCATAATCCACTCTTCAGCCTCAAAGAGAAAGATGGGATCATACTGCCTTCCATTCTCAGATAATAACCATTTCATGGAGGCAGTTACAAGACCTATTTATAGGGATGGTTTTAGCTGCCATCTTTATCCTTAACAGGAAGGGACTGATGCTTTGGACGGGTGGCAACTTTATGCTACTCACCCATCGCCATATCTTTTTATCTGAATGTGCACTATGTGGTTATTTTTCCATTTGGATGACTTTCACATTCTTTAGATAGAAAATGTTTTCTGAAAAATGATAAAGAGGTTCAGGTAGAAACTGAACTGAAAACAGGTTGGGATTCTCTGATGAATGACCCACCTAGGCCTTGTTTGCCTGTGCCTGGAAATTTGGGAGAGGTTTATGATGAGCTGTTTGTGTAACCAAGCTATGCAAACTAGTAAAAACAAGTCATGTGTAAGAGAGAGGGAACATTGACTGCTTTGACAACTGCTTTGCCATTGCTAAGGAAACTGCTCCCTTGGTAACCATGGTCAGTACATCTGTCTTGTTTTATCTCCAATTCTCACGTAGACACCATCATGGAAAGAATATTAACACAACCAAAACACAAACATTTCAGAAAAGCACAAGGCCTGTATTAATTTCTTCACTAAAAAGTTTAAGGGAGATTCTGCTTTGGTGTTGATTGTGGCTTTGCCTTTCCTGAGATGTGCTCCTTAAATATTAACTTATGCAAAGTAACAATTTATTCTTTTGTTCTGCTTTGTACTTCTTTAAAATGTGATACTTATTTTCTTTTAGCTCTCCTAATTTACCTAATGCAATTGGGCTTTACAATAGGAAAGCCTGAAGGCTGAGAAAGCTTTTGCATCTGTCAAAATAAGAGTTTATGCTTTTGCTAAGGAAAAAACTCTTACTGACTTGAGCAGACTAGGACAAATGGAAGTCCTAATCTGAAGAACAACAAACTTTTAAGATGTCTCTGAACTTTTTGAGCTGGAACCACATGCCTTCAGAAAGATCTTTCTTGCCACTCCTGCTTAAATCCATTAACAAGGAAGAAAATCAGAAATGTCCACAGGAAAATCTGAGAAGAAATCCTGGATGTAGTTTTTGCCACTTTTTAGTGAAATCAGGATATTTGTCAGTACCTACCAGTAAATCAGATTTGAAATGTTTATGGAAGTACAACTTTACACAAAAGAATAATGTTTACATCCACAAAAATCCCAAATCTATTGAAGCAAAAGAAATAAGCCTGGTACACAGGATGCAAAGATTCCCATGGCTTTCTATCCATAGCATTAGGCACAAATGAACACCCTTTGGGTCATGTATTGCCTCAGTTCTAAGATATCCTATACTGAGGTGTTAGAAACACCAGAGGTAGTCAGGTTTCTCAGTAACTTTAGAAGAGCAGCGTTTTCCTCTTCTCATAAAGGAGGGAAAAAGCTTGGATGAAAGAGGAGATAAGAGCTTATAAGTAAATTTGAAAGTGTCTGCTCTCAAGGTGGACCTGGTGACAGGGATTTCATGCCATATACATTCCTCCAAAAATGACAAATCTGATACCTTAACTGCCAGAAATGTGGTTTGTGCATTCACTGAGAGTGCATGTAAAGCAACAGCAAACTCCTCTTTGGTAAGGACAAAACAACCATCCCAACTAAGACCAAGAACTTCTCCAGCCTTGTGTCCTCTCTCTAGCAGCAGCCAGCAGGGAAATCACAGTGGTACCTCTCCATGTACTCTGCCAGTGTCCCAGTAAAAGAAAGGGATGTTTCCAACACAGTACATCAAGGAGTACAGGAATATCCAGGGACTTCAGCAACTGACTGGTAGAAGATTTTGGTCTGGTTTTAAGAACAGTGCAGAGGCAGCAAACCATGGCCTCTCATGGTGGTATAAGCATGCTGGCACCCAACTGTGCATGTCACATCATTTGTGGTGGGAATGAGCTCTGAGGGAAGAGTTACTCTCAGCTGCTTTCTTTTGATTTATCTGTTGAAGATAATATGATCTAGCAGTTACTTAGCTTTGGCTAACACAGTTCAGCATCCGCTCCTATAGCATGGATGTTACAGTATCATCAACAGCAAACCTTCCTTTCACATTAGCTCTGTATGTGTGAAGCATCCTGCCTTCATATCTGTTCTTTTAACAAAGGAAATGCAGTGAGAACTATTGTTCTGCCCATTGCAGAAGCTTTGGGACACTGGCAATGCAAACATCCTTTTACTATTCTGTCATGCATCCTGACCTTTCATTTTTACTGGAAGTCTTTGCAGATGCTTTGTTTACCCAATCCCATTTACCATAAACAACACAGCAATTGGCACTCCCGAGATGTTTGGTTTAACTTTATCCAGAAGCCAGAACCAGTTGCACCACTACCACTGGTGCAAGGGAGTTGCCATGAGTCATTTCTCCTAATTCTTTCCCTCTCACGTCTCCAGCTCCAGTGGCACACCCATGAGATCTGTGCTTCACTTCCCCTGTATGCAAAGTGAGTGACACAGCACCTCATCCCTCCCAGGAGCAGAGTGGGACTACATGGATTTTATGCCCCTGGATATTATCAGGGAGCAGTGAGTGGGGTCTGTGCTCTCCCTAGGGGAGAAACTCCAACAGGAACATCATGCCCCACTGCCGTGGTAGGGTGGCAGCCCGCCATGAATCACAGCCCCTTTCTCCAGTATCTGAGTGAGAGCAGCAGGCAGACCTGCAGATTGGGGCCAGGTCCAATCAGAAGTCCAGGTCATAAGGCAGCATCAGAGGGAAGTCAAGCTGGAAGTCAGTGCATGGTCAGGATGAGTGGGTTGATCACTCAGCTGAAGACCAGCTCAGCTCACTAAAAGCAGCAGATTTTCTTGGCTGAGCTTAAATGGGCTCCTAGGCCTGCTGGAGTGGGTGGAGGCACCAGGCGAGGCTGATCAGGGTCATTAAGACTTACCAGTACCTTCAGGTCCCCAAAAAATATCACAACAGCAGGAGTCAGCTAAATAAAGATATTTACAAAGCAACTGACACCTCGACACTTTCCCCAGCTGAAATGCTAAGGAAACTCTGCTGACAATTTTCTTTTCATAGCTACTCCAGAAAGCAGGGCTAAGGCATGACAATGAGGAAGATAGGTTTCTCCTTTTATTAAAAAAAATATCCAACTACATTACTGTGGAAAATTGAAATGTAATTACCCTGACAGATATAAAGATCAGTGTACACAGGTATATTTAAGCTTTTGCAGAAGACCACACTTTGGGAAGCTTGTTCTAGCCTGTCCCTAGGTTTGCATGCACGTGAAGTCCCTCGAGTTTGGATCCAGGCAGTGGAAAACAGAGCAGCACAACACTTAGTTTAGCAGCACATGCTCTGAAGCGTACTAAGTACTGCCTGTGCATGCTGCTGAACCTCCTCACCAGTCACTTGCTGTGGGATAGCTCTGGGATTAGGGAGGCAAGGGCTGACATGTGAAATCTGTGCCACTTACTTAACTGCTCTGTCACAATGAATTGGGCTGCTCTGCCTGCGCTAGCCTGGAGAAACAAGTGGCAGGGCCTTGGCTGGCATATGCTGACGGAATGGGGAGAGAGCCTGTCCCTCCGTGTGGCAGGGTGACAAAGCCTCGAGGGGAGGCACAGGGCTCTGCTCTGGTCTCTTCATGTCAGCCGAGGACCTTCTCAAACTGGTCTCTGAAGGCTGATGCTCCCACTCAGTCCAGAGTGCGGGAGCCCTTGGGTAGTGTGGTGCCAAGGCTGCTTTGAACCAGCTGGTCTGGTTCTGAGGGGGCCTGAATGATGGCTGAGATGACAGACTGGCTGGACAAGGGCTCGCCAGAAAGTAGGGCAGCAAAACTTTCTAATTAAGATAAAAATACCTTTGTAGTCTTTGTAGTGAAGGGGAGCCGCGGCACTCAATCTAAATGTTTCTGTCCAAAGAATGAGCAAGAAAGAGCTTTCTTAGATCCTTTACCTTTGCTTTAAAGAGACAAGAGATCATCTGACAGCAGGTTTGTCAGGCTCACCTTCCAATAACGAGGCTGTTGTAGGAGCTACCTGCACTCTCACAGCTGAGCCTGCACAGCTCTGCAGCCAGAGCTCCCACTACCTTCACAGGCACACTGCCCTCTCTCCAGACAAGATGATCCTCTTCTAAAACAGGAAAACATCCCAACGAAAAGCAAAATGGGCTGTAGCCCTGCTAAGAAGAGCTTGTTCCCAAATCTTTCCTGGACCCACGCACGATTCATTCCAAGACGCTGATAGACACCTCAGGAGCCAGGCTGTGCCTTGTGGTCAGGAACCCTCCCGAGCTGGCTGGCAAAGAAAATGTCCCTGAGCATGATGGGGAACAGGAATGGTTTGATGAACCTCTGAAGATGTAATAAAAAGAGCACAAAACAAGTTTGGAAGGGACATGAAGATCATTGTCAGTTTGAAGGAGTTTGCCCTTGAGACCCATGGAGAGCACATCAGCTGGCTCCAGCTCACATGTTTTCTCCAGCACTCCAGAAAAAAAGAGGCAAAGTACAGTATGTACTTGTCTGCTGAGACATTTAGATTGGCTACTGACACTCTGCAAATGTTTATAAAGAAAACAAAATGTGGATGATAGCCATTTTCATTAAACTGTGCAGATTCAGTTCACCCCGAATCACAAGATCCCTGAGCCATTTTCTTGCCCTTTTGGAGACATCTACTTCCCAACAGCGCGGAGGCTGTGTGGCTCTTGATGATGTTTTCTTACTTGATGGGTCTGGTGCACACACGCTGCAGGGGGAGGCATTGCCAGGGCCAGGTATCTGCTCCATATCTGCAAGGGGAAGGTGAATATCCCTCGGCCCTGTCACCTTGGGTTGATTTTAATCAAGTCAAAGCCAAGAGGAGGAAAAAGACAAAATTAAAACTTCAAGCCTTACCTGTCCAAGGCAGAGTTCCCTCTTGCACACCATGTAAAATTGTCAAAAAAGCTTGGTGGCTGGTTCCTTGAGTGCAGGGAGGCTTGAGAGCTTCCTTTGGGCCAGACAGCACATCCTCTCTCAGAAGCAGGAGTGCTGATTTTTGACAATGTTCCAGGGATCTTTCCAAGCTCTGCCACTTGCTGCACCTCAGCATGCAGTCGCATTTATGCCTGTCAAGCATGAGAATTCCATACTGAGTTATATACACCGTGACCACGACAGAGCCTTCAGAAACATGGGGACTGCAGTTCTGGAACCATCGCTCCCTGTAACCATTCCCCTGCCTCCAACATGGGTGGCTCCGCCAGCCTTGGGGTGAAGGAAGTGACAGTACTGATGAGAGCAGAAACATAATTTCATGTGCAGCCCGGTCATTCTATTTACTGAAATAATCTGTCCCCAGGAACTGATTTGGCTCATTGTGGGTGGGTGCTGTCTATCTCTCCCCACTTGTCTCTTGCTGAGCTTGTGAACAGCCAGTCTGCAAACCATGGCCTGAAACACACTGGCACCTGGGTCAAAATGTCCTGTTGAACTGTGGGACAAAAGGAAATGCCCCAGGGTGCCTTTGCCCATCAACAACATCCTTCTGCAGCAGTGCAAAAATCAGGGTGGGCCATGGCATAAGCTCATTTCTCCCTTCTTGCACCAGTTACACCATGGTACAAACCATCCATCAAGGTATCAAGCACTCCCAAACATGCTTGTATGGTAGGACTTTGTATCTGTGTGCAGATGGGACAGAGTGTCCCCTCTCCTCACTGGGACATTTGCTAAACCCATTTTCCTTCTGCCTTCCTGTCATTTCCTTGTCTTGACGCCTGTGTATGTGATGTGTGTGTATGTTCTACATGCAGGAACCCTCATTTAAAGCCAAAAATGGCGTTGCCTTTGTCTCATGGTGTCCCAAGCGGCCACATATCCCACCCTCTCTGCAGGACTCGGGCCAAAAAAGTTTGCTTCCCTTTCGGCACTGCAGTGCTTTTGGATGTCAGAACCAGCGTCAGCCCTCTTCAGAGACCAGAGCAACTGCTGTGAATTTAAAACAAATATTTTTCATCTTAAATGCCACGGCAGGTCAGCTCAACAGAAAAGAATAGTTGGTAACAGGCTTGAAACGACAGCGGGGTGGAGTGTTTACAGCTCCATCAACAGCTCGGTGTTAATGAACTGAATCCGAAAATTACCTCTCTATTGATGGAGGCATGGATGGAGCACAGAGATGAGAAAGATAGTGATTGCCTCCAGCTGCAGGCAGAACTTGGAGAGTGTTTATTTATCACTTGGAATTGAATGATTTTTTTGGAGAGGGCAGTAAAATTCTGAAAAGTGCAGTCATGCAGCTGCCTGCAGCCTGGCACTTGTGTCAGCCGTGCAGCTCCAGCTACGGGGGTACAGGATTTCATCCTGTCCAGGGAGCATCTCTCTGGGCATGAGAAGGAAAAGCCTCAACTGTGGTCAGCCCTTTGCTGTGTGTGTGTGTGTGTGCATGTGTAACAAGGTGTGGTTTTTAACCAAAAGTGCCAGGCAGGGAAAATATGGCTGCTTTATACTGACTGACTGTAAAAGGACTGCAAATACATCAAAGGAATAATGTCTTCTGCATTGCAACTGCTGTAGCTAATGGGAATGTTATCATGGAAGGCGTTATTTTTGACCCTGATTTCTCCCTTTGCTTTGCTTTCTGAAGGAGGCGTTGGTAGTGCTACAGCTGAGCAAAATGGTCAAGGAAAGATGTCAGCAGATCCTCTGTTTGAACTTCCAATGCACCAGCAATCCAGATGGGAAGCTTTTCCAGGATAGCCTCTTTTTTGCCAATTCAAATTTTGGGGAATTTCCCCAGCACAGTTTCTTCTGTCGAGCACAGCCGTTGTTTTTGAGGGATTTTCGCACCGCATCTCTCTACAGAGGAGCTTTAATATGTTGA
The DNA here is from genome assembly GCF_041296385.1 of Aphelocoma coerulescens. Classification (NCBI taxonomy): domain Eukaryota; kingdom Metazoa; phylum Chordata; class Aves; order Passeriformes; family Corvidae; genus Aphelocoma; species Aphelocoma coerulescens. The sequence continues at coordinate 17,319,159 of NC_091026.1, read as the reverse complement.
ATTGTGCTGTGAGTAAGGGCTGATGTGTTCAAGGTGTGTGGCCTGGTGCCACATGAGCAGTCCAAGCACATCAGCACTCAGCACTGCCCTTTGTCTCTGCTTGTGATTTCTGAGGAGAGTTTGCTGTGGTTGAGGCATTTCCGTAGGTCAAGAGAGAGGACTCCCCAAGAAATTCCACTCTTCACCTATTAGTAAAATTAATTTATAATTTCTTTCATAAATTTGGGCTAGTAAATGGATTATTTTGTTGGTGTTTTGTGTTTGAGGATGGGGGCTGCATCAACCACCAGCGTTTTTTTGTCCCTGGAGGAAAATAATTTATTTTAAAAAGCACTTTCTACTTATATAGAATCGCAGAACAATTTAGGTTGGAAAAGAGCTTTTAAATCATCAAGTCCAGCCATTCACCCAGCACTGCCAAGTCTGGTTAAACTTCCTACAATTAGCCTTGGCCAATTGATCCAGCCTGTCCAGATCCCTCTGCAGAGCCTTCCCACCCTCCAGCAGATCAATATCCCCACCCAACATGGTGTCATCTGCAAACTGACTGAGGGTGCCCTCAATCCCCTCATCCACATCAACAATAAAGATATTAAACAGGCCTGGCTCCTTTGGACCCTTCTTTTAAATGGGTGTCACATTTGCTCACTTCCAGCCAGCTGGGACCTCCCCAGTTAGCCAGCACTGCTGGTAAATGATGGAAAATTCAAAGTATATATTTAAAGTATATATTTAAACACAAACAACAGAAATAGTTCTAAGTGCTTGAAATGTGCTTTTAAACAATTTAGCAATGCAGAGTAAGTATACCCTGTTGAAGGCAGCCTACAGAAATGTTAACATCCTCTCAAGGTAAATCAAGTAATGGACTGTTGGCCTATTTTTCAAACCGCTTCTCCTCAGTATCTTGACATTTGATAGGATTATCTATTACTGTTGGATTTTGGTTGACTCTCTGGTATGCCTGAGAAGATTGTCATCTTGTGATTTAAAGATAATAGAGCCAAGCATGTGAAACTGCACACAGAGAATAAACCTTTGACTCAGAACCGAGTATTTTGTTAAAAAAAAAAAAAAAAAAAAAAGGACAACTTTGTCTTGAGCTCAGTTTGATACACTGGCAGTTAATGAAATTATCCAGCAATAACTTTCCATTCTAAATATTGCTGTGCTATTTTTAAAAGGCTCCTATGGCACTCCACGCAGGGCGGCCCGAGCTAACAATACCAGATATCTGAAGAGGGTGAGTGTGATTAAAGACTTGTGACAATAGCTAATGTAAGCTTTAACTAAAAATGTCAACTCCATTTGTTTTCAGCTTTAAAGAGTTTCTGGATCACAATGTGCAGGTAGGAGTTCTAACAATTTCAAGATTACACTTGACCTAGTAGAAAAGATGATCATGTAAAAAGTGACATGAACTGGGACTCCGTGTGTGCACATGTGGATCTGTGTGCCTGTGTATAAATATGTCAACACTGGAAAAGAGCCTCACAGTTTTTCAAAATATGCAACACCTATTTTTATTATAAAGCTTCACAACTGGCGACTTAAAAAAAAATGGAATGAGCTAGAGTGGGCTTTTTATTACACATGGCTTTATTTCTTTGAATTTCAAAATTACCTAGCATGCATTTTCAACTTTGGAACAATTTGCAGGCTGTTTTCATTTCTATTTAAAAGGGCTAAACACTGAGAATGTGCCTCTGCTTTGCATTCTAATTGCATGTAACTGATTTGCACAGCAGAACAAAAACCTAATTTTCAGATTAAGAATCATGCGCTAAGAAATAATTATTGTTTTACGAGAAAAAAAGGTTTTCCACATTTTTCCCCCTTGCCCAATTTATGAGAACTGTTTGCTAGTTTGCAGGTTGCCAGCCTTCCCAGAACACCAACTATTACTCTTTGGGGACTGGAAAAAGGTAGACAGAGACACGAGGCATGCAACTGTTTTGACTGCATTCTTTTGCTTGCAACATAACACTTGCTTTTTATTATTTTATCTTCAACAATCAAGGGGTGACTAAATGGTTGCAGGTGGTGATGAAAATAAAAGCCATCCATCATTATTTATTAGGCATGAAAAAGATACACAATAATGTAATTTAATCCCGGAGCAGACAATTATTTCCACATATTGATAATACAATGTGAAAACTGTCATGAATCCTAATGTGATGTTCGCCTTTATTGGTGAACCACTAGTAGCAATGCAAATAATGAAATTGTATCAAAAAGAATAAAAAAGTAATTATTTGCATATACCAATAGTGTCATAGAGAAAAACACATCATTACTAACTTTGGAAAATATGATCATAGTTTGTATGTTACTTTGGCTTTGAAGTTTGCAAATGCAGGTGCAAAGTGTTCCTCTAAGTAAATATTTTATTGATTTCTGCATCATCAAAATCATTTCACAGGTTTTGATAAGGGAACTTTAAAGCCATAAACATGCAGCTGTATAATCAGCACCTCTTTACAGAGACCTGCAGATCTCCCTGCTAATCTATTCACATATTTGTGTACGACACTTCCTCCATTAAAAATAATTTAAGAAATATCTTTGCTCCATCTGGGCCTGATTGAAAGCCCATTGAAGTCATCAGAAAGACTAGCATTGATTTTAGTGGGCGTCAGACAGAAGCCCTTTGTGGCTGCTTTCTATAAATAAAGTTGGCCTCCAGTTTGGGCAGAGCAGCTCTCACAAATGTATTCAGACCGATGACATTCACCCCTGGGCAGATGTGAGCATGTGCCACTTAATGCCCACTTATGTCTCATTTTGAAGGCCCTTTTGGATGGACAAAAATATACATATTTTTATAAATAGGCAACTATACATGCAAAGTATATCTGCAACTGCACAGCTAATTTACATTTGAATTACCATATCTGGGCATGCAAATCAGGTAATTACTTGCTCACATATAACCGGCCATTTGCATGCACAAATACCTATTATATGCATTCAAGTCACAGTAATGTGTCTGCAGCATTTAGCTGTATCTCAAGAGAAACTGCAGCAAGGAAGAGGTTTACATTATCTCTTATGGACATGGTGTCTTCTAGACTGATATAAGTGATATTTGAAATCATTAGGGGATCTGTAAACTTCCTACATGTGCTGTCCCTTAAACTGAAGTCTCTTAGGCTCAAGCCTGTAAGAGGCTGGAGCACTTGTGGCAGCAAAACCATTAAAAATTAGATACAATTAGAGGGAGTCTCTGACTGTAGAAACCGACCTTGAAATGGTAAAATCGCACCCTGAAAACATTCCTGAAACCACAACAGCTTTTCTGTTGCCCAGAGAAGCTGTGGCTGCCTCATCCCTGGAAGTGGATGGGCCAGGTTGGATGGGGCACTGAAAAACCTGATCTACTGAGTGGCATCCCTCCACATGGCAGGGTTGGAATAAGATGATCTTTAAGGTCCTTTCCAACCCAAACCATTCTAGGATTCTATGATTTCCAGAGAGGGAAAGATGTTGAGCACATTGTGGGCAAGTCACACAGGCTGGGACCTGACAGAGAGCTGGGGAGGAAGGGATGGTGTCCCTGCTCAGTCTTTCCTAAGCTTGGGAGCGGCTGATTTACTCCAGCACCTGATTCCCATCAATCTCACCCGCTACCACTCCACATTTAGGAAGGAGATGCAGAGTGTATTTTCCCAAAGGCGGGAGAGGGAGAGGGGCATCAGCTGGTCTGAGCATCACCTGAAATGTAGCAGCAGCAGCAGCTGCTTCCTTGGAGAGCACATGGATTGGAGGCAGTGGCACCACCCAGGCTGGAGAGGCACCCCCATCCAAGGGGAGAGGGTCCAAGCATGACTCCACTATGCCAGGCAGGCAGGTGCCATTGCAGGGAAGGAGCACAGGAGATGAGTAAGTTGCACTTTCACTTTTGCCTTGTTTTTAGGCTGTTGGGAGAAGGACAAGTGGGCTTGAAAAAAAAATACAATGTGAGTTGTTTTTCTCTATTAATCAGTGCTTTTTTTTTTTTTTTTTTTTCAGCTGCCTGGCTTCATTACATTTGTTTGTCTTTCCCTCTCCAACTGAGCAGTGGGATCTGATTTTCCTGAATTTGGCTGAAGAGACAAATTAAAGTCTTCTTTGTTTATAATCAAAGCAGGAGTGATTATTTGAACATTTTGAAGGAATCACATAGCATTTTAAGAGTCTGTAAAAAGACAAGAAAGGTGGTGGGAAGTCATCAGATGCTATTTTCTTTAAAACTGCATGGATGGTTTTAACAAAGTCAACCCATGACGTCTGTAGAGTTTCACCAAATGGCCTGGGAACTGATGGCAAATTTGTGAAAACATGCTGGAAATGTTTTGTTGATATTCCTGCTGACATTAGGGGCAGATCCTGCATGTCACCACAAATATTTGGCAGTGGAGAAAACCAGAGATTTTGTTCAGCTCTGTTTGGAATCAGATAGCAAATTGATCTTGGAGACTCTCCCTGGAACTCTTCATATTTTTGGAAAACAAAAGATTTTCAGAGGAAGCCCTGTTTTTATTATGCATGAGATTGTTATGGGAGGAGAAAAGGGAGTCTGTGACTTACACAAAAGAAGAGGGGAATCGGAGCTTTTGCTGGAATTGAACAGATTATTCCTGGCCTTAGCTTTGTGTACTTTTCCCTAGGAACATGGATTTTTATGTGAGAAAAGATTATTTCTGAATTATTATTTATTTATTTATTTATTATTCTGTCTCCTGTGCCTCGTACAATGGGAGATCAGTTACCTGTGGGGTCAGTAAATGGTCCTGATGGGAGCTGAGGGACGGGAGCACGCCCAGAGCACGCCACAGTGCTGGGAAACACTGCTGTGATGGGATAGGAATCATGGACAGCTAAGATGGGACACATGGACCTTTCTGGCAGTGCTCAGCCACCCTCGTCTCCTGTGCTGTGCTCTTGCTCCAAGTGGATGATGAAGCACAGAGTGTCCTGACTGCTCCTTTTGATCCACTATCTACATGACCTGGATGAAATCCCAGACCCAAAGAGTTTTTCCCTTAACTCCATCCAACATTTCACCCCCTCTTCCAGTAAGTGACTGTATCCTCTGTGGCAGCAAGGGCAGTGCCCCCACTCACCATAGCAGTATCATCTCCCCATCTTCTAGGCTTCTCCCTTGTTTTTTGGGAAGAGCCCAGGACAGCACTGTGAGGAAATACCTCAGCAGTATTTCCACTGCATGACTTAAAGAAGCCCAGGCACACTGGGAGCCTGGGGCTCAGCAACGTGACCTGCCCTCCCCACAGACACCACACATTTCTGTGTGAAACAGCTCAACCAAGAAGTAGCAAAATTTTCCAGAGGTGACAAGGAAGGACCTTTTGGGGCCATGCTGTGAACGCTTGTATGAGTTGTTGGGTTCCAGATGAAGCGAAGAAAAACTCTCCATGGGAAGCTTCTGACTTCATGGATTGCTCAAACACTGAGCATATTTAACACAGGGCTGGATGTGATAAACTAGATTCATACAGCTATCCAAGGAAAAAAACAACAGGGGAATGTGGCAAGCAGTCAGTTTTGTGGTCTGAACCTCACAGGAAGGACATGTTTTCAGATCAGACCCCGGCTGTAACAGTGAGGCTGAAATAGAAGGAGAAGCAGAAGAGGCTTCTTCTACTTGCAATGCAGTAGAAGTTGAAATGCAGTTGCAAGGCAACTTTGAGTTGTTTCCAGGCTGCCACTTTAGCTCTCAGACAAACTTCTAGCCTCAAGGAAATGCTGATCTGATGAGTTCAAACCAGCTCCATGTCCCCAGGTACGGTCCCACCATGCATCTGGCCACTAGTCCTGCCTAGCTCAGGACTGTGTATTTGTGATGCCCAGATTCTGCTGTCTTACTCTGAATTCTTCTGATTTATGAGGAGGGGTCATGAGACAGCTGTGACAGAATTCACCTTGCCATGGAAAAAGAGCAGTCATGCTCAGGGGAAAGCTCAGCTTTAGCATCATGGTCTTCAGCATGGTGCTCAAATGAGTGAGGACTGATTGGAAAGAATCCACTAGAGACCAGCAATAAGGCTGAGATGAGGGGAGGAGAGAACTGAGACTGGTCAGGGAGAAACAGGAGATATCAAACATGTAAAATGCTGTCTCAGAGGGGCAGGGAATAAACTATCCTCCCTGTCCATGGGGGATATGAGAAAAAGTTGCAGGCTTACACTTAAGTAGGAGAGCCTAAAAGCTTTCTAAGTTTAAAAATAGCTCAGAGTAGAAAAGGCAAGAGACCCTTTATGGGCACTGGAATAATCTATTAGTATAACTAAACTTGTTGTTTACTTCCAGAAAAAGATCAGAAAGTAGGTTTTTTTAAAAGTCCGTTTCATAACTCACAACAAAATCCCTCAAGTAAACATCCTTTCCAATTTTCATATATCTGCTGCGTCTTCTACCTCTCCTCCCAGGCAGTGATGAATGTAACAAAGTAGTGGGTGGGAAGAAACACAGATAAATATTTTGTAAGTAATGTACTATATATATTGGGCACAGATAGAAATAGCATTGTGCTCATTCTGTTTTCATTCTCACCAGCACGAATCAGGAATAAATCCAGTCACCAAACTCTTTCTATGTGTAAAAATGGAGAAAGTAAGTGGTGAATGAATGTGTCGTGAAGAGTTGAATGTGAATTTTTTGGTAAGCCAGCATCTTTCTTTTATTATCTAGTCATGCTTCTGTGCAAGAAGGCTGAGTCCAGTCATTATATGCATTTTTCTCAAAAGCCAACACTGTTATGGGATATACTGGAGACAGTGTGGGTGGAGCACAACAGTATTAAAAAATAAAGCACTGTCTCCTTTTTTGTTTTCCTGTATAAGAACAAATCATTTATTCCCTGCTGGATTTCATGAGTGTGTTATTTACCACTGTTTACTGTAACTAGCTTCCTATTATTACAAAAGTTGGCAGGGTGAGCATGGGTCTGTAGCTTGCCCAGTTGCATTCCAATTCCTTTCTGCCAAAAAATAAAAAAATGGGTTTTCCATGCACCTATCACATGTAGGAATATATTCAGCCGCATTTCTTTGTCCTACAGATGCCAACCTCACTGTCAGAGTTGTCAGGAACATGCCTGACCCTCTCTCCCCACCAAAGCACTCTCTGATGGGCATCCCACGAGCACCCCGAGGAGAGGGGCCATCCCAGGGCTGCAGTGCCATGAGACCCAGCCTGATTTCAACCTGGTTGGTTTGACCGCCACACACAACAGCACTTAACTTAGCCTGAGCTAATTTATCCCAAGGAGAAGGTAACCAGATATTCCTGAGCAACACTTCATCAGCTCTACATCAAGACACTTTACAGGGTGTTGCTGCCAGGTGGGTTTGTCCAGCCTTCCCTGGGGAAGCGCCGCCGAGCCCGTCCCAGGAGGAAGGTGGCTGAGCACTGGGGAAAACACCACACAGCCTGTGCCTTTGCTTCCCCAGGTGTGCAGGCACAGGGGTTATGCCTGCTCACAGTGTGCCCAAGTGTGGCCATGGAGGAAAATGTGAAAGAGAGAGAGGATTTGGAGAAATGGCCTCAGAGGAACAGTGTTATCCCAGGGGGAGCCCCACACTGGGCACAGGTGCTCCTCAAAGCACCAGTGGAGTGGCAGGACCAGGCTGCAGAAAGTATCTCAGTGGTTTGGGTGATCTCTCTGTGGAGGGTTTAGATGAGCTGCATGTGTTTGCACTGCAGAATCTGCTCTGGGTTTCTGTTTTACATCTCCAAGAGGCCTGTGCCCTTTGTAAATATAGAGGCTGAGGCACAGGAAGAGCTGGTGTGCTTGTGAGAGCACCAGCCCAATAAATGGATATATATTTAACTTTCTGCTTGGTGTTATTTTCTCTCTGCTTGGGCAAACAATAGCCTGACTGCTTCCTAGTCCTAATCAAACTGCAGGGTACTAATAAAACAAATCTAAACTAATAAAGCACATTTCATCAGTATTAATCCTCTTAAAGTTATCAGGTTTTCACATCCCTAGATAGGAGTAGTACTGTCTGACATAAAGTTGAGAGATAAAAGTAGGATAAAAGAGCCATTACCATACAACAGCATTAAGTAAAAAATATAATTGCAAAGGCTGAACTTGATTATTATTTAAAACATGTGTTGGGTGGAGGCACCAGCCAGCAGGAAGCATCTGATGCTGATGAACCCACACAACCTCAGCATGACTGACTTTAGAGTATGAATGTAAAAGATTTATTAATTTCATTTTTTAAGATGTTCTATTTGTTTTGAAAACATTTGGGGTTGCAAAACACATGAATCCTGAAACTATTTCCATAAAGCCTGGAAGAGTGGAACAAAATTAGAGGGGATGGGGGTGGGGAACATGGGTATATTTTTTTTTTCTGGGAAGAATTTCCATTAAAATTAAATCTAGTTTAATTATAGCTCCTCAGCAGTGAGTATGTGATTTCTGATTATGTCCCTGGTGGATGCTCAGGTTGGTACTGCTGTGGTTGGATTGAGATCTGCTCCATTTCATTACTTTTTCCTTGAAGAGAAACCTCACTGGTATTCGTGGAAACCATGTGTCAGTTTGTGCAGCGTGTCATTATGTATTATCATATCATACAATTTAAAAAACATTGCATTGTTGCTTCTGGTCGGATTCTCTTTATGTGGAATACAGATGGCATTATTCTAGGTAATTCTCTTTCTTAATTCCAGCCCTCAAGCCAATCAAACAAAGAGAAAATTGTAGATGGATGTGAACTAATTTCTTGGTATATATCCAAAACCCACAAATAATTAGGGATGGGAGAAGCTCAAAAGCTCTGTAGATTTGGTTTGGACACACACTCAAGCTCGACTCTTGTGCAAAGCTGTAGGGGAACCTCCATAATTAAGGCTGTGCTCCATTACACTGGTGTAAACAGAGTCAGTGGTTACACCAGGGAAAGAGAGAGTTCAGAAATTGACCCCCTGGCTGAAGATCTCAGGAGAAAAGATTTTTTTGTGAGATTTCTATTACTTCCTGTTTCTGGTCAGGTTCAGGTCAAGAGCAGCTTTCTCACAGTGCTGGGGCACTGGTGTTCCCATCCCCGACGGGCCAGGAGGCACTGGGGAGCATGGAAATAAAGCTGAGACAGCCTTTCACAGTGCAGGAAAGCACCGCCTTGGGCTGGGTCAAAGCAACGGCCAGAGGTCAATTTTTATTTTGTCTGAACTTGTTCCTCTGCCCAAAATGGCAGCATGGAAATAACAATGTGAGATACAAGACTCAGTGATGGGGCTGAGCCGCCTCGCCTGTATGGCACGAGTTGGAGATCAGAAAACATGTCTTGTGTAAATGATAGTAATGAAGTTTTTGTCCTATTTTTAAGCAGAGTGTGTCCCCAGTTCTGCTTTTGATAGTAAATACAGGTTTTTGTGACCCATGGCTGCTACTTACCCACACCTCCACCAAATGCTGTCACAGCATGACCAAACTCAACAGAGAAAACATAAGCATGAAAGTGCCTGCAATTCTGTGCACCCCAGGCTCAACACTCAGCCAAAGACAGCGTCATGGAAAGGCTCTCTCTGTTCTGCAGCTAAATTGGAGGGAAAGGTGCCAGGTTGGGGAAGAAAAATGCACACAACAAATTTAAGTTGCCAGCTACACCCTGTTGTCTTGTACTACTTATCCACAGCTCCGTGCAGTGATTCCAGCCTGAAAGCACCAGCGTAGCTTTACTGATAACCTGCTCTCCCCTTGCTTTGGAGATAAGTCTCATCCAGCAGATGACAAAGGCTACAGCCACTATTCAGGGACACATCACTGCAAGGCAGGGGACACAAACAACAGATGTGCAAAAGAGCTTTAGCAGGAGGCCAGCTATTTCTAAATGTCTGCTTTAGATAGTAGCATTCCCCATCTTACCACCTCCCCCCAGAAGCATTGTCACTCCTGCTGCAGCACAATGCAATAAAGAGCAAAACCAGCTGAAACTTTGTGTATTAACAGGCAAATTTTACTGCTTGCAAGGTGAGAATACAGGATGAGTGAGGTTTTTATATGCCATCAGCTGCTCTGCTCAGACTCACAGTCAGGATAACTTGGCAAAGATGAGTTTTCTGTTGAGCATTGCAGGAGCCTGGAGAAATAGTGTTAGAAAGGAGTACTTTCATCTGAGGAAATATCCTAAACCACTGATGAGCTGCCTGTGTGAATCTCTCTTATGTCTGAATAAGAGGCAGCATCCGACCCTGACATTGATGCGGTAGTTGCCCTAGAAAAGAGAAACAAAAAAACCCCAAACAAAACAGCATTTTAAAACAAAGACAGCTGGATTGACAGCGACCTACACAGGCGGCTGTGGCCAGCAGTGACACTGATTGAGACAGACTTCTCTAAACTGGTGACAGACTCTGAATGCCAGATCCCACGATCAGTCCTAAATGACAAAACATACAGCTTTATGTAGCTGTTGTGATTAGGGAACTTTCTGTTACGGTAGGAATGTATGAATATTTTAGCTGCGTTACTGGCCTCCAAACATTTTTCCTTCTTGATCCCTCAGACAAGGATTTGGTGAAAGGGGATCTAATTTTAAATGAGAAACATCTTCATGAAACTTTCCAGGGAAAATCTTAAACAAGGAGCAGTCATCCAGCTCCAAGAGCTGGGGAAATGCAGCACCCCTGTCCAGTGGCTGCCTTTGAAAGGTTTTATAGTCCCCTGTTTACTGAGTTCATTCAGCTTTCATTTTTTCATGTTTATTAGAAAAATTTGTTGTATTTTTTTTACCAGTTCCCAACAGAAGGGCAAACCCAAGTCCTCTGTGCTATTGAGTTTTCTGCCACACAAGTGGTAATGAGGATACTTCCAGTGCTTTCTGCTGGCTGGAGTATTCGAGCCCCAAGCTTCACAGGAACTGGCGACCACTGTGATAATGGAAGTCCAACACTTTGGGACCACTTCTAACCTTTCAGTTTCTAGCAGATATTACTTATGCAACACCCTCCTCTTCAATTTTTCTATGAATTCAGAAATTTTTTGTGAAGTCCAGACTTTAATGTTTCTCTGCTTACTCAGACAGAGGCCAAAGATTCATTCTGGATTCATTATGAATTCATATGTAGACTATCAGCTGATCCAAAGTGAGGTAATTGACAGAGTACATATAATTATTCACCTTTCTATTTGCAAGGTCTCTGGATCAACAAAGAAACCTCCATTACAAGCCCTACATGGATCATACAATTTACTGGGGCAGTTTCAGATTATATACAGACAAGAACAAGCCTATGTCTGCACTGATTTCTAACAGGGAAAAATCTCATCAGACACTTCCATGAGCAGCCTGGGATGTGTCTGAGGATGTGCTGAGGCTCACTGGCCTCATGACAGTGTGTGCCTTTGCCATGCTCTCTGTGTGATCACAGCTTGGATCCATACAAGGTTACTCAGGATCAGTGTATGTAGCCAAAGAGAAACCAGTCACTCAGTCTCTTCTCCTTCCTCCATCCTTCCCCTTTTCCAGAGACCAATTAATCCAAGCTGGGTCAATCCTAAGCCAGTTTCCCTTTAATACACTACTCCATGCCAAGATGCACGTACAGACAACTTCACTCAATATTGGGCATTTCCTCACTGCTTCAGAGACCAAGGACTATGACTCCAGCAGATGGTCCTGGCATGCAGAGTAATTTCAGTAGTAGATACAAGTTTCTTATGCCTTCATCAGTCTCGGTGTTCAACCAGAGGCTGATGATACCACTGAGGAAACCTTCACAGATTTCATCAATAAAAAACACAGCAAACTTCTCACCAACAGCATCCTTATAACACCTCCTGCAGACTCAGGTCACAACATTTGACCCAGCTGTAGGACCAAAGGGCACCTGGAATCCTGGATAGTCCTAAGCCTCTCAAAACCACAGTGCTCTTTGGAAAGGTGACCTGAATTTGTCTGGAAGCAGCGGATTATTTTCATAAACTCTCCTGCCTGCTTCATTTACGGGAAAAAGGCCACCCAGACGCCTCCTTATCTAAAGGAATCCCAACTTTCACTTCAGCCACTCATTTACCCCTCCCACATCTATTTTTTTTTGTCTCAGAAACCCCATTGCAACCGCTTGGGTCTGCTACAGGATCTGCTTCAGTTTACCCCAGCACAACTCAGCTCTCTCAGTATGGTGCAGACATGATGCTCCATAATGGGCAAAAGGATGAGCATCATGCAAATGCATGAGTGATACTGTCAGCACTTCTAGGAAGTTGCACACACAGATCTACTTAGTTAATAATGAGACGTGAACACATTCTGTGCACCTCACTGAGCACACATTTAAGCATATGGCTGCTGAGATAGAATATATCCTGCCAGCCTTTTTTCTTAATTAAAGTTATGCAAGTTATGAAATACTTTCCTTTATAATAAGCTCTTATTCCTGTGGAGAAATTTCTATTTGTTTTTATCTCATTTGAGCTTCAAGGTTAATCTTAGTTTAAGAATCTTGCTCGCTGTGACAGCAACCTCATGGTGCTGCAGCCTGATCCATGTGTGGGTGGGTGTGCGTCTTTTTGTTCCACGCTGAGGCTGGATGCTGGCTGAGTGTCCTCCCCGTACTTGTTTGTCCTACAGACATTAGAAATAGGTGTAGGTGACTGGGAAAATGGTTTGTGAAGGATATTTTCCAGATCCAGCTGAGGGCCATTAAAATAACCCCAAAGGGGCAGATGCAAAATTTGTGTTTTGTTTTGCAAGACAAGGCAAACGTGAGATATTTCACTTTCTGATCTACTCTGAAGGGGAATTTAATTTTGGAATCCTTGATATCTATTTACTTATTTTATTATATGAGCGCAGCAAGCGATAATTTATTCCAGCATGAAAAGAGATGTTAATAAAAAAGAAAGAATAAAGAACAAGACATTTAGATCAAATTAATATACATGAAATAAAACAGTAGAAATCCCTGTTTTATCCACAAATAAACTTTTTATGTCCTATATACTTTATGATGAATCTGATGTCATACCGTACATATGTATTGGACAAATACAGTAGCAATACTGAAATAATTGTTCACAGTTATAGGCACTAAAATGAATATCTGAATTATTTACATAAGTCCATCTTCCCTCAGACCTTTGGGTCTACATTAATTTAGGATAATGGCTCAGTTCGTTACTCTAGTTCATCAGTATTACATTTTTGTAACCAGCAAAAGCTGTTATCTTTCCTCCTTTCTTTTTTTTAGGATATGCAATGAGTAATGTTTTCCAGAAAGATAAAATGCCACCTTTAAATGCTGCCACTGTTGACCACCACTTCCTTTTCTCTGTTCTTTGAAATACTATGGCATTTCTTACTCCATATCTGCTCTCAAATTCTTCTTTCCTTTTCTTGCATATTTCTCCTGACTCCCATCTCATCATCTCTGTTGTCTTTTCCTTTCTTGACTGTAATCCTTTTACTGCCTCTCATGACAATCCCTCACTTACACATTTTTGCTTTAGCTCTCTCCTCCTTTATTCCACTAGATCTTGAATGTTTAGACACAAGGTCCTTCTTACAGGTTTCAATTCTGTGCTAAAATCATATTCATGTCATTTGGGTGGGAAAAGAGGTCCTGATGTGTTGTATGAAGTGAGGTCTCTGTCTTGAAAATATCTTCTCTCATGTAATAGGTTCAATCAAAAACCCACCGAAATTCTTGTAAAGTTCCTCTAAACTTCCACATGTATATAACATTTTTTGTCTCTGATTGTGACATTGTGAATACCTTGAAATATTGAATATAAACCCTCTTAAAACTGGGATGTTATCTATTAAGAATTTTTCTAAAAGAAAACAATATTTGGGGGCCAAAATATGAGCTCCTTGTTGCACATAGAAAAGGCTCTTTCTGTCTTTATACAGAGGATGTGATTCAGTGCATCCATTGTGTAACCCCATTTAACCATCAAAAATGTTGCCAAGAACTAAAAGATAAAATATAGATCTACTGTTCGTTTTTTCCCCCAGTTGATCTTTTGTGTTTGATCATAAATGCACATTGTGAAAAGATGTCTTATACCTCCAAGCTAAACACTGTTTGCTACTCATTAGTGATTTATAAATGATATTTTCTCCCTGGTGACATATCTTTTGATATGATTCTCTAATAATAACATCCACCAATATTAAAATAAGAACATCCCCATGTATTGTGATCACCTTCAACCACATTTCCTCACTAAAATTAAATTTTAGCACACCAACTGATATTGTATGCATATATTTGTCTACCATCATTATAAATCTCCTAAGGGTCTCAATAAAATGATAGTTTTGCCTCTTTGCAGTAATTCTACCTAATGCTCCAAAGCAAGAAACTAATTACATGCTGACTTTTCACTAACTTTGATCTTTCCAAACCCATACTCTGAAGTTTCTATAGGTAATCATATAATTACAATACACTAAGTGGGATGAAATTAGGCATCAACTTTTTTTTCCCCATCTAAATAGCATTAACTCTTTTTGCAAATAAACATTTAATTTAAAATATTAATAATTCACTAGCTTGCTATTTATGATAGCCCAATAGATAAGTTTTGTATATAGGATTTCAAAATGAAATCTAAGTATATGCAGATATATTTGTAACAAATATCTTATTCTAACAGAAAGAGTTTCAGTGGAAGGGGCTATGCTAAGAATTCTTGAAAAATACGTGTAAGAAAGGCCAAGGATAAACGATAGCGGTGCTAGGAAATTACTGATATTTCTCCAGGGAATCTTTGAGCCTCTCGAAAAAATGACCTCATTTGTATTTTCCCAATGAATTGGTATGATATTTCCTGTAAGAAAAATTGAAAACAATTGTTGCTTTCAGCCGAACTCTACTGCTATAGAAAAAAAACCCCCTTGGATTTCCTCTTTGAAAAATATAAGTTTAGCTTACTCCTATTTTCAAGCATAATCATAAGAAAGTTTGATTTTTTTAAAGAAAGCAAATATCATAGCCTTCTTAGACAACAGAGAAATAACTGTGCACTTCGATGTTTTTTCACTTCATACTTTCAACCTGCTATTTTAGCCCAGCAGTAAAACCATAATAAAATCCTCCCATCCGAAGTGCCCTGGCCTCCTCCCTGCTCTTCTTGCACACAAATGAGTACACAAATACAAATTCCAACAAGGAGAAATACAACATGGATGTGCCTCTCTTTGGGGTATCTCGTCACCTGGGGTGTCCTACTGACTGCCACGAGGTCAGGGGAAGCAATGAGGAGCTGAATTAACTCACTTTCATGCGTCCATGATTTTATACCCTGCTCTGAGGAAGGGTGAGCATGAGGAAGGATGGAAAACACAGCCCTGTGGGAAAACAGCTCCTGGAAGAGCACTTCAGTTTAAAGAAGAGCTCCAAAATGGTGCCTGGGCAGCGTCCAGTCTGGGAGGAGAGCAGGGATGCTCTATGGCAAACATGACATCACAGTTCCAGGTGTGAGCAGTGGCCGTGGGGTTGAAGGGCTGTGGGGTGAAGTGATGTTTCACACGGTGACTCACCACGGCAGATGCTCCAACACCACTGCGCCTGCCAGAGCACCGCAGTCAGAGAAGCAACATTTTGCCTTTTCCCCTGATGTTTGCTGCACCAGCTACTTCAAAGCCTGGAAGACCTCCTGCCCCAGTGCACAGCCTTCCTGGGAGAGCAGGACAGCCAAAACCACAGCCAAGGCTTTGGGAGAGCTGCCGTCACCCTGCGGGGCCAAACGCCTCCAGCCCAGGGTGGCTTCGCAGATGACGCAGCAGCGCCGAAAGGAAACGTGTTGTTGGTGAAGCAGGCCTCTACCTTTACTACATCCCATATGTGCACCTTGTTTGTCTAATAACATTCAAAACCACAGAAAAATCTGAACACCACATTCACTTTAAAGCTGAATAAACAAAATTTGTTTTGACTTATCATCAATCATGTCATGTGATCACAGGGCATAATGTGTGCAAACGGCAGTTGTTTTATCTGGAGCTTCAACATTTAAAAAATTCAAAACAGTAAAGTTGTTTATTTGACACCAGTGCTGACCCCCAGACTTTTAGCACTGCATTCTGACAAAGTGAAAGAAAGAAAACACATTTTGCTTCTTCGTTACTGTGGCATAAAGGAAACCTGACTTCTCAGGAGAGTTTTGACACATTCCTTGCATTTGAAATGTACCAATAGGAACTTTATCACCTTCTTTTTTATTTTTCTAGAAACTGGAGGAAGAAAGGTGTTTACATGGTATTGCACATGGTAGCAACTCTCATAATGAGCATCTGCAGACACACAGTATGTGCATTTAGCTTTGGGAATTTCATTACTTAAGAGCCCTGTGGTTCGAAAGATGAATTCAGACAGACAATAAGGAGTAACAGTTTTAAAGCCAAGCCACTTGCACAGACTCAGTTAACAAATGATAGGCTTGCAAATATTTTTTTTTTGGGAACCAACTTGAAAAGTCATTCCAAACCATCCTGAAAAAACCCAGTCTTTGAAAAAACCCAGTCTTTTCCCTCTTTGTTTCTTCCATCAATAAATAGATGCAAGAGATTGCAACATGGTACCTGTATCTCATTTTGTGTTTATCTGTGTATCTGTATCTCTCTGGGAGAGAGACAGTGTATTTTGTCTTCAGATGTCAGAAATGACAGAGCATCTAGAAAAGCTGCAGATCGCTGAATAATATGTGTCCATTAAGTATGATAATTAAAGTTTCCTCCTTTTTTTAAGCCTCTAAAATTAACATCATAATTCTCATCTAAGAATGAAGTGCAATTATACATCAGGAACACCTCAAACTTTCACTCCATTCCACACAGGCAGTTTTGTGCTACTTTAACTTCATCATGCTGAGGACAAAGTTTCAAATTCATCATACGGCCCTTAATGCATTCATTCTGCTATTAACTCCCGAGGCATAAAGAAGAACTCACTTCTGGAGAGACATTTGGCTTACCCCTTCATATGATAGGGCTGTGGCTAAGGAGAAGGTCCAGGACTGATTTCTCCTCCAGACACCCTATTTTATCTTGGTTAAGAGTCCATTCAATTGTGTTTCCTCACATTTTAAAGATGATAAAAAATAATAATTAACTTCCAAATAAAGAAGAGGTGATGTTATCTTGTGTAATGTTTTTAAAATGGTTTAAAGCCCTCAGTTACAGGAATATACGAGCTAGCATAAATGTTCTCAAGGAAGGGTTTGCTGGGAGAAGTAATGTCTTTTATTAGATCAATTGGTATCTTTTAAAAACATTGACCTGCTTTTGGACACATGCAGGTTTGCTGCTTCCGTTTCAGCTCTGAAGAAGAACCTAGATAACCACATCTGCTGGTCTAATAAAGATTATTATATACATAAACTTCAACAAACCTGTTTCTGCAACATAAATAATCTGCACAAGGGTCTGTGTAACCTCAGAGTGTGTCTGGGAGCAACCAGTGCTGGTCACTTTGGAGGCAGGTGCTGCACTCTTACACTTCATTGAGTAAAGGGCTCACTGGTGCTTTCTACTTCACATCCCCAGTGAATGGTCTACACATTTTCTTTCTACTTGATCTTTCCTTTCGCTTTTTAAAGTTGATACTCCATTGCTTTTCAAATTCTTATAAGTTTCCATCTTGGATTTCATTTACCATGGTTTGCATGCAGCCCCTGGGGATTAAGCCTTCTTGGTAACCAGTTGGCACAAACAACCTCTTGAACTCATCAGACTAATCCCACTGATTCATTTTTTTTTCCTCTTTGCTCTCTTCAGTGCATCACCCTATCTCTTTACTGAGTGACTGCCATGGAAATGCAGCCCATCCACAACAAGTGTATGGATGGAACTTCACCCAATGGGGTCGGGAATGAAATCACTTAGAATAGGAGAAAAAAAGAAAGAAGAAAACAAACCTATTTGCCTTAAGACTAGGAGTCTTAATATGTTCTTTCCTTTGTTTGTGTTGCCCTTGGGAGAAGTGAGGCTGTGGAAGATGAGTTGTATTTCTACCACCAGCTGGAAGAAGCTCTGTTCAAGATAATGACACACTTGGTGTAAGTTGGGTCAGGATTGGATCAGACTCACAGAAACTCTCCATTCCTCCTCCCTACACATTGGTGTGTAGCTAATTGTATTTGGAGGAATAATTCTAATAAAGATGTGACCTTTAATGCCAATCAGTGGTTTTAATTTTGATTCATAATCAGTCACCTCAGTGTGATCCCTTCTGATGTGTGAGCAGCAGTGAGGCCACTGTGCATATTTACACACAAAAAACAAATATAGGCCCAGGGAGGCATCCCATGGGGCAAATGCATATATTGCAGATCTTAAAAACAGATTTGTACATTACTGGATCCTGAAGCGAATAAAAGTGCATAAATTCCTAGGAATCAAAGATAAGTCAAAGCGAAAAAAAGCATTCACAAGTAGAAAGCAACCCCCATAGCTCATGAATAGCCTAATTATGAGAGAGCCCCACAGGCAAATGCAAAGTTACCAACACAATTGCCTTTGGAGCTCACAGAAGGGTCAGATGCTACTGTCAGAATATTATCTTCTGTAGCACAGCACCTGGGTCCTGTGCAGTGCCATTCAAAAATCACACCAAAAGACAGTCTGAGGAGGCAAGAGCTGACAGAACCTCACATGGACATTGCTGTAATGCATTCAAGAACTGGTTGTCTTTTCTCATTGTGAAGCTTCTCTCAACACAAACATGTTCAAAATTGATGCAACTTCTGTTTCTGAAATTCTCTGTTACATCTGTAAAAAGCCATAAGAGGCTTCTTGTGGCCTTTGGCGCATGGTCAGGGTGAGAGAAATGCAGATGGCATTGTGTGGCAGAAAGATTTTGTGAGACTGGCAGTGCCACCTTCCTGACAAGACATAAACCCCTGGTTTTCTCAATTTTGTGAAAGCATAAGCAAAGCTTTCCCCTGCCACCTGCTACACAGGAGAAAGCACCCATTCCTCTCAGAGTTAAGAATCTGCTTGGAACTGTAATGGCAATTTCATTTTTGGCCAAACATATTTCAGCAAAATTTGCAACACATCCTAAACTGTCTGGAGTCAAAGAGAAGCCAGAAATAGCCACGAAAGTGAAGGGGACTGAAGAAAAAATCATCAGACATTGAGACTGGCTCAGAGGAAAACAGAGAGAAATAAGTTTTGCCTGTCATCCATGGACCTCAGCTTCCTTTCTAAATACAATCTGACCTGATGAAGCTGATCTTTGCTTTTCCCTTATGCTCCAGCCAGCCTGAATTTTGCTCTCACTCTCACACCTACCTCCTCTTACACGTCTCTTTCCACAGGCTTTTGCAACATGAATTGGATTTGGGAAATTTGGTCCTTGCTTTACTTCCACAGCTGCACCAACCAGCCTGTGACCACCTGGCTCTGCTGATAAGACTATGGAGAATAAATATGACTGTATGGAGAGTTTGGCTGTTTAATACTACTCCTCTCTTTATAGAAATGCCCTTCATAACCCGAGTGCTAAAGTCATTATGCTCGTCTCCAGATCACTTAACAAGGCTCATCTTTTTTACAATGCTAAGAAGCACCACCTGCTAATTAAAGGTACAATATGGTCTCTTTAAATCCTTCTCACATTTAATATCACATGTGCTTAAAGGATATATGCACTCTTGCATTTCTGCATATTTCTTCTCTTTAGGTACTGCTTTTTGCCTGAAACTATGAACCTCTGATGCCCTGAACTACATTCATCCCATCTATACCTGTGCCCCTTGTTTGTGTGTACCGGGATGTCTCCAACACAGGAATGGATAGAGATCAGAGGCCCTTTTTGATCTGCCTCAGTAGTATATAATGTACCCATCAGTGGTTTGAGCCCACTTCAGGGGGCGTAACTTCTTGTAGCTAAATACACGTGAGATTACAAAAAGCTAAATGCTCAGTTCGTTCCTGTTGTGGTCAGGGGGCAAGGCAGGAGCATGCTGATGTTACTCTGTGATCAGGGAAGATGCACAGGGCTGTCTGGGATCTGGAGCAGTGCTGATCATGTCTTTTATATATCTCAGTAGAAATGTCATTCTGGATTAATGGCTCATTAGGAGGAGTTCAGGATGGGAGGACGTGAAAAGGCAGAAGAAAAACCTTATCGGTTGAAAATGGAGCACGCTAAGCTCATGAGCAGAATAATCTAATGCATTTTTCTGCAATGAAGTAGAGAACTCTGCTCCATGGTCCTAGAATTCCTGGACATAAGTATAAAGTTTTCTCTTTATTTTTTTAATAAAGAAGACCCATTTGTTGTGTTGGGCTATAGCCCTGTTTTCCTGTTTGCTGTGTTGAGATCCAGGAGCATCATATGGTTTTGAAAGAGGCAGTTTAATCGGATTTCAGGAGAATCTAGACTGAGTCAGTATATGTGGTTTTAACTAAAATAATATTTTGTTGGACTCTAATACGATGTTAATACCCATATGAGACAGGGTAATACCATTCAGTGTTCATCTTAATTAACTAACATTAACTATCATTAGACTTTTATATGGTACAATGCACATTACTCCATAACTCCAACACAGATCTCATACAGCTAGATTATAATGCATAATATCAATCATGGTTTTCTTCAAGCTTTCTTAGCACCTAGCTTTGATTTTAAAAGTTAAGGTCAGTGTTAAGTGTTACACTTCAGCTGAAAAAGTTAAAATCAATGTTAATTAACAATGTTAATTAAATGTTAATCAGTTAAATGAAAGCATTTTTCATCCACTTCCCTGATAAATTGTGTTCAGGTAATCTTGCATACATGTTTCAGATGTCATATGAATGTGTCATCACCCTTGGGATGACTACTAGGGAAGTCCAAGACAGCTATTCTTGCAAAGATAAAACAAATTGCTTATCTTGGTACAAAGGCAACTAAATTGCACTGGAAATCCAGACTGATGGATCGGAAATTAAAGGCACAGCAAGGCAATACTGCCATTGCCTGTCTCAGTGGTGGCCACAATGCTACCTGAATCCTAAATCTGAGGATTTAGAAGCATTTTGGGTGGCTGTGGTTCCTCACCCACTCCCATGGCAATGGAGTCCCTGTGCCTGACTGTATCAGAACCAAGAACTTCTGGAGTAATCTTCATGTGCAGCGTTTGCCTCATGGTACAACAGGGGTGTAGGGCTAGCTTAGCAAAAGAAAGAACAATTAATTTTTTGTGATTGCAGGTCTTGTCTTTGATACTGTACAATTCAAAACTTCATGAAGCAACTACCAGCAGCTCAATGGCCAAAGTGAATGGGCATGACTAGTCCTGACTTATCCCAGTTTGAACATTTGAATCCAACCCTATAACAGGATGTTTTATGCTAGTTATTATGAAATATTAGATGAATACTGGGCGTACAGAACACTTGAACTATATAACTGCCATACCATGAGTTTATCATGTGAGCAGGCACAGTCTAATACACTTTCTTAAAACTCACAAAAGTTTTCATTCAAGTTCAAAAATTTTGTATATAGTACTGTAACTGGTGTATATATGCATATATCTATGTCTCCCATGTGTATATATAAAAATGCACTATTGTATATAATGTATATGTATTACAGACTAGAAAATTTTAAGCAAGATACAGTTCTTCAAATGCCTTAAAGATATTGCTTACAATTAATTGGATTTGAAATTTATGCTCCAGCTGGATTTCAGTCAAACCCACAGTTCATTGCATGTTACTGAGATGGTTCTTTTGGCTGAGAACTAAGGATCTACCCTGTCATGTAGAAAATCTATTTAAAAAATAAAATAATAAAGCAGTGTCATAATTGACTGTAGATATCAGCATTTTGCATGCCAGTGAAAATCAATATTTAAAGTGTGGTTCCACTTTGAAAAAGGTCTGTATAAATATATTGTGTCCTCCTCATCAGATCTGTCTGGCTGTGTGTTCAAGGAGACAACTCCTGTTTCTGCTGACCAAGTATTATCCCTTCCCTTCAATTAGTACTGAAATGAAAATGCAAATACAGAAAAATCCCCCATGAGTGATGCTTTCTGGTAAGTCTGTCACAGTGATTCAGTCTGATCTGATGTGAACACCAAGTGAAACTTTGGCTCTTCCTCTTGCCTGTACTGGTCATTGGAAATGCTTGCCTGTGAGAGGAAGAGGAGGTTATACTCTACCTGTGAAGAGTTTTGTGCTGTCAGCTTTCTTTGCAGAATCTCTACTGGCACAGACCCAAATCTCCCTACAAAGGGTGTTTAGGTGCCCACTGTTGCACAGACATAGGTGCTCTGCCACAGAGCACAACCTACAACACTGAGGTTAGGTTTGTGGTTCCTCTTAAATCCATCACGCTGGACCTCAAGAGATGCCAAGAATTAGCCACTTGATAGGAACTGTCATTTAAATCCCATTTTCAGGAAGAGAGATGATTCAATTTGGACTACAAAGTGAGCTCTACTCAGGAACCACAGCCCCAAAGTGAAACATTCAAACCCTTCCTTTCAAGATGGGAGAAGAAGACAAACATTAATTCTTCCACCTCCTACCTTCCTCCCCCAAAACAGGTACTAGATAAAATTCTGGTATTTTCCCTGGTATTTAGTGGCTAGAACCATGTCCTGAGCATGAATCATCCTGTACAGATGAATTCACAGTACTCACATCGCATCCCACCTTTCAGCATAAATATTGCTTCAAAGTGTACAGGCTTCTTCCCATCTCCTGCAGTGACCAACTTTTCATGGATTAATTATTTGTTAAAGCTTGGAGTCATGGAAAGCAAGGAAGATTTGAACAGCAGAGTAGACAGAAAATCAGGTTGTGATAGTCAATTAATTCCAGAGTGAGCTTCACAAGAGTAAAAAAGTTCTCCCTAATCCCAGAAGCCCAGAAGGAGATATTCCTTCAGCTGTGTAATGAATTAAAGCTGAAAACAATACAAGAGTTTGGTGGACATGGCTATGACCATCACCTCCCTTCCTTTTACCTGTTTCCATCTGCCATTGTCTGAGATTTCATAGCTGGCTCCACAGGCCAGATGAGCAGGAGAAACTTGACTTGTGGAAACTAGTATCTGCAGAAGATCGACCCTGGCCTGACAAACTCCATGGGAACTGACAACTTCGGGATATGCCAAACTTTGAGAGGCTTAATGTAGCCTGAATTTCAATACTTCTACCCTTAAGCAACAGCTAGTTGGGATCTTTGAGAGTAAAGTGTTGGGCTAAGTGATGGAAGAGGCAGGTAAGAGTGTAAATCCTGGCTGAATTCCCTGTTTTGTAAGCTTAGCAAAAAAAATTCTGCTTCTTCCTCCCCATCTGTCTAGTGTCAAGAGAGAGACTGCTCCTTTCTCTCCCCACATCTCTACCTCAGGCACAGAGCTACCTTTCTCCATGGATCTGAGAGACAGGAGACATCTTTGTGCTCACCCTTCCCATTCCTTAGGGCTGAAGCAACCAAAGAGGCTCTTCCCATAGCCGTGTATCTAACGGGTACTGCAGGTAATGACCCCAGGATGTTTTTCCTTGACACTGACTAAGGAAACTCTCCGGGTGAGCACCCAGTTCCTAGCAGGCTGGAGAGTTTGCTCCATGCTGCTTCTGGTGAATAAGATCATTCTGGGAAGAGATCTTTGGCAGACTCTGCCTAGGACAAAGCAGCAGAGCCATCATAGAAGAATGTGTCTGAAAACCTTGAACATGTAAGAGAAAATACATAGAATGGCTTTATTATACCAGGACTTGGCTGAGCATCATGGAAGAATGTACAAAACATTTATAACCCATGTAATTATTTCTAAGCAGCAGACACATGACTGAGCCCTAGGAGGTACAAAACAAGAGGTACAAACTTACGCAACAGCTGCAGCGTTGCTGGAACTGAGCAACAGCTCAGGAAATGCCAGAGCACTTCTGCCCTGGAAACTTCACAGTGATGGAGAAAGACTCCTGGCCAAGAAGGACAGCAGTGTTGATTATGGGAGAGGTAAAAATCACCCACGCTGAAGGCCAGCATGACCTCAGGGCTCTGCACAAGTCAGACTTGTTTAAGCTTAGTTTGATAAGAAAGCCTTGTTTTTAGCAGCATTATCTGTGTGGTTGTTGTTCCACATGCACAGCCTTTCTATCACATTACTTCAGTGCTGTCTCCCGGTTGCATCCTGCCCAATACTGCACAAGTGCAAAAAATCCCAAACTGAACAGCACTGCTTTGGGCACAAACATGGGCTTTTTGTGGAAACTGTAAGCTTCATTTATAATGCTGTAACCCAGTTTGCTTGGTTATGCCTTCAGGCCTGAAGCGGATTCCTTGAGACACACCAGAACTGGGTACAACCCCCTTGTCAATGCAAGGCATCTCCACTGGGGTGAAGGCAGGCAAGCAAAGCCATGGCATCACTGACTTGTCACCCTCCTCACTCACCTGAGTGTGGGAGACACATCGCCTGGGGACACCAGCACAAAAACTATGGCTCCACCCAACCTTTTGGGATGGTTTCTCATTCCCAGCTGCTCAGTGCATGGGAACTGCAGCAGGAATTTGCTTTAGGAAGAAAATAAGGATGAGAACAAACAGGAGCAGTATTTTTAAATAGTTTTGCTACCCAGACATCTGGAGCTGGAAAGGTAGGGAACAGGCAAGGAACGTTTTGGGATTGAAATAAACATGATAGTCAAGAGGCCATGTGGGATCATGCGGCTGGGAAATAGGAAGCCAGAGGAAGAGAAGACTTGGGTTTAGATCCTTGGGTTTCGATGTGCTTGTTCCAGGAGTCCCTTGGTACTTAGTAAGAGAGTATTTTGAAAATATAGTATGTCATGTTGCTGGTGTAATAGGAGCTATTCAGTACTTTAACAACTAAAGGAAAAAATAGAAGGAAAGGATGTCCAAAGTGAGTTCTTGAGAGGTAGGAAAAGGGAAGTTGTCAGGTGGGATGAAGAAGGCTTACCCCCTCACAGCCCTACTTCATTCCTCTAAAAACTGATGGGACATGTAAAGATGAGTCAAAACTGTTGTTTCTTACTTACTATGTTGAAAAATCTCCATCCTATCCTATACTGAAAGCCTTCTTTTGTGTTTTTGGTTTTTCTTTTTCATCCAAGAGGACAGTGTAGTAACAAACTGCCAAGAAAAGAAACTGTGGTGAGTCACTGAGGAAATTTAGTTGAAATGATAGCACTTCACAAAAATGAAAATTATTACATTTAGTGTACATGGGAACAGTAAAAAGTCCTTTTTTTATTGCTCTTGGAGTTGAATAGGAAGGCACTGATATTTCCACACTGGTATATAATATAATTTTCTTGCCAGCAGTTTGTTTTTCTCTTACATGCAAGTTGTTTTGACAAATATCTCAGCAATTCAATACTCTTGTCAGAACCTGTGCATGGCCATTGTGACTATGTAGAAGTCTAATTTTCTGGCCTTTTTAATTTTAATAATCCAACATCTTTTTTCTCAAAGGAAACTCTAAAGATTTCTGCCCAGCAGCAGCTGGAAGTTTCTGTTTCGCAGTAATAATGACAATAATAATAATAATAGTAAAAATAATAATAATAATAATAATAACATGGAAAATACATGAAAAGTGTCTCTAACATCTTTTATGGCTGAGGATAAACAAAGAGATTTTTTTCCATTCATCTCTTCAATCAAACATATCTGAGTAACATCCCTGTAGAAGACATCAAAGTTTAGTATGTTAAATATAGGATTTCCCAGCCCTAGTCCCAGTGGAACATAAGAGGATGATGCACGGAGTAAAAAATTTAGTTACCTTATTTTTCATCTGTGGATTTGGTTGCTTTCCTAACTGTTTTTGCTATTTATGGAACTCACATTATAGTGAAGCCTGTTTTTCAGCTGAAATGAATAGGACTTTCTGCTGCTGACTGGAGCTTTTCAATCTGGTATCATAAAGACAGATGAATAACAGTAATTTTCTAATATGCTGGTCAGTGATCTGAAGATTCACTTATTCAAGGTTTCTTGACTAAAATAAAATTACATATAGAGGACCAGCACAGACTAGATGCTGTACTGACTTCTCCAGAAAAATTCTTGAAATGAGTTAAGGGGAAAGATTTTCTGCCTATGGTATTTGAGCTAATAAGCTTGGTAAGGCATAAGCAGGTCTTAAGTGGGTTTTCAGCCTTATGTAGACAGTCTGGGTAGGTGAGAAATTTGCATTCTGTCTTGTCTCAGACAGAAGCATGGATAAACGCAAACCAACATGTCTTGGAGGGAGAGGGAAGCTCCTCTATAAGCTGCACAGAAATATGTTCCTTTGATCAACATAAACTAGAAGTCTGAGCTGGTAAGTTCGTTAAAGCTGGGTTATGGAAAAGTTTCGCTCTGTAAAACAAATTAGTCCATCTCAACAGAAGCTTTTTTCCTCATCTGTACTCAAATGGGGTCTTTTTCTTAATTTTCAGATATAGCTTCCAGTAGCCAAGTGCCTGGAGCAGAGGCTGGGGGACTTGTGCATGGGGGCTAACAGAGATAAGAGGAGCTCCAAATAGTACATGGAGAGTTCCTTTTGGAGATGTCACCTCTACCATCAGGAACATTTGGAGAAGTGGAGTTCTTTTTGAGTAAATGCAGCCCTAAGAAAGGCCCATTGACCGAGATGTTCTAGTCTGATGTGTTTAAGTTATGCTTCCTGACTTCAGAAAGAAGAGAAACTAAGATGGGTGGGGATCTCTGATAGAAAGTATTAGTTAATCAAGCCCAAATATACATCTAACCTTCTTATCCTTAATTTGTTTTTGCTTTGCAAAGTTTTAACAGCGTTTTCTTTCCCATAGAGTTCCCCTGAACTGTAATTTTCTAGTGACAGAAACCAAACACACAAGTCAGCCTTAGTGCAAAGGAGAACCAGCTCTGGTGTGAGAGATACATTACAACATGCGAGTGAGGAGTGTTTGTTTTTGTAAGGTTTAAAATATTGTTTCTTTATTTTCCACCCTAGCTCTGAGAACTTTGGCATTTGACTAATTTACCGTGCGTTTAAGGCTGGTAGCAATATTGGAAAAGAAATATGATAATCACATGCTGCCACAAAGCATTCTATACCTCGCTCTCTTTTCCAGCTCTAGTTTCACATGTGTTGGTTCAATGGAATATTCAATAGACATTTATAGGAAATAAATTGAGAGATGAATGTAAACCATATGGCATCTGGAGGTTTATTTGTAAAGCCCCTGCATCAAAGCTTTCTCCAGATCACACCATATTAGCTATGTTTTTCCAGTCCAGCAGAATCAGGAAGGTAACCACAGACTTCCTTGATGGAAAACACATGAAAAACAGAGCAAATCTTAATATATAGCTAGAGCAACTGTTCAAGTAGCATCATTTCGAATAATTTTATTACTAATGTGTAAGGAGCATTGTTTAGAGATGTATTTCAATCCAGGAACCAAATGAAAGTTAATTTGCTAAGCTTCCCGACTATTAATTTGTAGAACTCCAAGACTATTAAAGTGTATCAAAACAGACATAATTAGTGTTTGTACTTTTAAAGTACATAGGACAATTACAAACTTTCTTGAAATGCGGCACTGAAATTATATAAAGAGTCTTTTTCCACACAAAGCATTTCACAGCCAACCACATCCTTCTAAATAATAAAAAAAAATTGATTGGGCTGAGTGAGAAGTTTGTTTCAATCTTATTTATTTGTATAGAAAAAAAATAAGCTGCTCAATTTGAAATGCTTACTGTTTGCTGGAGTTTGGCAACAGCCAACAGTGCATCTGAAGTCAAATTAAATTGTATTCTCATACAGTATGTTACATAAATCATTAGGAAATGTCAAGAGCTCATATATAGTTGTGTT
This sequence comes from Aphelocoma coerulescens, assembly GCF_041296385.1. Classification (NCBI taxonomy): domain Eukaryota; kingdom Metazoa; phylum Chordata; class Aves; order Passeriformes; family Corvidae; genus Aphelocoma; species Aphelocoma coerulescens. The sequence goes on along the minus strand of NC_091026.1, from coordinate 17,291,364 downwards.
TTGAGGTTTTTTTAAGTTTCCACTTACTTTCCAAAATAGTTTTCATTTTTCAATGTCAACCCCTTTTCAGCCACTTAGACCAGCTCTAATGATTTGTGTGTTAAATTTGCTCGTCACATGAATATTTTTTAATAACCCATTTAATATTTAATATGCTGCACATATTTGCTGGACCAATAAGTTACAAGGTACAGTGCCAGCTCCACGCCTGTACTCCCATCAGTGAGAGTATTTGCCTTGTGCACCAGAGATTCATGTTCAAGTGAAAATTTTGGAGTGGTTGATTTACTTTTCCTTATGAAGTCCCATTCATCCATTTTTGCCCAGGATGAAACAAAGGACTGGGGCCTGTTTCAGTACTTAACTTCTGGTAGACACTTAAGTCTCCCTGACTTTAATATTAAGCATGTGCTTAAAGACAGGCATAAAATGCACTAGCATCTGTAGGAATCTTTCCACTAACTTTAATGGGCTTTGGATTGCACCCTGATATCTCAGCTCAAAATAGCTGTTATTACAGTAATAAATGATTTGTAAAGCCATTTTTCTGAATAGGTACATTTATACTAAGAAATCATAATGACTTCTTTAAAAACTCTTACGCTGCAAATTGATACATTTGAAATAATTGCTCTCCTCTTCATTAGGGTTTCACACTTCTGTAGCACTTTCCAGACCAATAGTTTGAAATCTCATTATGGATTTAGATAAGTATTTCTACTTCCATTTTACAGATGGGCTAAAGGAGGTGGAGACAATGGGCCTCATCCAGAGTAGGAAGCTTCCCATTGACCCAGGTAGGTGCTGGACTGTAAGGTCCAGCCTTCCAGAAGATACACAGGCACGTATTTCACACCAAAACCTATGGAGTTCAATATCTAAAATATGTTGTGTATTAGCCTAAAAGGCCTCATGTCCCGCCAAAGCACAAGATGTCAGAGAAAGGTTTTATTCATAAATCCCACTCTCCAATGATCTATCAACAAAGTAGTTCTTTTGTAATATTATAGCAATTTGGGCACAGGGAAGTGAGAACATTATTTTAAGATCCTAGTTAAAGTCATGAATGAATCAATGAGCAGCATCCAGATTCCAATTGGAAATGCTCCCTAGTCCAGGGTGGAGGGAAGGCCAAGGACATATGTTTGATAAGACCTTTAGTAAAGTACAGTGGCATAGAAGTCCCATGGCACTGTACAACTGGCTACTTTCCAGGCAATGTTTTGACAGGGAGAATTTCTGCTTGGAGAAAAACGGCAATTTATAACACTGGACTGAAAGTGTTAGACTTCCTACCTAGGTATTTTAATTCTTGCTAAGCAACCAGAATCCTGAATAAGCAGCAATGAAGTCAGAAATGAAATAAACCTTTGTGAAATCCAGCCTTGGCTGTTTGAATTTCAAATACCTTCAGAGTTCAGGTAATGTGTGGATCGAGAATTTTAGCTTGAGTCCATCTTTAGTTAAAACTCCCTTCTCCTCATCAATCTCATTCATTCATCGACATCCAGGTTAGCCTTTAAACATATGGCAGTCAATGAATGCCACTCACAAACCTTAGAAAATAAGTATGCAAGCAACATCAGTTTAAAAATATGCAGCTAACTGCTGGAAGCTATTAAAACCCAAATAAACAAAAGAGATTATACTTCAAAGAAATGTCAACAGTTTTTCCTCTCCTAGAACAGAGCAGTTTTCTTTGCTTCTATCCCTGGCCACATCTGGAAAGTGCTTACTGCTTTACATATCTCTAACGATAAAATTAGTTTATTGATTTTTCAGAATTTCCTGATAGATTTATGCAATTTCCAAAACAAAGGTAAACTCACATTCCAGTTAAAAAAAAACCTGGTGGTAACTACAAAGAATTCACAAAATCATAAAAACATAGAGTTATGCAAGGGAACAACAAAACCAGGCACTTGCTAAATAATGCTGTACCTCTGTGACTACTGTTAGAGAGCATGAAATTGCAATTTTAATTACTTCCATCTATATAAATGAAAAAAAAAAAATCTTAAGGCTAATTACGGCTGATGCAAAGTTGAAATGAACCTGCATTTTCAAATAAATAGAAAGATTTTAAAATGAAATCTGCATATTTCATGGAAAGAATGAAAAAGAAAAAAGAATAATAAATCATGAATACAGATTCAAAGAGCTATACAAAAATTAGATGTCTGCAACTCTGTGCAACTGAAAATTTAGACTCTAATTTCCACGACAGCAAATTGTGTCATTTTAGGCAGTCCAAATGTTGGATTTTTAATTTGCTTAAAATTCCACATTTGTAGCAGCCAAAACCTTCAAAGACTGTTAATTTGATTTTGGTTTACAATTAACTAAGCAGTAGCAACTTAGCCTATACAGAAGACTGCCAAGAAAAATGATATCTTTGGTAAATTACCAAGGATCAAAATGTGGACAACAGATTTCTCCCCTCCCACCCCTCCACCCCCTGACTATTTTTAACTAACAATGATAGTTTTGATAGAGTAAAAGTATTTAATAGAAAATATAATGACAAGGTGCAAATTTTGCCAAATAGTCCAGAATTTCAGAAGTGGTGGTATATATTTAAAGGAGACCAAAAAAAAAAAAAAAAAACCCCAAACAATTTGAGTGTTAACTATACAGTAAGTGCTCTGTAGTCAAATAAAAAGAAAATAAACTCTAAGAAGACTGCTGCAGAATGGGAAAAAGCAGGTCTAGTTTGTTTATTTATAAATTGGTAACAAGTAGATTCTTTCGCACTAACTAAACCAGACAGTAATTATAAACACAGATTGGTTAAATTCCCTGCACCCTATCAAAGGAAATGAGTTCCTCTCTTTTCCAAACATTGTCATTTGTTTATTGAGCCTCTTTTGGGCTTGATTTCATTAAAAACTATGTAAAGTCCACATCTGCAACCCCCAAAACAATGTTAACCTTGTTAAGCTGATCCAGAGTCCTCATTACAAAAAAAATTGCAGGCAACAGAACCAAGCATTTTAAAACGGAGCTCTTAGAATACAGAGCAAAGAATTTGGATTATTTTTGTTCCATTACAGAAAACTTATATTGCTATGCAATAGAACAGGAAGCAAACAGTAACCGCCTCAGTAGTTCTGGATAATTAGTTACCTAAATTCTCTGAGGTGAACAAAATGTACTTAGATGGCAGAACATTACTGCTTGTGTGCTGAAACAACAGAGTAATCTTGGTTAAAACGAAAATCACAAATACAGGAGGAAAAAGTCATGTTTAAAATCATTAGTCTTTATCAGTAAAGTACAACTGAGTTCCCTATTAGAGTAACAGTTTTATTAAAAAGGGGATGATACTGCTTATATTAGCTAGCCTCAGATATCAGATTTCAACAAACTTTAGCACTGTAGACGCTATTAAAACATCATTATTAGAGTTGCCATGCTTGAATGATTTAAACTAAAGTGAATTTCACATATTTGTTGGAAGACAGGAATAATAAATCCTGGAGCTCAAGCTGGTAAGAACTGACCTGGACTTTGCAGGCAAAAAGTTAAGAAGTTTTGTCCCGAGCATTTCTTGGGAGTGGGGTTGGTGTAAGTCCTGTGCCTGCTGTTGGTGAAATCCTGCTGGAAGAGCTGAAATGGGACTGAGAAGATCTTGTGTTCAGGAGCCTCTAAGGACTGATGCCATATATACCCCGACATGTGCATTAAGAGGTGCTGTTACACCTGGTGCATGTTCCCCATGGCCAAAGCAGGAGAGCACTGTGGGAATTACCCCTTTTGGGGCAGATCCCTCTGTCCCCATGGGTTGGGTGCCGTGACTGTGGTGTCCCAAGGTGTGCCTGTGATTCAGGCTTGTTCCCATGACTTAAGAGAAAAATGCACATCAGGGCAACGGGATCAAAGACAGGGTAATGGACATCACCTAATGCTCCCAGACCAATTATCCTGACAAAGTGCAGATGTCTTCAGGGAATACGTTGTATTTATTTACTGATTCACAGCAGCACTGAGCAATTTGCTATCTCACAGCCACCTCCTCTGGTCAGGTAATGCTGGGTATCTCCCACCTGCAGTGAAAGCAAATCAAGGGAAAACAAACAGGCTCCCAAAAGGCAAATCCTCTTTCCATCACTGTTACTGCCCTCCTAATGTTCCTGGGATTGGCTCCTTGATCGTGTATCCATACAAAATTTTCATATGCAATCTACCTAAAAATCTGATTTGTGGCAGGTTTGCTCTTACTAGGGTTCTCAAATATGGCAAGTACTTTGATAAAAAGAAGATAGTACTTCCTACTTTTTGCACTCTGCCACCATTTAATGATACTGAATAAAAATGGTTTTGATTTTTCAATATTATAATTAGAATAAAAATTAAAATATGTTTGAAGATTATGTCTAAAATAAAATAAAGAAGGACCATCAAGAAGAGGGGAGCATATTAACATTCATTTTGATTTTTCTTGGTATATTATTCCCTCTGAGCCCTTATGTATAACTTTAAGTTTGACCCCATACTGAGATTTCCAGCTCTGCTTGTCACAGGGAATTTGGGGCAATTAATGTCTTGAAAGACTGTGCTTTTAGAATAATCAGGTCAGGAACTTTGTCTTTCTAAATACCCTGCTATTTCTCAGGAATATCTGTGGATTCTTGAAATAATATGTTGCAGTAACACTGGGCCAGATCCTTAGCTGGTGCAAAGTTGGCTTTTCTTCATTAACTTCAAAGGGACTATGCTGATTTACACCAGCTGAGGGAAGATGTGGCCCACAGTGTCCAGGTGGATTTAAATCATACACATGAGAAATACCTCAGTACATCCAGGTCTGTACTGAGGTTGAACATAAAAGGCCCGAGTAGCGGGAAATCCACCTCTTTTTATTTTTAAATGCTCAAATGTTTACCAGCTGACCTTCCCCTTTACTGCAGATCTGGGAATCAAGGTGCATACAATAAAGTTCAAACCAATCAACTGCTTTCAGCTGTTCTTGTGCAATGAATTTTTAAACATTTGATCATTAAGACCAATCTATATGCAGGTCAGTTTTCTGAACAGGATGGGAACAGTTTGGGAGCAGATGCCAGGGCACTGACTCATGAAGAGGGACTGTTAAAATAACACAGAGAGCACATTTATCTTGGGCCACCCATCAGGTGAACACTACCAAGACCATCTCTTTGCTGGATGGATGTACAGATCAAGACAGTTAATCTCTAGCAGAGCACCTTTATTAATTGAATGGCAGCACACTGGCAGGGAGCACTCACCAGCCTTGAGATGGTTATCTTATCACAAAGGAACTTCTCTGCAGGTTTTGATCCTTCTCCAACTAGTAAATTCTCTAGAAACAGCACTCTGTGCTGCTATTTACTTGTTTATTCCACATGACTGCCTTGCAAATGATCATAAATGTGAGGAAAAAATTTCAGCTATGACTGTTCACTTCCAACATCTACCACTCGTAATTCACAGAATCTGTGGTGGACAAAAACCTTGGGCTATTGATCCCTATGTCCAAATCACTTCAGCTTTATCAGTGGGTCACTGGCTGTATCCAAAGGCAACAGGACTTAGGAAAATCATAGAATGATAGAATGCTTTGGGTTGGAAGATCATCTCGTTCCAATCCCCTTCCAGAGCAGGGACACCTTTCCTGAGACCAGGTTGCTCAAACCTGACCTCAAGGTTCACACAGTCACAGACAACCCAAGGTGGGAGAAGAGAAGGGGACTGTCACAAGTCCATTTAGGGCTAATTAAGCTTGGATGGTCTTTAGACACTCAGGTTCAGAGTGATGTTGAATGGGGGCACACCTTAAGTCTTTTGTTTCCTTGAGATTCGTATGCCTTATATCTGGTCTTTATTTAAAGCCCTCTAGTTTTTAAGCTAAGGGAGAAAGCAGGCCACTTCTGGCAGGAATAACCAGGGTTGTTCCATTTTTATTTATTATATCTGTGGATTGGATGATAACTGAAGCTTGCCTGATTTTATCAACTATCTTAGAAGAGGCCTTCAAAGCTAGAGCTGCTATTCTGAAAACCCATTTCTAACCATTGTACAGGAATGTTTTGCAATTTGCCTAATCTATATAGTCATTGATTGAATTCCATTTTCTTCCAGTTCAGTGCTCGTGACTGCCATGTACATGGTTGCATTCGTAGAAATGTCTTTACATTTTTTACTCTTTGCATAGACTGTTGCATGTAAACAAAACCACCTAAACACCATTCAGCTAAGCTGCCACCTTGATGCCTCTGGAAACATCAACTAAGCCATCAGAAGGGTCCAACTGAGACATTTGATTTGAGAATGAAATTTAGAAGTCACAAATATTTCCTTTCAGCATTATCCAAGTTCTACAGCTGCTTCAGGCCAAGCATGTAGGCAATTAATTACCCAAAAATACCCCCAAACATCACCTAATTGTGCTTACTGCTAAACCTGGGCCCCTGGAAAATGTCATTACTGGACTTGAACTACTTGGAGAATTTTAACAAAAAATTTTGGAGAACATTTTCAGGTGCTAAGGACTACCAAGGTTTTTGTAGTGTGTCCAGACACCGTGACATGCTGGTAGCCAAACTAGAGAATATTTGTTTAACTCAAATGATAACATTTGGGTCAAAGAACCAGTTGAACAATATGACTTATTACTTCAGGCTGACCCCAAACCAAACTTGTAACTGCACCAAGCAATGAGGAGTAGGAAACAGAAAGCTGAAGGGGCAAGTCTCATTCTCACACTCGCCAAACACATCACCTTGGCAAGTCACCCAACTTGTCTGTGCCTCAGCTACACTGTCTGAAAAACTGAGTTAAAAACAATACTTAATCACCTTTGAAAAGAAGTGAGAGATCCTCAAACAAAAGCAGTGATAAGTGTTAAATATTCATTATAATATTAAAGAACAGATGGCCAAAGCAGAGATCCAGTTAAAAGGACTGCACAGTTATAAGAAAGTTCTTGGTGTGACGTATGCGCTTTACGATGTGCATTCCCTCAGACAATACATGATGAGTCGGCTGCAGCAGTTTATGTTCTGGATTAGAGCATACACATAAATAAAGCTACGTTTTTATGTGATCCCAACAAATAAATGGGAAGCACGGACAGGAATGTCTAGCTGATGGAAAAATGAGACACCACAAACAAACCACAGCTTGATGATAAAAAAAAAGAAGTCTAAGATTTATATGGCACAGCTGGCTATGTGTAGTGCTTTTGTAAGCCTACAGCATCTGGTCACTCGTTTTAAATGTCTGAATAGATAGAGGCCTGAACCTTGCACAACTGTGGAAAAAGAGGCAATGTCTCATGGTAAACCACACAGCCATGCATTGCACAACCCCGTGGTGCATGAGGAGATCCGCCTGACTCAAACACCCTTCAGGTGAGAAGGGGTGGGAGGTCTCCTGCATGAGAGGGAAGGACTGTCCAGCTGCATGTATGTCCTGCCCTCAGGGTATCACAGACATCCACACCTACGTCTTTCTGAACAAGCTGTGCTGGAACTGGAGCATGTCTTCTAGAAGAACATCCAAGCTCAAAATATTGACAACAATTTTACCATCTCATTTCTGTGTGTTCCACTGAATTAGAGTTATGCTAACATGCATCACTGGAAAACCTGGCCCACTGTCCGTCAGCAGCTCTAAGAAACCACTCCAAAACACCCCAGATGTCCCTTTATGAACGTAGATGGTGCTTCTTCACCAGTAAAACCCGGGTGAAATGATAAACCCTGTTGCAGAGAGAGTAGGAAATGGACCCTCTTCATGTTTTCCTTGCAGAGTATTCAAGCCTTCCATTTTTATCACACTATATTTTTACCTGAATTTTCAAGAGATGTTGCACAAGTTGTGGGAGAAACATAGTCCCAGCTGTGGTGTGAGTCACTCCAGAGAAGGAGGGAGTGGAGCTTGTTGGGCTGCAAGGCAGCACCACAGCAGCAGTGGGGTTGGCCAAAGGGTGGTGAAAAGGGAGAGAGAAAGGTACAGTTTACATCTGTATATGAAAAAAATCTATGGAAAGTCAAGAGGTTGAACGGCAAGAATAATAAAGAAAGTGCAGCAGGAACACACTGAAGACAACTAGACAAATCCCAAATCTGTGCAAATTGTAGCAATCAATGGAAGAAGTTTCTAAGACTTAAATTATTTCTCCAGCTTTTAAACCTGCCATGCTTTCACTGGAAAGGTAAGTTGTGGTAGACCCAACCTCCTATTTTTTAAAAGTCTCACAAAACCGCAAAGGTTTGTGCTCCCTCTGTTGGCTTTAGGAAAGAGATTTGGGTTGGTTTTGTTTTCCTCACAAATATCATCCTTCATTTTGTTCTGACATCAGTGAAAGGACAAAAATGCATTTGTGTGACGAGATGTTATTTACACTGAAGTTTCTCTTGTTTAAACAAGAAAATGGACGTGCTAATTTCAGCTCCATCCCAAATGCAAAGAAAATGAATAAACATTTAATAAACCAACTGCCAAACTGGAGGAAGATTAAAGTATTTCAGTACTGCAGAAGGAAATACTGCAACCAAAAGAGAGATAACACTGCACACACAAAGTTATGTCACAGATAAGTCAGTTGGTATCTGCAACATTGTTTAAGAGTTTACAGAAGCCTACATACCCCAAAATGTGCATTGCTCATAGTATTTTATACTGCACCTACTTTTCTTTTAGCATAGAAAAAAAATATTTAAAAATTGGGTAAGATGAAAAAGCCCCGCTGCAAAACAGAGATCTAGATGACTGTGTCTGAGATGATATAGAAGATGAATAAGAAAAAAAGTGTGACAGAAGGATGGATCAAATTATTGCATTTTTTTCCTCTAGTGTTAATTATTTACAATGTATGTTTCTTATCTACAATCTGTTTTTCACTGCATCTTTATTCAGCACAAGGGAGCCCCGATCTTGGTGGGTTTTTAGCTGCTACTGCAACATAAATACTAAAATATTATCTTAGAGACACTTGTTCAATTATTAATTTTTAGGAACAGAATATAAAGTCATTATCTGCAGAATACCAAATGGTTTTGGTTTAAGTAACACTAATGCTTGTTGGAACGAAATGGCTACACTTTGGCCCTGAGAGGAGGCTGCCTCCAAGGTCTCTGTGCCTAACTCGTGACCTTAGCCAAAACTCCCAATTTAAATGGATGAAAATGGATAGGTGAGACAATGCTATGTGTCAGATGTACTATTTGCTTTGGTAGCCTTGAAAGTAAAAGGTGGCTTCCCAGCCTGCACCCATAACCACAGACCAAGGTATGGCATTAAGGCTAAAAACTACCAGGCTCTGTAGCTACTATATAACACAGCAGTGGAAAGGGTGGCCAGCCGACCCTCAGCTCTGAGTATTTGACAGCAGCACCAGTTCATCATCCCCTGTTTGAAGTGCTGGCTCCCCGTCCATCCCCTCCCTGCATGGCTGAACTTGTTTGTTGCTGGCTCCCAGCCCAAGACTTGTGACACTGCAATTAAGCCGGGGTGGCATGTGGAGTCTGTAGGTATTTTAGCCATTTGGCCAAAGCTAGAAAAATCCTGACTGAACTGGAGCAGGAAAACAATTTGCTGAAACATCACCTGGAGCAGGAAGTTATTAGATGCTTGAGTGACTTCTAGAACAGAAAACTATGCATGAATATGTACACGAGGCAAAACAGATGTTGTCTTGACCTCTGCACACTGGAATCTTATAGCTGTTCTGTTTACTCTCTGCTGTCCATAATGCATCTTTAAGCCAGGTGCTGCCACTTATCAGGTATCTACATCTCTTGTTTAAACAAATGTTAACTGAACTTGACAGCAAAGGGGACCCCTGCAGCAAAATCGGCAGAAGACAGCTTTAAAGCTACCTTCAGTTCTCACTCCTGAAATAACTGAAGTTTTGTGTGACTAGGTAAGGAGTGAGGGTAGAAAGTTAAACTTTTGACCCCATCTCCATGGGATTTCATACACCGTCTGCCTGGTTCTTCTCTTGCAGGGTGTAAGGCTCAGCTTTGCAAGCAGGAGGAGAACTTGTCTTCAAGAGCTGTCAGGAACCGTGCCATGGGCTCTGTCGCCTGCTCATCACCCTCTCCAGGGTCCTTTGAATCAGCACATATCTTCTAGGGCTATCATTGTAACTCCTGCTTGTGTGATAACTACTGCTGGCATCACAAAGTGTTCCTTGCACTGTGGCTGCTGCCACCTGTTTCCCCCAGGGCCACGTCCTTGGCTCCATTGGAAAGAGCTGCAAGAAGGCACTGTTGGCCATACTGTGAGTCTAAGAGATGAACTCAGTGTCCTCCCTTTCCCATTCTTGCAGCAGGGTAGCTCTTTCGTTTGTTATTTTTTCATTTGGGTTTTTTGATCAGTGTCAACTTACATAAAAGATTTAGGGCAAGACAAGGCCAGAGTGCTCTGGTGCCTGGTCTTACATGATGTCCATCACCCTGGCAGCAGAGCACCTCCACCAAGGGCTGCAGGTTTCTGCAGTCTCTGCGCTCCCTTGGGAAATCACTCAACTCACTGACAAACAGTGTGAAATTAAACTGTTACCTCTCTGTTCAGGGCAGCCCTATAACTGTTCAGACATGAAGCTAAGACAACAAGCACTTAAGAAGATTTCTCAGGAAGCTTCTGAGCCTTCCTCCTTCCCTCTCTCCTCCCAGCTCCAGGAGCACACAGATGAGATGAAGGGGCTTCAGACCCCCACAAGTGCCTGCAAGGAATTTTGCTGCTGAAGCTGAGAAAAAAACACTACTGCAAGAAGATCAGTTTGAGGGGGTTGCCATCAGCAGAGTGTCAGGCAGCATGGTCAAGACTTCATCCATACTTCATCATGATGGGTATGACAAAAAGTGCCCTTGCTGCAGAGCTGCGTTACAGACTTTTTGGTGCCTGGTGGAGAACAGTTTAAGGGATTTTGGCACAGCCATTCCACCATCCAAATCCTGCTGAGGAGATAAATACTGTTCTCCTATAAATAAATACTCTTCCTATCAAAACTAACTTTGGATTGAAATTTGTCTTCTGATTGATTGGATTCAGTTTTTCTGAGGTGTCTGTCATTAACACCTCCAAATTGCTTCAGGAACTCAGAGACAATGCAGCACGCATTAAATGATCAACCTATCAATATTTTAATTAAAGCTGGATTAAGGCCATAGCAAATAGGTACTGGTACCACTGACAGCTGTGAGAGAATATGATGAAACTCGGTCAGGATCCTGCTATTCAGTTTATGAAGTGTTTAGAAAATCCTAAAACTTGGAGGGTGAAGAGTTAGATTCAGCATTTGAAATAAATCCTTGAAGTTAATTTCAGAGAACCAAAACAAGTGGTTGTGTAGAACCAAGGGAAGACACTTTGCAAACTTTACAAAATGGGTAGTAATAATGTTGTTAATAATAATAATAATAATAATAATAATAATAATAATGATGATGATGATGATGATGTTGGCTTTTGCTATTCTAATAAAAGAATAGATCTATCTAGTAAAAAGCATGTAACGATCTAAAAAATTTTTGTTGGAATATCAAAACTGGATGTAGGATGAAATTTATGTGCTTTTCTCCAGACTGGGAACACTGCTGGTTCACAGCTAGAATTCAGTGCCTAAGGTCTGTCTTTTGCAGCTTCAGTGAGCTGTGTCTGCAAGCGATTCCAAGGGCAAAGTTAAAGGTCATTAAAAAAAATCAAACACTTTTCCCCTGCAGAGGCTCGGGGTGGGGACATGCTGAAATAATCACCTGGAGAAAAACATTCATTGAACTATAGTTTTCTGTCTTACATCCTTCCCTTACAGCCAGTCCTTTACCTCCTGTCACTTCATCAGAAGACAGAAAAAAAAAGAAAGATCAGGTCAAACACCTCCGCTATCTCACAGAAGACAATTTCTAGAACTCCTTCGTTCCCAAGGTTCCTTCCTCAATGCCTTGCAGAAAGGACGTCTGGTACAATGAGAATTTGCAACTTCTTTTGCGTAACACAGATGCATACACAGGCAAATCACATTCAGGGTATGATACCTGATCTCAGATGGTGGAGGTGGATTCAGTACATTGTCCAAAATGTACCACATTACTGCTGAAGCTGCTGACTATTCTGGATATGCCATATATGTATATACAGTGTGCACATCTTCCTTCCTGTCTCAGTAAGCTTCCCTTTGCTCCTCTGCCACTAATTTATGTTAGGGATTTCTACTGATGTGTGCTTACAGATGTGTTATACACTGAGGCAAATATTCCTGTGTTGGCAGGACTACCCAAGTCTATTCTTGAAGCATAAGACACAGAATTTATTGGGGGAAAAAAAAATCTCTTTTAATGGTGTTGGGAGGACTGTCATTTTGCTAAAACATTTAACTTTTCTCCCAGTATGTTTGTTATGTAATGGGCCACAACTGTGTCTGGTATCGGAGTTTGAAAGTAATCCCAACTTCTGAGACAACCAATTTCTTTTTACAAAGGCTATGTTGCTCATCTCAAAAAATTGTCAGCCTGTAGAGCATTAGCAGTGATGTGGCCCAGCTAATCTCTGCTTTAAAACAATGTCTGCAAAGAGGAAGAATTGTGCCAAACTCTGAATAACACTGGTCACAGAAACAGGTGAAGACATTTTTTCCATTGAAACCCACAGGTGGATATTAGGGAGAGCAGAAAAGTGCTATGAAAAGTGTACTGTAGCTAACCAGCAGAGGTTTAAAATTCCCTGATGAAATGGAGTCTCATCCAGTTCCTTCTGTCATACTGTCCATTTAACCCTGGTTGAGAAGGAAGGGTGTTGGTGAGAGTTTACTGACCCTCTGGACACCAGCTCAGACTGTGGGCAAAGGCTTTTGTGGTCATCAAAGAGAACAAGGAAGCCTAGAGTGGACAATACAGCAAGTAATGCCCAAAACCAGGAAGCGTGAAACACTAGGTAGATTAGGTTGTTTTTGAGGATGCGCAGACTTCAGCCATGGCAGTCTCATTCCTCATGTGATAAACTCCTCAGTCAGCAGAACTACAGACTGCCAGAATAAAAGCATCACTAACACTCAGGAGGTTTTCAGAACAGGACAGCTTGTTCCTGCTGCAAAAGTGGGAACACTAAATGAGCTCAATAATTTCAGTCTCTAAACCTGTCGTTACCTGCCCTGCTGCTGATAGTGCTGTTATCTTGTTACTTCTGCATGTGTGCTTCCTTCAAGGATTTTAGTGTTATAGCTCTGAAAGGATATCTGGTTTTCTTGAACATCACAAGACTGAAAAGATAAAGTGAAACAAAAACCACACCTATAATGAGCTGAGAAGAACCATGCATTTCAATGAATGGAGGCCATACACTCCATGCAGACCTGAGTTTAGTTACAGAACAGTGAAGAGCAACACTAGATCCACTGAAAGTGTATAATTTACCAACCATTGAGGCTTTGTTAATATTCCCCTTTTACAGATTTTTTTTTTGCACTGTCTGATTAGCTAATTAAAGTTGTAGGCTGTTTCCTTTCAATCAGAACTGTGAGCGTGTACCAGGTGCCAAACATCATGACATGCAGAAAGGCAGGCGAGCTCGGAGAGATGGAGAGGTGCAGGAGAGGCTCAGCCCTACCAAATTACCCCCCTCTCAATGGGCTAACACATCTGGTTTGGACATTAATCCTGTCCTGGCATGAGGTTCACTGCACCATGGAAAAGGGGCACAGCACTGGGTGTGATGGTCAGAAAAGCAAATATACCACTGGAAAATTTGCACCAGCTTCACACAAGCCTGGTTGGGTTAGATGAGAGGGACAACCCCTAGATTAGCATTCCTTGGAGCAAACTCATCTCCAACGAGCTCTTGTTGGATGTGCTGGCAGATGAGCAGAGAATTCAGCCTGATCTGGCTGGGCACGGTGTCTTCTATCCTGAAAATCCTTCCTGACATCTTTACCTGGAGCTGTTCACAGCATTCACCACTGAAAAGGGGGTTTTCATTGTTAGCAAGAAACTGTCAATAAAGAATTGATTGACAACCCCTAGCAGAGCAAAACCACCATGCACCAATAGGTGCACTTCCTGTGTCTGTGCAGCACTGCCTTCTGCTCAAGAGAAGAAAAAAAATTTGGAGCTCTTTGGGAACAACTGGATCAGTGCTTTCTCTGTTGTGCTGCTTAGCAAATAACCTGGGTATGTCCCTATAAAGGTGAGACAAATCTTTGGCCTGAAAGCTGATTAGAGGTACTAGATCAAGATATAAATGTACTTGGTACATTTACAGGTACTTGGTTTAAGATTCAAATGGAAGATGGGCTTTCAAATTCCATGTTCTGAACTAGGAATTTTTGTGTTTCAATTCTAAAGAAGGTTTATAGGTAAAGATGTAATAGCACCTCCAAGATGCAATAGTACCTCCAAGATGCACTTGGCTGACTTAAAGAATGCAAATGGGGCATGGTCTGTAACAGGGTTGGCTGAGGTAAAAGTTTCCCACTTCTCTTCCAAAATCCCTGGAAATTACTGTTTAAATAGAATTCAGCTAAGTTACCAATTAAAAAAAAAATTTGGATTGAAAGGCAACATGGTATAAAACTGAAATTTTTTATCTACTGGTAAGGTGACCAAAGTACAAGACAACAGAGAGGAAATTATCAAAGCAAGGCAATCTAGGACTTCTAAATTTAAGGATAAGCTGTAAAATGCTCTGCAGAGGTACAGAAAAATCTTTAAATATTTAACTATAGTTGTTTTAAATGCAGATTGGGCTACATTTTCTTGGCATTGTGGAATTTTTTTCCATTTCAAGGCTAGCAAACCTCCTGGAATCTTACCAATAGCCATGAAAGATTTAAAAATTTGAGTAACTGTGGTAAGAATGTGCATAGCTGATAAATGGGAAGGAAACATTTGGACTGTCTTACTGTTCATCCTAGTGTTTCACAAATTCCTTTATCTAAAATTATGGCAACTGGAAAAGATCTAAGCTAACATTAAAATATTTAACCAAGAGTTCAAACACACATATTTTACACAGTGGTAGTTATATTTCTTTTGCCCAATGGAGCTCACAATGATAGTTTGCTTACAACCAGAGGGATCCAAAAAGAAATAATGCCAACACGCTCAGCATATTTCTAAAATATTTTTTCCGCTAAAATGTGCGTCATTCCAAAAACATGTCTGAGTGGTTATATTTTGGGTGAGGAACAAAATCAAGAAAAAGTGTCAAATACATCTTTATACTACAATATTTCACAGTCTATTATATAAGATAGTTATTTACACAAACAGAAGCTTAATATGTGCAAAAGGCAAGGGGGGAAAACCTTATATTTAGGATTCACTAAGGCAAGCCAGCAAAGGTACAGGTAAATTGGGTAAGTCTTTCAGGTCATACTGGGTCGTCAGGCTGGCTAAATCCTGAGCTGGCATCACACCAGTGTAAAACTCCTCCTTCCTTTACAAAGGCTTCCACAATCATTGGACAGACTTGCACATTTGTTCAGTTCATCACGTCTGATTTTAAACTCAGGTGACAGAACCACTCCCTTCACAGCTCCTGCAGGTCCCTGCTTTGATTGTATCAATCAAACCACAAAACTATTTGTGGCTCTCAGGTGGAACAGGGCCTGTGCACCCCACAGGGGTCAATTCACCCTCCCTGCTTCTCCTGAAGTTTGGCAAGATTGTGATGGGGCTGTGGGTGTGACAGGCTCGTGTAAATCCCTGAGCTTCACCTTCAGGGAGTGACTCCTTGGAGATCCACAGCTACCTGTCAGTGTGCTCAAGGACCCACCTTCACCCTCTGCCCTGGGAAGGGCTCTGGTCCTGGTGACAGATCCCTGGTTTGTGGCTTGCCTGGGGTGCTGAGCAATTCTTGCTACCAGAACTTTCTGTGGCTGGAAATTAATTTAGTTCAATAGGTAACATATGACTGCAGGAATTTTGGCACGAGAATTAGGAGTTAAAATAAGAAAGAGCACAGGGAAAAGGTTACAAGAGCTAGTCCAACGTGATGCTAAAGGCTTTACATGGCTGTGAATAAAAAGGAACTTGTAAGTAGTGGTTTTGATAGTCTTTTCTGAGGTTTATAAGTGACATTTCCTCTACTTCACCTTACTGCAATAATAACACAGATTTGCTATGCTACATTTTTCTAGAAATCTTGCAGGACACTGAAAGCTGACTACAACCTATTCATCCTTTCTGCATACAGAAGAGTGTGTTCTTGGACTTTAAAAGTTTTCCATTTGGGGGAGTAGAAATGTCTCCTCTAAGACCCAATTAATCATTGCATGCTGTGAGGCACCTCTAATGTACAGATTTAACGAGACAAGCCTTCCTGGCTTAGTTTTTTCCACCTTTGAATAAGTACTCCTTGACACATAAAAATCAAATGTAAACAGCGCTAGGACCAAAACCCATGTTCTTGGAACCGCACCTAATTTAGAACTGTAAGAACTTGGGAATGTTTATATTTCATCCCTAAAGTCTTCATCTGTTTATATCTAAACTGCAATCTGAACTTAGACACAACTACAGGCCTCAGTGAAATAGGAGAGTGTTCCCCTGAGCCATAGTCCTGGAAATCCACCATCTTTTTTCTTCATTAATATCTAATCCCCATTTAGTAAGAATTTAGCTACTTTTATCCTGATGTGAAACTTCAGGGCTGCCTATTTCACTCTGCTGCCTGCTGCTTCTAAATACAGCAGTACTGGTGGCGGAGGTGGTGATCGTGAGTCATAAACACTCTGTCATTGTAACATGTCAGATTTGTCCAAAAGAAACATATTTTTATATCTTAGATTATTTTATTATTAGTTTAAGAAGGTTCGTTTAGCTCCTAGCAAAGCCACGAGGAAGAATTATGCACTTAAGCAGTTCTAACTCAGATGTGTAATGCCTTGCAGTCATTTAACATGCTGAGACAAACAAGAGAATCCCCAGAGTGCTCATCTGCTATGGGACTTATTTCATACTGCATCAATAATGTAAATTGAGATGTGAAGATAGCTCCTTGTTTTTCTAAGGTATGATTACACTAGTGCAGACAACATCCACTCAGCCTCACTGGAAACACTGGAGTCAGCTCCCTGATAAAAACCTGGCCCATTCTTTATCTGAACAGAAGAAAAAATTATACTATCAACAGGAAATTGTTGGGAGCAGCCTGGCTTTGTGAGATCAGTTGTTTGCTGCAATGTTTTCCAAGCCCCAGGTGAAGTGTTGGAAAGCTCAATGCAGGGGTTAATATTTCTCTCTAATATGACTTCAGATATTACTTTTTGTTCTTCTAAATGAACTACCCTTACTCACATTTAATCACTGTAGTGAACAGCAATGCATATAAATAGACCTCACACATATTAATTCAGCTGGATTTTTGAGTCTGTAAGAGCTCACCCATGAAAAACCTGTATCATCTTACCTGGATACTTTTGGAAAACAGAAGGATACTTGGTGGAAAATGGAAGTCGCCAAGGAATTCTTTTTTTCTCCGTTTGACCTCTTATCTGCCCTAGTAAGACATGCAGCATTATGCCTAGTTAACATCCTGGTGCAGTGCCCGTATCTGCTATTGTACAATACATCGAACAAACATAAAAGACATCAATCAAAATCCTCAAAATGTCTTTTTCTGCCAAGATGCATAAACGTTTCCTATCTCCCATCAAATTATTTTAATTACAGCTGCTGAGCTTCATAATTATTTTTAGCCAGGCTGGCTTTTCTGTTGTTATTGAACATATGATATGCAATATATTGCATTTATACATCCTACTGGATTTTGTTATAGCAGAGCGACTCCTGTAGCTGAGATGGAGATTGTTTTTGTGTTATTGTGAGACCATTTGACCTTTTGCTGGGAATTTTCCAGCATCTTTAGTATCTTGCTAAAAATTTGAAGAGAGCAAGGCAGAGAGAAAAGAAAATTTTGTATGCTCTCCCTGGTTGTTTCCTTCTATGGCTTTTCTTCTTCTCCACAAAACGTTTCATACTGATGATTTCTTTTACAAAAATCCTATAGCTCCAAAACAAATAAAACTGAAACACGATATGGACAGATTCTTACTGACAAGAGGAGTCAAATCAGGTTTTTTTCATTACTTGCTATAATCCAAGATCATAGAACCAGGACATTTATCTTTTCATGATCTTTGTTTTCAACTACACATCCTTAACTTTGCTTCATTTTAGGGTCTCTCCCTGCAGGCAATAAAACATAAGGTAATTCCTGAAAGAAATAAAAAGAAGTAAGCTTGGCTTCAGCTGAGTAAAACCAATTGGGCTTCAAATTTACACCAGCAAGAGCCTGTATGTTTGAGCATTACTGAAACACATGCCATTTATAACACGACAATAGCGATCCTCTCCTGAAAGACATGGCTAAATGTGCAAGTCACTTAGCCAGGAAGAATTGGTATTGCATTTCTGAATGCAAAATTACAATAGCTGACAAAACATGAAAGTTTCATCATGGTGGATTAGAATGTGCACGAGGAATTCAAAGGAATTTATCGTTACTCAACATTTCAGCTGACGCTCTTTAATGCATCTTTGGGGAGCAGATTTGTCTCTGCACTCTGTAGAAAACCCATGTGCATAAAGAGGTTGGATTACAGAAACCTAGTAAATTATATAACAAACAGCTAGTTAGGCTCTACAGCCAGAAGAGCAAATACGTGTTGTTCTTACATTGCTGTTCCCTAAGAAAATATCTTTCTTTACAGCTAAAACAACTCTTTCTTTGCCTGAGAACTTCCATGACAGGAAGGGATTGGCAGTTGATTTTAAGATTCCTTGTCCCTTCCTGCTTGTCATAGACCATGCTTAAGCAGGTTTCTTTACATTTCAATACATTACAAAGTGCTTGCAGATAGACATCTTGATGCCACTTCTCCCTGTCAAGTAAAAAATGCTCTCAGCAGTCATGGTTTCCAAAGATCTGTCAGAAAAAGGCCAAGAAAAGTACACAGCTGATATTTCTTAGATAGAAAAGATTAAAAAAATAAATAAACAAAAAAATGTCCTTTTGGCTGAAAGAAAACACAATGCCTACTGGCCTTGGATAAGGTCAGGCAAAAATTTAGCAACCTTAATGCATTATTAAGAGAGACACCAGAGAGGAAAGGGAGGACATTCAGCTCTCAGTCAAGTAAATAGTAGTCAAAGGTACAGCATGAAAACCCTGGGGGTGGATACAGAAGCACAGGATACAAACAAACGTAGGGAAACCAACTGAATGAGATGTCCTAAGTTCATCCTGGAGCACGTGGCACCTTATCTAGCAACTTCCGGACTATACTCATACTGCAGCATAAATGTGACTTTGCAGTAGACTTTTAACATCATTAGCTTTCCTTTTATTACTCCAAGACATTTTAATTGTTAAACCAAAAGAAACATGGCAACATTTTGTGCAATCTCTTAGGGAGCAGTTCTTGGCCTTGTACCATGTGTCATTAGTACACATTGGGAGAAAACCAATTGTTTCTGCCAAGTTCAGGAGTGAAACAGTGTTTGGAAGAGTGGTAAACAAAACTGAGAATAAGGCTACTGAAAATGGACAAGACTGATGATGAAACATCTGAAGGCAAAACTATGAGTTAGAGATGTGACTGTGTATGAATTTACACATCTAGTTACTAAAATGTGAAGGCCACACTCTCTAAATGCAGAACTCTGTTCTACAGAATGCAGGGGTATGATCCCTTCAACATTATATTCAAGTATTAAGCTACGAACTAAAGAACAAATCCATTCTAAGATGCTCAGACAGGAGTATATTTAGTAGGTGTACTTCTGTATTTCAGCCTGCTGTTGCCTCTGTGAGAATACTGTGTGGAGTTCTGGATCCTCACTTTGAAAAGTACATTGAAAAATTAGGCAATTATAGTAGAAAGTCATAGGAAACATTAAAGAAATTGAAAAAGATGCTGTCTCATGGAAAAGCTCATTTAGCCTAACTCTGATGGGATCACAGAGCAACTTTATCACAGTCTGTAGAAATTGGACAATGCACTGAAAGAAAGTTCCCTGACCACTCGCCAGCCTCATCTCAGGTTGCGGTGGATCCTCAGTTG
The DNA here is from genome assembly GCF_041296385.1 of Aphelocoma coerulescens. Taxonomy (NCBI): domain Eukaryota; kingdom Metazoa; phylum Chordata; class Aves; order Passeriformes; family Corvidae; genus Aphelocoma; species Aphelocoma coerulescens. The sequence continues at coordinate 17,271,335 of NC_091026.1, read as the reverse complement.
CTGGAAGTTTTTAAACCGTGATTTTAAAACTGAAAATACCCTTAAAATCTTGTCTGTTTCTGACATTTTCAGGCCTGGGTTACACAGGAAGTCTCAGTGGCTGGGTATGGTGCTCCCCTCTGCCCCTGCCTGTGTTTTACTTCCCAGCATTTCCAGTTCTCAGTGATGATCCTGAGTATTTCTGATTTGCAAGAAGCCCATTAAAAGACCGTGTGCTACGGCACCAACTCACACCTGTCACCCACGGCGGGCAACTGCTCCCAGCATCAGCAAATGCTGCACAGTAGGATTATTCTAGGATCAATCTTACCCTTCTGCACATGGTCACCTTATTCTGCTCCCACCGCATGTGGGCCAGTGCTGCTTTCACTGCCTGGGATATCTTTGCACTAAGAAAGATCTCAAATTTTTCCTAGATAAGAGAAATCCTCCACTGATCCCAAGCTCTCCTGCCCCACAGAGAATATTCTCCATACCATCTCCAGGAAGGATCCCTGGAGCACACCCTCCCATCCACCTCCTGGGAAAGCAAACAAATGAGGATGTGGCCCCACGCCCTGCTATCATATATAACACTTTTAATCATCTTACCTATGAAAAGTGCCGTGTAAGCTCTTTTTATCTCCTGGCTAGTTTCATATTAATATATTATCTCCCTGCAACTCGTGACTACTTCCAGCTAGTGCCAGAGAAATAAGAAACTGTTTAGATGCATTCTTCTGTTCCTATGGCAAAAATCAAAGAGAGAAAAGGCGAAAGTATATTACAGAGAATTGAAAACAGGTACCTTTTATTAATGTAGCTGATAGTGCTGAACAGTTCACTGTTCTTGTTTAATTGGGCTACATATTGATTCGATTGTGGCAATGCAACTAGACAAATGTTCCTTAATTACATTTTAAATTCAACTTTCTGAGGCTGAAGGTGCTTTTGAAAGCAACAAGAAGCTGCAGCCTCAGCGCAGCACGGGCTGACTTAAAGTTGCGCTGACGCTGAGTGGTTGTGCCCAATGTTGAACTGCTGCAAAGCCTTCATTAAAATAAAAAGCAGCTCTGTAATGATATTTACATGACATTCAAAGTGCTCTTTGTTCTTACAATAAAATACATTCCAGATAATTCCACACTACCAACCATAGTTCCTATTATTCAATTTTGCGATTTTTCTCATGTAAGCGAAGTTTTTTTGTAACATGTTCACTAATTATTACTTTTGTAGGGAAAGGTTCAGAAGTATTTAGGCTCCTAGGAGAGTGAAGACAAATGCATCATAGAAATAATGCATTTAGCCTCCAGGAGTAACCCTCAGCTCACTTATAAAAGCTCTTGCCAGTCAAATCTACAGAATACGATTCGATTCAACTCTGGGAAAAGAAAGAGAAACACTTGCCTGCCTCCAAAGTTCAAGCAAAGATGCTTGAATTGCAGCTGCCAAGATGGGAGGTGGCAGAAAATGGAGGACTTGAATCTAGGGGGAGAATAAGTAAAAAAAATATTTATACATTCTGTCGTTCAGCTCTAATTGCTTCAAAGATTATTTATTTTTCATTTTTTTGGAAAATAGCTTGCAGCTTCTTAACATATTTTTCAAAGAAGGAGCTGGAAGGCATAATAAAAAGCAAGCAGGGATATGCTTTCCGAATAGACTGAAATAATTAATGTGAGAATGCTTCCGCTTGAGCATTTTTTATGAACAAAAAATACATTATTTTTGCTTTTAAATTGGAGATAATTTGTTACACGGAAGTGGTGGTTTCTTTAATCTTGAAATAATGCTAATTACAATGGTATTTGGGATCTGAATTTTTGCAAAGCTATTCCCTCATTTGCTGCTGACATAACGAAGTTACTTGCAGACTTCAGAGGCTTGTGGCACAGCCCCACTTTGTTTGCCTGTTGTCCCTCTTGATTTTCCAGTCCCAAACCTCATTACTCCCCTGATTCGATTATGTGTGGCTTTCATCTCCTCTAGCTCACAGTCACTCCATCAGCAGCTGGTTGGAACAATCCACGGTCCAAACACAATCATCTTAAGGTTCTTCATTAATAGCAGCTCTTCCCAGAGAGTGACCAAAGCCCAGAGTCACAGCATCTCCACAGTCTACAGCGCACCACAGCACATTTCCAGGAGGAAGGTAGGAAGGTTTTGTCTGTTTATTTTCCACTGAAAAGCAGCTTTTACTTATTTTACTGTGGGATTGCCAGGGAGCTTAGTCATGGAGCTGCCCTGGGCACCTGCGCAAACACAGACAAAAAGCAAACCCAATCTTTGTCCTAAAATCTTGTAGTCAAAATGTATCTCTGATCAGTTACATGGGTGTGCCTGGACACTCCCTTAGCACTCCTTGGATTTCCAGGTCAGTTTGATTCAGCAGAGAGATGGATCCTGAGGCTTGAGGTCCTGCCCCCTCCCTTTCCATGGGCTCTTCCCAGAGGTGTTTGCCACGCCATGGGGCCGCATGGCAGGAATTCAGTGGGTGTATTTACCTGCTGGAAAGCAAATGCAGACACTGTTTCTGCAGCCACAGAGTTTCATTTGGCAGAGAAACAGGTGCTTATCCACCAGGCAAGGCCAGCACTCCCTCATCTCTACTCAGGGCTGAGTACACAAACAGGAACAACACGCTGCAGGTACACGGACGCGCCGTGTTCCTTTCTCCAGGCATCTTTCATTATTCAGCATGTTTTCAGCACTGAACAACAAATTGTTAGTGGTATAACAAGACAGGAACACGTGTTTGGGTACGGTGTGCTACCTGCAAAGCCTGGCACTTGCTCTGCTGAGCTGTAGTTCCCCACTCTGACAGGGTCAAAGCAGCAGCCAAGACAGCAATGAAACTTCTGGTGGTGTTGAGAACAGGTACATGAGAAAGTGTTGCATTTCTCAAGGAATGGAGATGTTGAGAGTCCCTATTTTTGTGTCCTTTTGCAGTGCCAGTATTACCTCTCCTCTATAAAATACATATATAGTCCAGAATAGGGAGCCAGGTGAGGTATTAGATAAAATGATTTCCAGGTTCTAGACCTGAGTTACCAGCAGGCTGACAGTGTGATTCAATGTGATCAAAGGAAAAGCAGGGAGCAGAGGGAACTGATTACAATGAGATTTTTTCAGTTGTGCTGAGATTAATGGTGAGCAAAACATCTGCAATAATATGTCAGGAAAACAGACTGAGCTTTTATTTTGAAAAGTATTAGCTGGGTCTGAGGTAGGAAGATGCATAGACCTGTGAATCATCAGCATAGAGGTAGTAGTTAAATTTGTGTTTTAAGATGAAGATGGATAAGGCCAAGCCTCTAAAATAAAATCAGAAATAGATTTGAAAGATGAACCAGCAGAAAACAGAGGTGTAAGACTAAGAAAAAAGTTTTAAGAAGGGTGGGGATGAAGGATATCAACAGTTCAAGGTAGTCACAGGTTCTAGGAAGGTTATACCTGGTGCACCCTTCTGCCCTACAGCAAGATCAATTATCCTCCTGTCTTTCCTTTCAGAAGTCTGTCTGCCCTGCTCTGGATGGCCTCCAACAGCAGAGATCCCACAGCCTCTGCAGGCAGTCTACCTTAGTGCTTTATTATCCTGATTGTTATGAAAGTTTCCTGATGTCTAACCGGAATCCTTCGCTGTAATTTAAGCCCATTATGTCATGTCCTTTCCATTATGCACAGATTGTTTCTGTCTTCTCTGCCGCTGTTTCTTCTGTAATTACTTTCATGTCCCCTCTCAAGCGCTTATTATTTAAGCTAAACAACCCTGTTCCGCCAATCTGTCCTGCTAGCTCGGGGTTTCGAGATCTTGCATTCAGGCTCCTCTCCAAACAAATGACAACTTTTCTTGAAATAGGGAACAAAACCGAGGAAACAGGGCATGTACAGAGAAGGGATAACTTCCCACCTCTCCCAGTGCTAGGTCTGTTTGGACACTGCATATCACAGCAAGATGTCACCTGGACCCTCAGCTAAGCTGTGATCAGTGATGATACCAAATCAACCAGTTTCCTTCTGTGTGTAATTGGGTAGCTTGTTATGCTTAAATACCATTGATTTGCACCCATAAGGCTTCTATTTCTGTGCTCAAATGTAGCCTGGGCAGGAGTCTGTTCAGAAACATTATTTAGCTGAGGACACAGCGCATCTGTCCTCCGTATTTCCTACACATTGATTTTTGGTATTGCTCCTTTGGAGAAAATGATAAAAAGCTATCAATCTAGAATCAAATTATTTCTCCATCAGACTTTAATCCCTATTGCATCTGGGCCCAAAAGATGTTTTAAATTTCTGTTATTTACAGACTTCTGGAGTCTGTGAAATATTCAGAATGACATTCTGTAAATAATATTTCCCACTTTTTTTCCTGCAAATTTATTTTTGGAAATAAGACACTCCTCTATTTCATATATTTATATTTGTTTAAAAAGCTGAGCCTTGGTGTTTTGAATCTATCAGTCTCTGCAAAAATATTTTCCATTACCAGAAGTGCATATTCATGTTTTCTTATCTGAAAGTCCCTTTCCCAAAACCTCTACAGGAAGGTATAGATTTCCAACTCATGCAATGGCCCAGCATGACTTTATATTGTCCCCAAACCATTTGTGCCATCAGACACTCAGAGCAGCAGCCGACTCTGTTGGAGTAAAACAGTCCACATTTATAGTTTCCTTTTTTTTTTGCTAGCTATTAGCTCTAGAAGTCTACTCCTGTTGGCAACTCTTACTGCTGTGTAATAATTTACCAGCTACCAGCACCCCAGCATGCCTGTGATGGTGTAGTAGCACAATCATTAGTTTCTATTCTGCAGTGGCAGGATGTGACAGGGAGTCTACGATTTCGGATGATTCTGGTGTCAACTAACTGTGACACTCCATCAAACCCTGCATCCTTAATGTCATGGAGAGTTACATCCTTTCATGGGTGATAAAGCCTGGGCATTCCGACAACCCCGGTTTAAGTGTCCTCGTTGGCCTCGCTAGGCTCATGTCACTTCATTGTTTTATAACTTAAATTGTCTCATATTGAAAATGAGGATTCAATTTGAGATTTTATTGTTAACCTTTAAGGGCCTTGGAGCTCAAAGTCTACTCAAGAGGTAAGTGAAGTTTATGCTCCAATTCTTAATCTACCTTCAGTTACAGACTTCTGCACACGTACCCCATTGCTTCCTGATAGCTGTCTGAAAACTTCCCAGTTTTTAGTGACAGAATGAAATGAATGTGGATCTTCAGCTGTTCCCAGGGATGTTTTTAAAGATGGGTTCATTTTTCTTCTGTTTGTTTGAATCTTGCCACTTGTTTCACCTTAAAGTTTTATGTTAGATCTGGAAAGAATTGTTCTTGCCCAGCCTCCTCTTTGAGGAAAATGCTGTTAAAAAACAAAAATTCAATGAAGCTTCCAAAGGGCAAATGCTAACTTTTAAATTGAAAATGCTTTAAATTTTAGTTTATAACAGGAATCTTCTTTGTTCTTCAAGTGGTCATTTTTCTTTTTATTAAAACCTGTTATTATCACAGAAAGCATTGCTCTTTGTGAAGTAACATTTCAGTAGTCAAAACCCCAATTTTCCCTAAGGAAATATTTCAAGGGAAAACTTTTTACATGCCCTACTTAGCACCAAGTCTTCCCATTTAAACACCTCCACAAGTGGCCAAAGTTTCAAAAGAGATGCTCTTCCACTTAGGCACCCGAAGGAAGCGTTTGAATTCTGAGCAGCTTTTGAAACATCAGGCCACCTTGTTTGAGGTGTGTGAGAGAAAGACGTGCCCTTTTCAAGATGTAGCTCCAATGACGGGTCCTTAAGAACTTTTGAAAAATTCCCCTTCAAGAAAAAGAGGGTTAGATCAAGGCGTGAATATTCCAGGCATAAATACAGCTATGACTCTGAAATCCATCCCTACTGCATGTGTTTAGATGGTATTACAGCTTGCTTTATCTTTGTGTTTTCAGTGCAAGTGTTTTACATATGGGCTTGAATGGATTACAAATCAGCTACCCTCAGAACAGCATGAAAATTGTTGCTGTTGAGAAAGGTGTTGTTTTTGTTGCACAGAAACACACCTAATTTCTGCTTGTGCAGTTGAGCTTTCTTGAGGCCAGGGCTGACATCCAGCATGCCATTAGGTATGGAAAGAGGTCCATCGTGCTCCAAGCTGGCAGAGAGCTTGCAAAAACTAAGCATAAAGAGAAGCCAATCCCTCTGTCAGCTCTTAGATCTACTCTCCTGTTCTTCCCCTGGAACAAGTAACCTTTTGCCCTTCCATTCTGTAAGGCATAAACTAACTTCTTAATTAGGATTACTTTTTCCCCTGCTGGAAAATGTATTAGCAAAGATTATTGTCAAAGCATAGAACTGCTTCCTCTTTATCTGGCACAATGCTGCTGTAGAACAACCAAGAAGTTCACAGACCTCTCTACATCAAGATGCTGTACAGTATTTGCAGTAATAGCTCAGAGAATACCATGAAATTGGGTGCTTTCAATCATGCTAAAGAACCCTCCTCCTTCTTTCTTTGTTTCCCCCTCCCTGTTTTAATTCTGCCATATCATGACCCATCAAACTCTATTATTTTTCCTCAAATAATCAGGTCTGGCTACTTCACAATAAACCAACCTGTTGCTGAGAATATTAGTTTGGATACACTTCATGGGATGCTAAGAAAATGTCAAACTTGAGGAAGGTCTCCTTCCATTTCCACAAGTCAACAAAACCTCATTGTCAATAACATCAAGGACTGTTGACAGATCTAATAAAATCAACATAGATTTATTTTCAGTGGCCATTGCCAAGTAGAGATCAGCAAGAGATAACCACCCCCATATTAAACACACATCTAAAGCCAACACGGTAGGGGTGAAGGATGCTTGTCAAAGACATAAACAGCCTTCTCCTGCTTGCATCATCCCAGAGATACCATGGAGATTAAAAATTCCTGTCAATACACGGGCTAAAATCACCCACTGTGAACAAACTCATGAATTACAAAGAACTGGCCATAGCATCAACAAACCAGAAGATTTTATCATCAGAGTGCTTTGGTGGCTCCTCTCTGCTGTAAACTCTTGTCACACCAACCCCAATGAAGCCAACAGCATCAAACAAAAATGCAGCAAGGACACATGTGAAGCTGGGAGAGAGGTTTTCCCATACATCCCTGCTAGGAAGACAAAAAAGCTGTTTTTGTGCTGCAATCAGAGGGGTAATCTGATAAAGCACTTTGCTGAGAGTCCTTCTGGAGAGATAAGCCCATCTGCTCTAGCAACAATGCACAAGGAAAAACAAGGTAAACCGCAGACAAGCAACTCCTGGCTCATCAGGATGTATGAGTAAGGAGTTAGACTGGATATATTTAAACTGATTACCAGAGCTGTTTCCCCTATATATATTTACATATGCTTGCATATAATTATTTTCAGATGGTCAGTGCAGATCAGACACTGGACACAAACTGGTTTTCCTGCTGTTCCTAGGTGCTGCATTTAAAAGTGGCACTATCTTGGCTACTTTCCAAACTCCAGAGATCTTCCTGAACTATTAACCTACTCTTAAGTGGGGAAGATAAGTCTGGTGATGAAAAGGAAGAGTACTAACATGTTCTTCTTGATTTTGGGTAGATCGGTTCGACTGAATTTAGTTGACTCACCCAGATTACCAAGGTGAGGGTGGAGATGCTTTTCCACTTTGGCTGAGAGACAGTTTTGTTGGAAGCAGAGCTGTCTCCTTTGAGGGCTGCAAAGTATCTGCCAGCAGTACATCTACTACTCATCAGCTAAACCATCAGTAAACGTTGGCACCCATGAGTTCTTCATTTGGAATTATTTCTCCTACATGACAGAGCTGGGGTGTGCTCATGTATTTCTTGACAGGAAATAAGGCAAAACCATGGGTTTTTAGTTCGGCTTCTACAAAACTCCAGGGTTTCTCAGCTGGTTTGGAGAAACAAAACACTCCTGGTCAAAACACTCCTGACCTATGTCTGTTATCTCACCGGCATTATCTCATGACCAAAATTTTGGTGATTGCTTCTATCTATGGCTCCTGGTGAGTGACATTTCATCAGCTGACATTAAAGGGCATGCAGAACAATATTAAATTTAAAATTAAATTTAATAATTTAAAAATTTAATAATGAAATAATTTTAATAAAATTATTTAATAATAACATAAAAATTTAATTTTCATTTAAATTAAAGAATTTAAAACTGGCAAAGCCAGGCACTTCTTAAGTAAGAACATTAGAAAGGCCATGAGAAGTGGTAGAAAAGATCTTTCTAGCCTGGAATCTTATTGCCAGGGCTGAGAGGAAAGGCTCTGGGGAAGTGTGTCTGAAGAGGACAACGACATGATACCTACTGGGGATGCTCCTGAGGTGAACTGCAGCAAAATGCAGAAGTGTTGTCAGGAACAGTTTTTCTGTGGCACAAGGTTTAAATCTGATATTAGGAAGAAATTCCTCCCTGTGAGGGTGGGGAGGCCCTGGCACAGGTTGCCCAGAGAAGCTGTGGCTGCCTCATCCCCTGGCAGTGTCCAAGGCCAGGTTGGACAGGGCTTGGAGCAACCTGGGATAGTGGAAGGTGTCCCTGCCCATGGCAGGGGGTGGAATGAGATGATCTTTAATGTCCCTTCTCACTCAGGCCATCCCGTTTCTGTGATTCTGGGACGAAGAAATGGACATTTTTCTTTCATTTAGGCATCTTTGTGTTTGACCTCCTGAGTGAACTAAGCACTGTCTTGAACTACCTCTTTCACTTTGTCTACTTGCTTTTCAAATTACTCTCAGTAACTTTTATTAAATGATTACACATACGATTTAAAAATCCCCTTGTTTGCTAAATACCATCATCTGCCTTCTAGATAAAAACCAATAATCCTTGGTGTTTCAAACTAAAATTTAATTTTGTCTCTGAATTTATTTTAATTTCCTCAGCACTTCTGGATTGCCCTTATTACATGTAGCAAAAATCTTATTTCCAGTCTGGCAGTAGTCCAGAAGTACCTGGAGCCTTAAGAAAAGGATTTCCTCCTCCACACCTTGTCTCCATCCCCTTTTCTAGCCATAGAGGACTGATCACCCATGGAAGGGCAGATAATCCCCTGGATGGCTACAGAAGGTGCTGAAAAGTTTTGAAATGCTGGACTCCTGCTATGCCTGTCCCATTTCTCCCTCCTGTGCAGGCAGTCAAAGTGGAGAGCAGTTCAAGAGCAGTTTTCATTTAAGCAAAGCCAGAGCAAAAAAATTGGAGAGTAAAAATGACACTAAAGTACTCCACAAACCCCAATTCTCCACTTAAAAGTGGTGACTCAAAGGCACTACAGGGGTAATAGCAGAAATGCCTGGCCATTATTCTGCCACACTGCTACTCTTTCCTGTTCTGTCTCTGTTGGGACTGATCCTATTAGTTCCTTTAGGAAAGCAGAGATCTGATTGCAGAGCACTTTTGTGAGGTGGCCAGGGCAGGGACTCCTTTCTGCAAGGCTTATAAATTCTTGAGCTCTGTCCCAGAGGTAAATAAGTCATTGCAGTAAGGAATAATGCTAATACATCAACCTTCTACTCTGCAAGTTGTATGGTATCATTTGTGTGGGGCTGTGACTTAAAAACCTCAGATCTTTTGATGGTCACAAATGGACTGGAAATAGCAGATGCATTTTTCATAGTAGTCATTGCATATCTGGAAAAAAGATTGCTGAGACAAACAGCAAACTACAAGGATCAGAGCCATCTCTGCTGACTAAAAAGGGGCCTTAAACGCAGTGAGAGCACACACTGGATGTGATTCTCTGTCTTTGAGCACTATTATAGCCTCCAATAGAGCTGTGAGAGTCCTTTTCTCTCTGTCATGGAAGCACTCGGGTTGGTGCTGCAGAAAGATGCTAAGTATCTGAAAGGAAAACCCCTGCTCCTTGTGGAAAACCACCAGGTGTGAGATAATTAAACAGCATTTTGTGAGATGACAGATTTCTTTTCAGAACTTCCTCCAGCTCCTGTTCCATGTCTGCTCTGTGCAGGAGCACGGCGTTGGGTTTGGGTGGGAGGAGGGTTTACTTAACCCATGGAGAGCAGACAGGTACAGGGCTGATGTCCCTGGGATGTACCTGGAGTGTGGACAAAGAGGACTTGGGCTTCCAGTAAGCTTAACCCCTCCACGAGTGTAAATTGATCACTTCACATTAAAAAAAGAAAAAGTCAATTTTGCATCTGACCCACTCACCTTCATATGACGACATGACATCTTAAAATCATAGTAAGTATTAGAAAAATTATGTTTTAAATATGGGCCTTTGTATCTTTTATCACATTCTCTCCTGCTGTGGTTATTACCTAATAATTTTTGACACTAGTGATTAAATATAAAAGTTTTACATTTTATGATTCTATTTCAAATACACAATTGCCAGCATATATATCAAGGCCAAAATTAGGCTCTTTTTAAAGAGTCTGTAATTATATTTATGCATTAAAGTGTCAGCTGTTAAAAATGAATGATTTCAAACAATATTTTTATGTAATTGTTTTAAAAATCAAACTATTAATCATACTTTATTGTCAATCTCAACTAATAGCTTGCTTTTCAATATTTTAGACCACTCAGAATGTTCTCTAACTTGAATAATCTTTATCAGCAATTTAAACTGTTATTTAAACAACAACCACAACTCAAATGGTGAGCATACTCAGTAAACAAAATCTCTTCAGCAGCAGAACTTGGCCTAGAGCAGGAGCAAAATCCATCACTGAGAAAGCACTTCGTGGTTTACAGTTCTGTGCAACACTCAGAATATGAGAGAAAGGAAAAATGAGACCTTTCTTGAGGAGGTCAGGAGCAGGAAACTTAAAATTTTATTTCAACAATGATTTATTTTTCTGGCCTCTGTTTCCTAGATCTTTTTATACACTTGCTTAGGAGGCCAGATCTCCCTTCCATTCAATAATATATAAACAAAATAATCTTCAAGTTCTGTTCTTCCCTAAAATGGTGTTGCTTTTGCACTTAGTACATGTCACAGAGCCAAACTGGATCCCTGAGTCAGTGATGTTGCTGTTTACCCAAATGCCACTGGGTGTACGAATCACATTTGAAGCAACGGATATTTTTAATATCCCAGATGATGAGCTCACATAGCAAAATAATTTCAGGCCAACAGAAAATCCAAAAGAATTTAGGATGTGGCAGCCAGCGAAGATGGCTGGCTGGAACACCTCGAGAAGAATGATTTAAAAGAGTGGGAGTTAATTTATAAGTTTTTAAACAGTGTGCCAAGGGAAAAATAAGTCTTCTGTACATCTGCCTACATTTTTTTGAGATCAGATTTCAGAAACTGAATGATAAAACAAAATGAAACAAAACAGGGGAAAAAAAGAAGAAAAACCCAACAAAATCCAGATGAGCATATTTGCATGGGAGGCAATTTATTCCTTAGTTTGCCTGCAGGAAAAAATAAAGTGATATTGCAATTTGATAAGTACATACTTTCAAATATTACACCTAGCTCAATCACAAATATGGACTTCTGGATCTTAACTGCAGCTTTTAATTCTGCTTTGACAAATTTATGTAAATAAATAGACCTGGAACGGACAATCCCTGGAAGTCTAAATCTCTTTCATGTCATCTTTGCCTGAGCTTCCCCACTGGAGGCAATCTGTTAACTAGCTGTGAATTATTGCTCATGCTTGTTTCCCTCCTGAGCAGTTCTCCAGGTGACTACAGCTGCTGCTTAAAGGAAGCACCAGTTTTTGTCTGTCTCAAAATGCAAAGGTGGCTGTGGCATTTTTTGTAATTTTGTCAATTATCCGGTATGATTTCTGCATTTTCTCCACTCCTTACCCATGGAATTACATTTGAAAGGGATCACCCATGTCATGGGAATCCAATGCCTTGAATTCTTCCCTTAGCTTTGGGTTAGCAATACCCAGAAAAAGCAATGGTGACTTAGCTACACTGCCACATGTCTCTCGGTAGTACTTGATTTCCACCCAAAATCATAAATCAGTCCATATTTGTTCATACTTGGCTCCACACAACTTGTCCCAATCCTGGAAGTGTCCAAGGCTGGGTTGGACAGGGCTTGAAACAACCTGGGATAGTGGAAGATGTCCCTTCCCTGATAGGGGGTGGAACTGGATGGGTTTTAAAGTCACTTCCAACTCAAACCCATCTGTGATTCTATGGTGAGACTCAGCCCACATTTGCCAAAAGGTTCATGAACCCCACTGAACCTGGCTTAGTCTCTGGATTTGTAACAAAACCTCAAACAAAGCAACTTTCATCCTGCCGTAGGTTTTTTTAAGGAAACTTTATCATTATTCTAGGAATCAGCATTCTACTTGCTTAGAGGTTAGTGAAAAGTTATTAAAATAATAAGATTGAGACACACAGTGCAAATTAATCTGCCCAGGACTGGAAGACTTTTGCATGAAATTAAAGACCTGTAAATAAAATATTTCAGGTGCTTTAAACTTGACACTGAGGATGACACTTCGGGCTGGATTACAAGACTTCACCCAAAAGTTTCAGTGGCCCCCAGACAGATAAGCAAGGAAAAAAAAAAATTACAAAGGGATTTTCAAATTATAGATCTGGCACGGGGCAAAGTTTGATTATTTTGATGAATTTGGCTCAGACAGTAAAGGTATTGCTGCAGGTAAAAGAGAGCACACCTTCATGCAGCACTATTCAGTGCTTTTTGGTACAGAAGGATTACAGTGACTGGAAGGAGTAACTACATTTTCTGAGTGCTGGTGAGTCCCTTTGCCTCCTACATTCAAACTGAATGTCACCAAAGTAAAAAACAGCAGGAGGTTGAAAGTAGCAATAAAGAAAACACCACTAGGTATTATTGCATACTACAGGATCCACTAATTCAAGCAGTAATACTTTCAGCACCCTTTGATTCACTGGACAGTTAATTCTGCTAGGACTGGACTGCATCTCCTGCTCATCCAGAAATGTGGGATACACCAAGAAAGTACATTTTTTAATAGAGGTCAGAAATATGAATGGCTCCTCTGCCTGTTACACCGCCAGATTTGCTTCATATATGATGAGAAGGGTGTTCTTTTTTTGTCCCCATAGTCATGGTAAAGCATTTGGTGCACACTGAGAGCTCCTTGCTCGCCGATGGCGCAGGCAGTTGGCTCTACTCGGAGATTTCCTGACTTTTAAGGCTGCATTCTTCCAGCCAGTCTTGCTGTAGTTTAAACTGCATTGTATGAGTTTCCCTTTCCTTTTTGGAATAGTATAATTTGCTTCATAAATTACATATGGTGGAAGCCTGTTGAATGAATAACCTTGTTGCACAGAAAATTAATTCTTTTGACAGGTTTATTCCTTTAACAGATATTTGGTGGAGGATTTTACTGCATTATTGTATATATTGTGGCTTGCTGCACAGAAAATGTTTCACAGTATTTCAGCAGATTTATTCCTTTAACAGAAATAACTATTCCTGTCCGTTTACCATTCGTTACCTATGAAATAAATTTCTTAGCTACAGATTCTTAAAAGAAGCTCTCTTGTTTTGCTCTTGTTTCAGTGCAGAGAAAATACATTTTCCCTTCAATCAGCATTCATTTAAATGCATGGTAATATATACAGTTGTAATGAACCATATTTTGTTTGATTATGTTAATCTCTAACAGTGTTAATTTCCTTATATATATGTTTATGTGATTTTTTTTTTAAATTAACTTTTTACCATGCCTTACTAGAATATCTTGGATTATTTAAGGCTCCGCACACTATCTTGGCAGGAGAATTACATAGCACAGATAGCACGACAGCAAAGGAAGTCAGATTGAGTGCCACATGACCTGATTTAAGCAAGGCTAATTATGTAATTAAGATATTGAAACAGGAGCCAGAATCTCTGAGTGCTGCTCCTAGTTTCGCCAAGAACCTCCAGTGGGACATTTAGCATTTAGCTTTTCTGTTCACTAGTTTTCCCTGCTGTGAAGGGGGGTTCTGATATTCAAAAAGAAGAATACGCAGAAGAAAGCTGCTCTGGGTGCACTGCCTGCAGCACACTGGGCCTCAGATGTGCAAAGTCTTTGTAAAATAATTCCAGTAGTTTGCATGTTTTGGGTTCTTTTATTTTATTTATTAAATTTAGGGAAGAATGAGTTGATTTTTTTCTTTTTCTCTTACCCCCACCCCCATCCCCTCCTCATTTGAATGCTTGATCTAGGAAATTCAAGTTCTGTTGCTTTGAGATTTAGAATTTGGTGGATAATCAGCTTCAGGAAACCGATACTCTGAGCGTGCCAGTGATGTCTACCCTACATTATACTGGGACCCAAGAAATAAGAGACAAAGAAAACAGACATGACAGGAGTTTACGACTGACTTCTCACAAGATATCAAGACAAGAGACACTTGTGTTATATCAGTACAAATGTCTGCACAGCCAATAAACTTCTCCAAATAAATGTTTGTAGACTGCTGACATTAAAAAAAAAAAAAAAAAAAAAGAAAAAAAGAAAAAAAGAAGGGAAAAAAGAAGGCCCAGCAACTGATTTTTTTTAATATCTTGAAATTTTTTTCAGTATTTCCCTATCAATGCCTGTATACTTGAAACATCAGAATTTCTTGCCCAAGACCACAGGTCTTCCTTAAACTGAGCAACACCAGTAAAGTTTCTACACACTTGGAAATCAAAACACCATTTTTTCCAAACCCAAAAGAAACCATCCCAGCTGTCCAAGACAGAAAACTCTCTCCTCTTTTATTTTATATTAAAAATATAAACATAGGTAGATAGGTAGATAGGTAGATAGGTAGGTAGGTAGGTAGGTAGGTAGATAGATAGATAGATAGATAGATAGATAGATAGATAGACAGACAGACAGACAGACATATAGATAATTTTGTCTGGAAGGCTATGGATTAATATTCATATGGTTCTTAGAGAAGTGGAGAAAGACGGTGGCATACACACGAGATCCCAGTCCATCATAAAAATAGGCTCTATGTAAAAATCATGTTTGCTTTCTTTAATCCTGGGGTAACTTAGGGATTACCTTTGGCTCCACTATCATATTCTTCTAAAATCCTTTTAAATACTTATCCTTGGACTACTTTCGTGGCTCTGATGTGAGAAAAATTACAAAATAGCATGTGGCGAATGAAAAATCAGAGACATGCCAAGGTGATGTGAATGCAGTGGGACTGTAGTTTGGAGTGGTGGAGGACATGTCATGGACAGCCACCTTCTCATACCCAGAACCTACACCTGTGTGGATTTCCATGCTGGAGCATTCCAGAGGCCCTGCTCAGTCCATTTTCTGCTCTGCCCATCAGTCTGCACAGCTTGAGTCTGAAGCACAGGTCTCTGAAGACAACAGCGTCAACGCTTACCCCAAGCGAGCAAAGAAACAGAAGCTTTGATAGGTCACATAAATACTTTGGAGGTGGGTGGGTGACAATGTGTAAGCCATAGTGAGAGCTTTGGATGACTTCCCTGCTGTCCTGCTGAATTTAGTACCATTCAGATTCATCTGCACCAGAAACGTGACCTCCGGATTTAGATCACACAGCTCTCGACTAATACTCCAGGAAAAGGCTTCACACTCCTGATCCAAGATGATTTGGGGATCTGAAAATTATTACTGCCCACAGACAGGGCAAAAAAGAATATTCTTCTAATTAAGAACATCTTGCTACATCAAGGCAACTGGTAAGTCCTACTAACGAGGTAACTCTGGTAAGGCAGAACTCTCAGGAAAAAAAAGCCTCACCAACACAAACATCCCAGAAGCTACTCAATGTTGTGTTTCATTGAAAAAAAGAATCAGAGAACCTGACTCACTGCTTCATAAATACAGCAAGCTAGAGTTCTATGCCAGGGAAATCAACAAAAATCTAGGCTAGCCTAAGAAAGAATTATTCCCAGACATCCAGACTGATGGCACCGGGACACGTGGCACCAACTCAAGTCAATTTCTAGGGGTAGGAGGAAATAATATGGACAAATATAGACTGGCTGGACTGTAGGGAATTGTTTCAATTGCATTCCTTGCACAAAACCTAAATCTGCAAAACACGTGTACAATAAGATCGTGTTTTAGTCCTGTGCTCCCCTCCAATGCCCCCCCCCCCCCCCCCCCCCCCATAATTTCTTCACACCAAGTCTGTTCTTACTGAATTTTCTCAAGATTAATGAGCAACTCTGCAAGTGGTCACCACATACTCCTCATTTTGCAATTTCTGGGGAATACCCTGTCTCAATTGCTGTTGTTTAATTATAGTCTAGTAAAAAAATATTCCAAAGTTCTCTGAGAGAGAGGCCAATAGGTATATGGAAAACACATGAATATGCAATTTTAACAGCTGAAACTATATATATCTGGCAGACCTTACCTAATGGTTCAACCAAATCCCCTTGGCAAGCTTATGCCAATGTTATTTTTACTGTTTCACTGGTTTGTTACATATGTAAAAGAATAATATTTTATCTAAGTTTCAAGGCAGCTGGTTCATTCATGATAGGCCCAGAAGGCAGCTTTGAAAAGGACAAAAATAAATTATTTTGTATGGAGTAGCCAAGAATCCACTCAGAGGCAATTGTTTGTATTTGTCACCTTGAAAATCAAAAAAATTGCCAATCAAGAAGTTACCCACAACTGGAATTTGAAATGGTAAATTATATTTCTCTAGCAGACACACTGGATTTCACAGCAAAATGATTTCTTTTTCTTTCCTTCACAGAGACCAATCCAAAAGACATAATGTGAGGAAAATAGAGAATTACACTTGGAAAGATTTGGAAAATCTGCAATTTTGCAATTATAGCAATGGCAATTTGGTCTGCGTGTGCCTGTGCACCCATGCAAGCACAACCTCATCTCTTCTGCAGGACTTGCCTTCATCTGTATTTGCATCCAGCTGTCTTCCTCACAATAATGAAAACATCAGAAATTTGTTGAGGATGACACACGATCGACAAGGAGATTTTAGTCATTGCATCAAATTAGAAAATTCACAATCCTGACTAAGATGCAGCTTGGAAACGAGCTGCCAGCAACACCCTCTGAAGCAGATGGTTCCCACCACTTGGAATGCTCCTTTCCGTGCACTCCAGTGACTCCTGAAATAACAGAGCTCTACAGTTCGGGGAGGGAAGATGAGTGGAAAGTCAGACAGTGCTGAGCTCCACTCAGCAGCCTCTTAGCGATGGTTTGGTCAATGCTCCTCTGCCCACTTGAGAAAAATCACTGGCAGATCATCACTAATGACACGTCTCTATTGTATCCAGGGCTGTATTACAAACATCCATTGGATATCTTTCAGCCAGTGTGACTCAGACTTGTTAAAAAAGGGATATCAGAGAATGATGTCATAAAGCACAGGCCACTGGTATATCCTGGAATAACTGAAGCAATAGATGGAGCAGAATCTCTGGTACAAATTGTCTAATAAAACAAATTACTTATAAGGTGTGTCAAAACATGCCAGAAAGTTAGAAATCTTGAACAATATCCCATGGTGAATAAGGATCATACTTTTAATAGTTTGGATGCTTGGTGAAGGGCATAGTTTGCAAAGAGTTGGGGAAGGTTATCAGTCACATGACATTTTTAAAATTAAAATCTCCTGCCTTTCTAAAATGTGCTTTCTTTAGGCCATGAGTTACTGAGAACAGTGAAGGAATAACTAAATGAAATGCCAGGGATTTTGCTCCACAGGATGTCAAGTTAGATTACCCACCCTTTAAAGCTATAAATATATGAATTATTACACTTGTTTTACAAATGAGAAAACTGAGGCATAGACAATATCAAAGGGCTTTATAAATGTGAACGACTCAATAACATTCTGCTATTGTTTATTATCCATATTCCTGTTTTTAAATGACAGAACGTAGGCACATAGAAATGAAATGACTATCTAAAGTCACACCAGTCTCCTCCTTTAACCTGATAAATGGGTAAGTAGGCATGCCATTTTGACATACTAATATATGTGTTAAGGTATTAATTTCCCATACATCTTGAATATATGGATCATTGGGGAGCACTTTCTGTTGAAAACAGCAACAGTCATATTTTTCTCACTTGAAACTTTTTTCTTATTGTGATACTTACATTAAATGGAAAAAGTCCTTGTTTTTCTCTAAGCTTGGCAAGAACAAAGACTAAAAGGCATATTTGTTTGTGTGGCGGAAAAGAGGGATTTGGGGCTGGAATACACAATGTACAGAGCTAAGGGAGTGGGATTCCATCCACACATACTAGCCTACAGAATACCAGTGGTAAATTCCCCTCAATCCATTCAGGGCGGACTATTTTTGGTGAAAAATTAATCAGCAGTGTTTCAAGGTATTTAGGAGGGCAAAGAAGCAATGTCTTTCCTTTATGGCTACACTGCAGTGATCAGTGCCTCTGCAGGTGTGTAATTTAAAGAGGTGCTAGGAGAAAGACGAGCATAACCAGGAAGGATACAGGGTGTATACGAAGGTGACTGTAGAGGTTGCAGCTGAATGACTGCAGGGCTGCATAACCGTCTATCAGATAGCACTTGAGTTTATTTGCCTTGATTTGAACTCTCTGCTTAGAGCCAGCACACAATGCTCAGAGGTTAACAGGGCGATGCCACACAGCAAAAAATAACCTGCATGGAAAAGTTTCTCACAGAATCAGGCATGACAGTCCAGATCCTGGCCAGTGTAGATCGCTGCAACTGCACGTGTATTCACAGAAACTCTGTATTTCAACCATCCAGCCAGTGCAGTAACACTGCAGATCTCGGATCAATCCCAGCAGAACTAAGTTCACCTTCCACAACCCACTCACCATCCAGCCACTTGCACAGTCTGGCCCAGAAATAATTAAAAATGAAAGATTTCTTAATGATATTGACCTGTGTCAGAAAGCAAAGTCTCAATTCATCTGTTTGCCTCCCTACCAGTGCTAATAGTCAGGAATATACCAAAAAGGAAAAGTGACTGACTTATCAATATTATTTTCCTTGTTCTTGATCTAGGTCATCAAGTAGATTAATATGTAGTTGCAAGCTGTTCATTCATTGTAGAGGAGCATGTACATAGCAGGAAATATCTCCCATGGCACTGATAAACTCTCAGAGGCTATAGGCCAAGGTGTTTATGCTCCAATGGAGACATTTGTGCCAAGTACCTGCTCCCAGTGATATAGTTATAAGCATTAAACTCGAAATGTAACTTTAAAAATCTATTACGGTCTATAGCTTTTATTATTTCCAAGACGGACAACTGTGTTGGTTATTATCAATATGTTGTGAAAGGAGCTCTGACGCCTGGGATTTGAGGTGGGGGGATGGGGAAAAGGCACGCTGGAACACTTAGACCAAATGTTAACAAACTGATAAAGCATTGCAAAAATGTTTGAGGCGAATGTTTCCCTTTTCCAGCCCCACACCAGCTTTCAGCACACACCCAGCAGGAGCAGTGTGAGATAACCTTTAACTGATAGCATCTACACACTTCCTTGCCAAGATCCCTCTTTGTGACTAGGGTGGCAATTTTTCCAGCCTCTCCATTTCTGGGATCTTCCTTCTGTATTCCTCTCCTGATTCGCCCATCTGTTGTCTACATGGATGTCCCCCAGCCAACAGACTTACAGATTTACCCAACCATCACTATCTCTGAATCCACTGTACCTGCTACTGATTTTTTACTGTCTTCCTTTGCTTTGTACTCAAAACTTTGCCATCTCCTTTAAGAACAAGTCTTCCTTGCTTCTGTGAGTGGGGAGACTGTATTCAAACACACAAATTTTTCTCTTGGCTTAGAAGTTTTCTTTGTTGCAAAGTTCATCTCAGTGGAAGGTTCCTTGCCTGTGGCAGGGGGATTAGAACTGGATAATCTTTAAGGGCTCTTCCAACACAAACAACTCTATAATTCTGTGATCCTTCTGCTGGGAGCATGTCTCATGAGCTCTGATTCCTTCTTTCCTCCCTCAGGTTTTCCCTCCTGGCTCCTGACCTCACGTTTAGTCGTTGCAGGTGAACAGCACTCTTGGTGTACCAAAGGCATGAGGGCCATTCTGGCTGGTGGTCCCTGTCAGGACACTTATGTCCACTTCAGCATAGTGACAGGGGAGGGGAAGGAGAAATGGCAAACTCATGGTTGCAAAAATCCTTCCAGAGCCAACATACACAAAGAAATAAATGCACAGAAACAGCCCATATACAACAGATCACAAAGCAAAATCACCTTAACCGAAGGAAAGTATTTCCAGTACATTGGCACATTGGAAGTGAGAACACTCTCAAACTAAATTCATATTTTAATTGCTTTGAAGGACAAAGACAGAAGACATGTCTTCCAATAATAAGTTACTTTTCTGACCACATGAAAATGTGGAATGTTAACAGCAGTGGGTGTTTCAGGCTGTTTACCAGTAAAATTGTTATTGCACCCACTGCCATGTAGTATTGCAGCACTTTAAATGGGTGAACACTTTGATGAGAATCCTGGAGCAGCAGTACCCACACAAGACAACAGGGAACTTGGCCTTCAAAGTTTCAGAGACCTAACCCAAAAGAGTTGTGATTTCTTATCCTGAATGATTAGGTTTGCAGCTTTACGACATGAGTGCAGCCCACTTTCCCTATGAAAGAAAATAGGCAGTCTCAAAGCTGCATATTTGGATTAGAAAAACATTTACATACGTGGCCCTGTTATTGTCCAATGCTATTAAAAAAGTAAATCTATGCTGTTAAACCCACTAACACAACTTCATTTGGAATGATGGCAAAAAACAGATTCAGTCAAGAAAATATTCGTGTTTTATACAGACCCAATCTGTGGCTCTCTTGTGGCCATACAAATGTTTTCTTCTACTAACTGACATAATGAAATTTTTGTACTTTCTTATGTTCAAATACTTTATAGTTTTAATATTTTGAATGAAATTTATAATTCCTTTCCTTCACCAGCTGATACAATAAGACTAAAATAAGCATTTTTGTAGGCTCAATGAAAGAAACAAGTCAGTGTTAAACTTAAGAAAACCAACAAGTAAAACAAATTCTACAGCAAAAACAAAACACCAAGTGTTAAAAAAAGTCATAGACATCAGCAAAATTATTTTCCTACCTTGTTGTGACATTATGAAGAAAACAAAACTCAGAATGCAAGTTTTGATTAAAAAATCTGTCAGTTCACATGTAATTTAATATGGAGTGACATATACTGCTAAAAGGTACAGTTTAACATTAAAGACCAAAGCTCCAATGATTAATATTACCGTGATGACAGAATGGGAGTGCCTTATTTTAATCCACTGTTTATCTCAATGGGGTAATTTATAGATCACTCGACATGTTTTAATAGCAGGCACAAAAAGGTACCCTCTAATATCTACTTGCTTGCAAGAGCTGACATTTGGAGTTACATGTTCAGAAAATACCAGCAACTGCATTTGTTGGACATATATACAAATAACCAGTCATCCCACACACAGTTTATAAAAAGTGATCTATTAATAACAAAACAGCTCCCGAGACATACGGCCTCTTAATATTCAGGTAGAGTATCAAGTGTTTAAGTTAAAATAAGGGCAGGAGCACAAAGAGTGGTCAGCGCATTGATTTGGCTGCCAAATATAGTTTTTACCATCATAAATCTCTGGCTGACAACTGCACAAAGGCTGCTTTACCTAAACCCTGCCAAGGAAGGGTGTTTGCTGCCGGATTGCCTGATAGTCACTATGACAACTGATGCCACAATTAGACAAGTACAATCCCACTTTCAAACAGGCACACAAGTCATTAATTCAGCAGGACTTTTGTTGACAATATGTTATGAGGGAAATATTTAATGCAATTCCAAGGCTGATATATTCTCCTGTTATCTGTAGTAAAATAAATTGCAAGAACTGATGAAAACAACCATTTAATTAGTCTAAAGTGAGCCGAGGAAGCTATCCTGAACCTTTTGGTTTAATGAACTCACAGGTGCACAGAGCTCCTTAGAGTTGCAGTAGACGACTTGAAGAACTTGCTAAGAAAGATGTCACATTTGGGGGGACAGCAAAAGAGAAAGAGAATAAAATGTTTTGAAAAGAGAACAAACAAATTGCCTTCCCAAGTCTCCCATTCTATGAAGATATCCATGAGCATCTTTTCCCCTGTGTGAGGGAAAAATCTCTCAAGGGCTCAACAAGCTGATCTGAGCAACTGCAGAGGAATAAGACTCTGATCACCACTACAATGACATTTTCCCCACCTAGGAGAAGTGAACTGACTTGTTTATGAAACTATTTCCCACTTGATCTGTACTTTGAGGCCACTGGGAAGGTCATGAAGAAAGCAAAAGAGTCATAGGGGGAGGAAAATGCAGAACAGAAAGAGTCTCATACAACTGAGTGCTAAACTTAAGGAAGGGCGTTGAGGGATAAAGATCAGTAAGACATTGACTCACATGCACAGTATGACAAGGGGAGCTCTGAGACCCTCTGCTACAGAAGCTCCATGAGATGTCCTTTGCATAACCCATATATTGCTGTAAAGCAGTTGTTCTGGGGAGGGTGACACCAAGGCAAGAAGCATTTGATATTTTTGGGTTCAGCTGGCAGGAGGAGGGTGAATTGACCTTGACTTGGACAGGAGCATGGTCTGGGGGATCTCCTGAGGTCATTCCAGAGAACAAAAAAAAGCTACATGTGGATGCTGATGGTGCATTTAAGTTGAAAGAGAAGTTTGGTTGCTGGAGCTGCTGAAATCTCCAGGTGGTTAGAGCCTGAGCCCAATTCAATCCATTTCAGCCCCAGAGCAGCCAAGTTTGTGAGGCCTGTGCATGAGTCCTTCCTGTCCAGATCCCAGTGTTTTCAAAGCCACATTCTGCATTGCTGGTAGGATGGGGCATGGGACAGAGCAAAGCTTGGGAATGGTGATGTAGGCAGTGTGATGATGATGATGCCAGTGTGTAGGCATCACACTTTTTCAACAGCAGACCTGCACAGTGTCCCAGGCAAGACATCCTTGCACCTCATTTCAGCTGCAAGAGCAGAACAGGGAGGCCATGAGAAGCTGGGCTCTCCCCCCATCCCTGCTCTAAATGGGCACTTTCCAACCACTCTTCACCTGAATGGCCTCATGGTGCAGTGCATGTGGCAGTGGCCACTACAGCAGAGATTTCGCAGGAGTGGTGCACAGCCCTCCAGAACAGAGAGGTCTGATTCTCACCCCATGGTTACAACGAGTTCCCATGTTCCTAGTGGTTCTTACTTTATATGTTTTAAATTTATTGGTTCAGGAGTTCTCCACCCAGTTTTATGTATAAGCTCATGTTTATGCATTTTCCTTAATTGCCTATATATTAGTTCTGGAAAGTTCTCCCTTCTTCGGTGCCCCATTGGTCTACTCTGTAATTCCCTTCCTTATGTTATCCCTACTGGATATTCCTCTGTTATCTCCTCCTCCTCAGTCAATCCCCATTGGTTGTTTCCCTTTGATTCACCCCCATATAAAATGCTGTGCTCTCCCCTTTTTCCTGGTCTTTGTCCCTGGACCCTCCACTGGGAATAAAGGAGTTGGAACCTACACAGAGACCCCCTCTCATCCTTTGCCTCTGCCAACACTTTCACAACACCTTTGTTTGGGGCTCGCTCCTTGTGAAGGAGCCAGCCTTCCCTGCCTGTTGCAGCTGGCAGCTTTCCCTGCAGGATGCACCCAACCCCTGCCTGCAGAAGCCAGGGATGTCTGCAGCTGGATGCTGAGCTGCCCTGGGCAGCCCCAACAGTGTCAGCTGCATGCAGCATGGCCAGGAGGTGGACAGTGAAGCCATTTTGCACAGGGCATCAATGCCCTTCTTTCTGAAGTTGCTGAAAGGAAAAACAGCTCTTGATCTGCTGGCTCAGGGAAGCTCTTCCTCTGGATTTGTCCTGGTTTTGGCTGGGGTAGAGTAATTTTCAGTGGCTGGTACAGTGCTGTGCTTTGGGTTTAGGATGAGAATGATACTGATAACACACTGATGGTTTAGTTGTGGCTGAGTAGGGCTGATGGAGTCAGAGACTTCTCAGCTTCTTGTGCTGCCCTGCCAGGGAGGAGGCTGAGGGCTACAGGGAGCTGGGAGGGGACACAGCTGGGACAGCTGACCCCAACTGGACAGAGGGTTATTCCAGACCATATGGTATTATTAAACTGCCCTTTAAAATGTTTTTTTTCTCAACCCACATGTTTTTTTTTCTGATTATCTTCCCCATCCCACTGGAGGGGAGCTGTGCGGTGGTTCTGCTGCTCCAGATTAAACCACAAAAGACATCAATTAATCATTTCTGCAATAAATGCTGCTGCTCACTCTCTACCAACAGTAGTACAGGCAAAGTAGTTCAAAACTGGGCTGATCTCCACTGCAGCCATGAATTGGCAGATGAATCTTCAGTATTCTGCTGTCCTTGAACTTTAAAACTGAAGACAAGGACATAGTCACCAAAGAAACCTGATCTCATCACTCAAGAAAATGATGGTACAGATGATCTTTTTTTCTCCATCCAGCCCCAGTCCTCTGCTCTCTTCCGTGCACAGGAATCAGTGCTCCTCTCCAGCCTTAGTTATCAGTTGCCACATACACACAGGAAATGAAGTATTTTATTAAACTGAAAGCAAAGGGCATTGCACCCTAACAGACGTGGTATCAAAGTTTATTACTAAATGTTACCTGTGATCCCTCTAATAGACCAACTTCTCAGCAGAGGAATCTCTACTTGCAGCCACTATGGAAGATGGGCACAAGAGCCCCAGGAAAGCCCTAGTGTGCTTCTTAAGCAGAAATTATTAATAGCTTTAGAAAAAAAATTACAAAAATAAAGCAGTAATTTGATGTGTGATTCCCTATACCAAAACAGGATATCTAGATGCTTGCAACTGCTTCTGTGGTTCACAAGATAGAGCAGGACTACTGTGTGCATTATAAAGAAAATCAGATAGAAACTGCACTATGATAAACAACATTAGTCATGCTACTTTCCTCCTCACATTCTAATGCTTTTAAAAAACAGGCAAATACATATAATTCCAATTTCACACACAAACTGGTACAGAGAAGTTGAATGATGTGCTCAAGATCAAAATGTAAGAGGGCAGATCTGCTTCTCAGAACCCCCTGCTCATGTGTAAGAAATATGCCTGGAGTTGGACTTCGATGATCCTTGCAGGTCCCTTCCAACTTAGGATATTCTAGGATTCAACAATTCTCTGTCTATCCAAGTTATGGATTAGACCAGAGTAATTGATCCTGTTTGGTAACAATAACCTGGTATTTGCAGGAGAATGAGTGACGTGGTTTACCAAAAATCAATAGTTGCATGAAAACTTAACTTCCTTTGTATACAAAATTCCCCACATGCCATTTGCCTTTAGGGAAATTTAGTGAAAGCTTAGTCCAACTTCATTACAATTAATAAGGCTTCTGTCTACTTAGAACCAGCCACAACCATTTTCTCCCTTTGCCTCCCCTAATTGCTCCTCATGCTGAAGACTACAAAATAATTCAGCAGCTATTGGTAGAGGAAACACATAAAGCTAAAACTATTGCACTAAAATAAATTTCCATCTTCTTATGCCTTGTGGCACTAATGGATGCTTGCCTGCAGGGTTTGTTTTGTCAGTTTTAATTTTAATTAGGAATTAACTCTGCAATGTGTCTAGTTTCTTCACCCCTTTTTTTCCCCCCACTGGATTACATTTCAGTTGCATCATGCCTCCTTCCTAAGGCTTCTGGAAGGGCTCTGCACACTTAATGATAAAGATTCCAGTTTTCCATTCTGAGTCTTTCTCATGTTTGATTACATCATCCTCTTCTAGATAAGTGTGTTTGTTAACATAATGACATTACTGTTCAATTTTCACAAAGCAATTAAAGATGTGTTTAATTTGAAGAATCTCAGTTGTTTTATTGTCTAAATTGCAATTAGGTATATTAACTTCAGCAGGAGTAGTAAATACTAATAAAAGTGCTTTGCTGAGCTAAAGTCTTTAAGAAGGGTATACAGACAACATAACTGCATACTTTTATGTAACAAATACAGAATGATTTTGATGTATACAGGTTATTAGAGTAACTTCTTGTAATACAGAAGGGATCCTACATTATAGCAACAGACAGCATTTTCACTCCCCACCAACTCAGCTACAGAAAATACATGCTTATTTTGATGAAAACTTCTTTTGTTTTGCCTGGCAAACACTAAAAAATAAATCTACTGTGATTGAATCGATAAGGATCCCTGCCCAATACACTATTAAGTAGCAATATCCACATTTTCTTTTCCGTGGGATTTGTTTACTGCTTTTTCAAATGAATGCGTGATGGCATCATTAGTGCCAAGTTCTTATATAAGAGTTATTAGATATTTAAATGCCGATGTTTGAGTGTCCGTTCTACACTTAAAATAGATGACTGTCAGGTCTTGTAAACTCCAGAGCAGAGCTGAAACATTTATCTGATCTGAAAGCCATTTATTGAAACTATATTTTGTGCCTTTCAAGTGGCACTGCTATTATATAAGGGGAAAGCTGGAACTAACACTGCAAAATCCTAATGATCCTCGCCTGCCTCGCACAAGTCCAGTGGACCAGATCCAGAATTCATCGGAAGTGACAGGTGCCTGTCAATGCCAACATCAATGGCACTGGGCAGGAAGGAGGGTAAATGACAGTGATACAGGAATTTCTAATGGATTAGTGGACCCAGACATAGCTTGATGAGGGAAGGAGTGGTAAGAGTGACAAGGAAGTTCTCCCTGCTTCTTTGGGTGTTATCTCCAGCACCTGTGTTTTAGGGTTGCAGTCTGATGATTTTGCTGGCAGAGGGTTGATTTCTTTAGGAATATTATTAAGTTTTCTTTCTCAATGCTGGTTGTTCAGTGGCTGTTTTTGTCATTAAAGACCAAAGAGCTGAGCTGTGGCGGGATTTCACGCAGAGTCCCACTGTCCCAGGTGACCTCTTGGTCAACATCACTGCTTAATTCTGCAAGATCAGTACTTTTAACACTTGGCTACTTGAGATTTCCTCAAGGCACTACAGCACTGCATATTCCAGTATTTACTGAAGGAATAGATCAGTGTTCCTGTACAGCCACCCAACATGCAGAGCTATTAAAAAATAATGTTCATGCTGCTTTTATTTTGGTCTATGAATAAATACACTCTGCAACTTCCTTCCAAAACAAATGTCTTCTCTCGCAAGGCCTGCCATGTTATGTTGCATCTCTGCACATTAAAAGTTAAAAAATTATTTATCCTGAATTGTTAAAATTTTCATTAATGGCAATTTATGTCACTCAAAGAAACCTCCTTGGGAAGAACATGGCATACTTGTACAGACCTATTATGAGAGTTGTCAGAAACATTTGTCCTTATGAAATATAAATAGACAGTATGTTAGATGATTTAGTGAGGGTTCTCTTATTTATTTAAAAACAAACATGTTTTTTTCATTTCTCCTTTCAGGAAACCAGGTCATGTAGATTAGACAAGGAGGTTCTCAGGCTAATGTTAACACATCTGTAAATATTTTCTCAAACAGCTTATCCATCTCTCCAAACACCCCAGGCTTGGACCTGTCCTGGGGCAGAAGGCATCACCTTAGTCCTTCTCCACTTCTCCATGAGGACACACTGGGGCTCAGTGAAACCCCACTATATCACCTCCTTCCCTGGAAATTTGATGTCCAAAGCACCCTCATGGGAACGCTTTCACCCAGTGCATCATTTTCCCAATACTCACAGCTCTTGCTGCCTCCAAACATCAGGTGAATTTACCCCTGCAAAAAAAATGGGTTGTGCTGCCTTTGAATTAGACCTGGGTGGGTAAACAAGGATCATTTCTTTGTTCTTGCTGATAACAGCTTAACAAAGCTGTGTGCACAGCTCCGCAGTGATGCTAAACTTAATTTTCTACAACTGCTGAGGTTCATAACCAGAATCCATTTCAGGTGGACATAAAAATCCAGCCCAATATTTACTTGCCACTGGATACAAATGTTACCTAGTGAAGTCTGCACTAGTGTCAGAGAGGTGGATAAATCCTTCAACTTTGTTAAATGTGGAATAAAGGAGAGAATAACTTGAATTAAATTCCTGTGCCCACTTGAAATGATGTCTGGCTGTGCCTCTGTACCTGTGCCTGATTTTTGCATGAAAATATTCTCTTTGTCCCTATCTGGTGTTCTCCTTCAAAAAGGAATTGAGTTAAAAAAGAAGGCAATAATGTAAGATTTTTAAGCAAACAGTTCAATATTTCCTTTAAAATGTTCTCTGTATTCAAGAGCACTTTGATTTCTATCTTTTTTTTTCCCTCCAGGCTTTGAAACTGTACCTCTTTTAAAAAAAGACCATCCCTGATTTTAGTCTTTTGTTCCTTTATGAGCTTTGTCCCCGACTTTTAAATGTGGAGAGAGTTGAGAGGCATGTTGTGAGAGGAGAGAAAATAAAAAAAGTAAAAAAAAAAAACTTGCAAACTGTGTTAAATACACCTTTTGTTCATTACGTTTAATATAACATTCACTATGAAGATTGATATTGAATTATACATTAATTTTAATGCTAAATAACTTTTCTATTTAAAAACCCCTTAGTTTTCTTATAATGTACAGTAATTAAAAAGTGAACCAAAAGAGGCAGCAATAAATCAGGGTGCACAATGCAGTAAAAATATTATAATTAATATTTAACATGCGTTTTGATTACTTTTAGAATAAGTACAAGAAATATCAATTAGAATATATATTCAAACTTTGCTGCCTTTTCCCCATTATACTGTGGAAAGGGGCTATTTTTAATTCTGGATATTGCATACAAAATAATACATAGTCCCTAATTAAATATAAGGCTGCAATTCAATCGAGAGTTTCTGCTGATGTCATAAATAATAAGAGCACAGCTCGAGGTATCAATGAATGGCAGCCAAAGCCTGAGATTGAATTACAACTTCAGCATTCAGTCTGTGGATCTGTATTGTTATTTGCAATAGATGGAAAATGATTATTATTATTTTTTAAATACAGACAAAAAGAAGGAAATTTGAATTCAAAATCGGTGACTCGGTGGTGGAAGATTAGAAGTCTTGTGATTAGAGAACACAGCTTATTGGAAATTGAAATGTACAAATGTGCCAGGCAGCAAATCTGTAGTTGAGGCTAAATTCTGCCTTTTGTTTGTTGGGTTTTTGAAACCTATGGGCAGTTCATGCCTAAAAATCAAGCATTGGTGTCGTTCTCAAGAATTTTGCCTCTGCCTACCTGATCTGTGTCCAGAAACCATCTCTGGAGCTGCCCAGCTCTCACCTGGCCTGGAGGTCCCAGCAGGGAGCAGAAATCCTCGAGGTAGAAGGTGCTGCCAGGGTGAAAATCAGTGACACCAAGTCACCCTAATCCTTTTTGTGGAAGGAACCTTCCACCCCTGCAGTCTTTTACCCCCAGCGGGTTTTCTGCATAAACCTCAATTATTTATCATTTCCATTCAGAATGAGTAAGGGCTGTACACTCATGTGGACATTTTCCCCAAATAAATGACCCCTTAATAACCAGAAAGATTTTTATTTATGTAACATATTGGATTTCAGTTATGTTATGGCAGCAGAAAGAAGGTAGTTAATCAATATGAAGGCTTGCTTTCAACAGATTGCACAGCACTCAGCATGACAAGATCCGCTTCTGCTACACCACAGGTCACTCGTTTGTATTTTAGGGCCATTTTTCCATGCTTAGCACATCCATCTAGCCACGAGGATGTACACCTCTCCATCTGACTCTGGCATGCAAAAAGTCAACAGTTTAAAGGTGCTAAAATACCATGAGTCCTGAGCAAGGTGTGAGACACAGCTGTGATGCCACAGAGCCTAAACCACGTTACTGGCTTTAGAGGTGTTTGTCACCTCCTTTCTGCCCAAACTCAAGGCATCACAAAGTCCCTTCTTATTACTCCCTGCCCTGCCCTGGCTCGGTTTGTGCAGATGGTGGGGGCCAATATTTCCCCCAGCCTAAGGAAAAATAATAACAGTTATGGCCCAGAGTCTGGTCTGTTTGCCCTGTGATACAGCCACATGAAGGGGTGAAAGGTGTTCCCCTTTCCTGCCTGGGCAGGTGTGTACTGAGGGTTAGATGCCAACTTTTCAAGAAAAAGAACTTGATGCTTATAGTTGGAAACCCTGTGGCTCCCAACATCTCACGTGCTACCTTCTGGCACAGGCTGGCTATGCCAGAACCCATGGATTTTTCTTTACAAAATCAGTATACTGCTGTCTAAGAAGTATTTTGTCTCATTTAGGCTAAGAAGTGCAAAGAGCCAAGAGACCCTGAAAACACACAATGAAGTCCCTTGGAATACAATTTCTCTTCATATGGTAGGTTTTACTCAATATTTAAATATCCTATTGTTCTTAAGCACATAAATTTTATTGCCTTTGCCCTAAAAAGAGCCATTTCCTAAAGAGTTTTAAACTATACAATAACAATTGTCATGATAGCCTGTTTATGCCTTCCAGGTGATTTTTTGAAGGGCAGAAAGTATATGTTTCTTTCAGACATTTGCTGTTAACTCCAAACAACCTGCAGAAATTTTGATGGTCACCTTTGTAACTGAATAAGGGTTTAATTGTGCCTGTAACTGACCATACAGACATGGGCCCATGGTTTTCAAAACAGCTTTGCCCTGGTGAGAAGAAACCTTGAGAAATCTTGTGAAAGCAGACAAGAGAGCAGTGAAAACAAGGTGCAAAATACTGAGATGGTCCTTCCTAACACAGAATACATCTCAATGCCTTTTATCAAGACCAACATGAGCAACATAATTTACTGCCAAAATAAACCTGCCATAAACTCAGATACTTTGATATTGCTGATAAACAGGTATTTCAATTTGTAAAGTATATGTTTACGTTGGTATGGGGAGATGTTAGTCCCAGGGTGATATTTAGAAAACACAAACAGCTGCCTCTGTCCCCAGACGCTCATAACAAAGTAATAATAATCTTCCTCCATGATAAGCTGCTATGTCTCTCTCCTATGTCTCACTTGATTCAGAATTTATCAGGATTTGTTTTTTTCTTCTTCAGCTTTTTGGTTTTGGAGATGATTTCATTAGGGCTAAGAAGGTTAAGTTCTAGGGTCTGTTGTGTGACTCTTGAATTTAGACTTTTCTAGGTTCTTCCAAAAGCGAAAGGGAAATCTTTAACAGACACACCTCTCACCATCTCCTCCATCCATCAGTGACTCCCTGACATATCCAAGAAGCAGTGCCTGGAGGCAGAGGCCAAGTCCCATCTCTGCCAACTACAACTCAAATTTAACCCAACCTGCACTCAGCGCTGACCTGTACATGTGGGGTTGTGTCTTCAGCTACTGCTGCTGAATTTGGTCCAGCCAGGGCCTCATCTGCAAAACACATCAGTAGGAAAGAGGTGTTAGATGATAGATTCTGTGGCTATTTCATCTCCAGATGGAAGTAGCTCTTCAAATAAAATGCCAGCAGAAAAATCAAACAAATTAACCCAGTGGTTTGCTGTCCTGCAAGTAGTTGGTGCTGCTTTGGGGTGACAGACCATTTGTGCTTGGAGAAGGAAGGGCTTGGAGAAAGCAGCATTTTATTCCTCTCTCTCCAAGGCAGACATGGGATAAAAGGAGAGAAGATAAAGGAGGGGAGCTGGTGTATCTGACTGGCTGTTGAGGACATCAGACTTATTCTGAGGGCAGAGAGAAACACACACTAATCCAGTGGTGCAAATTCATGGAAGAGTTTGGAAATCTAGAGGAAAAACAGCCTGTCAGGTCCGGGCTGAGCTCCTGGGATTATGATGAGTTTCTCTCTTGCTATTGATTGTTGTCACCAAAATACATCTGCTGCTTTATGCAACTGAGGCTTCCTATGAAATGCATACATAGGCTCAATGATTCTTATAATTACAGGCTGAAAAGAACTTTGCATATTCATGAGTATCACACCATTTGTCACAGCTGTAGACCTCCAGTAAGCAATGCCTGTGATTAGGGTTTTGTTCTTCCCAAGTATATATTTTTCCATGAAACCTTATTGGTTCTGAAAAGTTATGATCTTAACTCTCCACTCCTGTCAAACACAATTTTATTCTTTTTTACTGCCAGCAAAATGAATGAATTCCTGCTTCTACAGCCAACATCAGGACTAGCCGGAACTGGAATTTGCATTGATGAGGCAGTATTTTATTTAACTAATGTAATAACCTACAAAAATCTATAGTTGGAGTGACAACAATTTTATTATCCCAAGTAAAGGGCTGCCTATTCATTTTCTCCTCTGTGATTTAAGACCACTAACCTCTAGACCGCCCTGCTCATAAACAAACAGGTCTTGTGGACCTTCTTAGGTTCACAAAAGAGGTCAAATGAAATAATAAAGACCTGGTATGCTACAGGATGTACTAACCATTAAGCAGCAGATTAAAGATTGAAAGTTTTTGAAAGCTAGACAGCCATGTATGAAATCTAACCCACCCCACAGGCATTTCAACATAAAATGGTAGTAGAAGTGAGAAAAGTAGGCTTTTTTCCTTCTGAAGCTATATTTTTCTAACACAGAAGACAGAGAAGTGTAATCAGTCATGGTCAAAACCCTGCCAGTGAGTATTACTTATTTAGCCTCATATTCCAGGTGACTCACAACTTGTCTACCTGCCAACATCTGAAAATAATAAGTTATAGTAAAGTTATTAACTAAAACTATGTGAACTTTGAAGTAGCTAAACCTAAATTAAATATAAACATACAAAACAGCCTGGGGCTAATTAATCTAATTTGGGCTCAGCCACCTCACTCCATTTTTGTTTGTTTGCAGTTGTTTTTCCCCTTCCTCCTCCTATGTGGTCTGCAGAGGGGGATGATCTCGAGGCTGGTCAGGGGCAGAGATTGCATCTTTCCTCTTCTCCGGTCAGAAAAATGTGGTCACCAAGAAACCGCGGTCGACAAAGAGCTGGTTTGCCACAAGCTCATCTCTCTGGATGTGCTGGGAAGGGGGGGAGCTGTGCCGAGGCAGATGTGTGCCAGCTGAGAGCCCGGCTCCGGGAAGCTTCTTGCCCACGCACCATGTGTGGCTGGAAGGGGAAGCCCATCCTCCTCCTCCTCGCTGTCAGGTTTAAATTGCATGCTGGCGGCTTTGATGACAACATGGTGCTCCTTCCAGGAGCTTCCTCAGAAAGCTGAGCCTGAAAGCAGCACCAAGGGAATCATCTCTTGCTCGGTTTTTGGTTTTTTTGAACACACTGAGCTCTTTCACCACTGATGAGGCTCTTCTGCCATCCTAGGCAGGTGGAAA
Source organism: Aphelocoma coerulescens (assembly GCF_041296385.1). Lineage (NCBI taxonomy): Eukaryota > Metazoa > Chordata > Aves > Passeriformes > Corvidae > Aphelocoma > Aphelocoma coerulescens. Next base: position 17,238,081 of record NC_091026.1, on the reverse strand, counting down.
ACGTGCCCGAAGATTACGCAATGTTCAATGTTTAGAGAGGTTATGTTGGCCAGGCCATTTTTAGTATTTTAGAGGTTTTAAACTTAAAAAGTGAAGGGGGAAAAAAAACATGCTAAAAATAAGCTCTTGATTAGGTGTGGGAAAAGTGAAGATTCGAGGAAATCTCAGGGCTGCAGCCCCAGCACGAGGTAACAATAGACTCAAAACACAAAAAAGTGTCAGTGCAGTTCTCTTGTAAAAAGACGAAAATGCACAATAGCACAACAGTGAGTTCACCTATTATATAATTGGAGGTTGTGTGTACATGTGCAGACAAGACGACAGAATAAAAAGCCTCCTCTAGGAAATCCAAAACTTGGCAGCTTTGGCCAGGTAAAGTATGAGGCGGGTAGTGTCTAACAACAAAAAGAAACAGTCTGTAACTAAGGTTTGAATCAAGCTACAGCTCTCCTTGCTAAACAGCAGCCAGATTTACTGCTGCAAAACCCATAAAAACAAAGGGAGAATGAGTCTGGCACAAGAAACAAGGCACAGAGAGAGAAAGGCAGAAAAGGAGACGCGGCATTAAATACACCAAGGCTGAGTTGTGCATCTGATTTCATACAAGGATAATTTGGAGTGCTATGCATAAAGTGAGAGGATTTCATTCATACGGAGTTTCCACATGGTCTGAAGTGCCTTTCCCAGGGAGCCAAAGGAAACCCAACCTGCCTGACAGGAGGGATGTGGAGAAACTGCTGTGCCCTCCGCCCCACCAATGCTCTGCTTTGGCATCTGGGATGGCTTCCCAGAGCTCTCCTCTTTCCCAACCCAGTGTCCATCCTACCTCAGGGAGCTAGTGGGATCTCTAGGCTTCACAAATTTTTTTAACAATACAGCAATCCTTGATTTGGCCTTGTTTACAGGGATTTTCCTGTCCCTTGGAGCCTAACCATGTCCAACACTCTGGCTAAGGTACATGAATTTACACAGCAAGAAATAGTGATTCTGGTGCTCTTACTGTAACAGGATGAAATGTTTCAATAAAATTGTGCCATACTTGATATTTTCCAGGGGAGATGGCTCTACAAAGATGAAATTGACTATTTTGGTGGAAAGCATCTCTACAATCTTCTCTTACAACCACCTGTCAGGTCATTTCTACCCTGAAGGCGTCACAGATCTTTTCACATTTACCCATACTAAAAAAGCCAGAAATACTTTCCTTAACGTGAATTTAATGTATTAATAATCCTTTCCTTGTTACCCCTTACTCCTACTGCTACTTCTCCAGAGCTCTCATGTTCGTTTCCAACTCAATTGCCACGATCCACACACATATGCATTTTGACCACAAGAAAACTACAACCAAACCCATCAATTAACTTGTTTCCTTTTCCACATGCACCACATCAGTCACAGCTCTCCAAATGGTTCATCTTTCTAGATTTCTTTTCATTTAACAAAAGAAAAACATACTGAAATGCACTAATAGCAATAAAAATGCTTTGGTGTTATTTTTTGTTTGGCACATTTCCTATTGTTCTCTGATCTGCAGGAGTTCCCAAGTCATCCAACTGTGTTATTGGGATTTCCATCCTGATTCTGCAACAAAGTTGATGAGGAACTGGTCTCTAACCCATCACCTTGCTGCACATGCTGGCTGCATTTGGAGATGTTACAAGATCATTTTGATGTTCCTTTTGATCAAATAGAGTATTAAGCCTCAGATTATTAATGTATAGAGACAAATGCATCTCTCTTTGTTATTAATATCAAGATTAAAAGGTACTTGAAAGCTAATAACTTATTTCCATTTTAAAACTTATAATACAGTAAATACCTTACAAATAATGATGTATGTGCTCATAATTGACTCATTAGGTATTTACCCAACAACAGACATAGGGTCATTACCAAGAAGCTTGAGTATTCCATGTTTTATGGAATGTGGGCTGCATTTCAGTAGATAAATTATTCCAAAACTTTCTTTTCTGCCTTTTCCCCTGTTTGAGACTCAGATGCTTGATGCACCTGTGGACTTACAAGATAAGGGATTGGGGGTTTTTGCTGTTTGTTTTTTCACCAAAGTAGATGACACAGATAGAGAAAAGCACACTGAACAAATTCCAGAACAACTGTTCCTACCTAGGTTTCTTTTCTTTTAACCCCGCAACTGCATAGGAAAGTCAGTGCATTATTTTGGGACTTTGATTTTAGCAGAAGGCTTTGTAGCCACCAGTATTCAGACAGACCCCTGGGAGTACACAGGGAAGGTTGCAAAGAAGATAGAATTGAAACAACATGACAAACAAGCCCAGACCAAATCCCAGGCAGGATTTTTCTGTGAACTTTTTTCACCACCAGCATGAAATCAGCCACCTCTGAAGTTTGACCACACTTAAAATCATAGACCCAAGGACGGTAGGTAGTTTAGACCCGTTCTGTAATGTTTGCCATTTCAGGCCAGCTCCTACAGATATGTGAATACTTTACTTGTGTGAGCAGTCCCACCAAGGACTATTTGCATGCATCAAGCTAAGCACAGATAGCATTGTTTGCAGAAGAATATAATTCCTTATGACCTAAAATGCATGAATGTATCAAAGGACATCAACAGAGCCCAGGTCAGCAGACAGGCCCCTAACTTACTTAACTTTTATACATATGACTAGTCAAATATTCTCATTTCTAATTGCCTACATACATTTGTAAATGTATCCATTAATACCTGAACTTCAAGCTTCGGGGGCATATTTTCAAGAACAACTTCCTTTAGATCTCTCTGCAAAGATACCACTGTTTTCAGGAGAGTTAATAAAGTCCTGGCAGATGCAGAATATAAATCCATACCAGTGACGGGTACAAGTCTGTTCATTCCTATTCATGAACTGTGTATTATTTATACAATGTTTGTGGGCTCAGCAAAGCAGAGGATATTTTTTAAATAAATGTTTATGTTCAAATAACTTTGCTAGTCTTATCTAATCTACCTTCAACATCTTAAGCGCTGTAGGTGATTTTAAAAGTTTGCAAAATATCTCTCATCTGCTTTTACACACTGGGTTTGGCAAAAACCAGATGTTTGAATATTTAGCAATTCTGACATACAAAAAATTATCATGATGCCATCAAGTATCTTAAATCTTTTGCAAAAGAGTGTTAGCAATTTATCAGTGGGAGGATTTTCCTCTCCCTCTCTTCCTACTCAACCCCTGACTCATTCATCTCTTTACTGCTTTAACAGGCTTGTCCACTCCAGTGCTGCAGGTAAATTTTAGGCTCTTCATTTTCCACATGGACAGAAGGGCATGCACTACAGACTAAGGCCTTGTCCTTGGAAATGTTCACTCAAAGTTCCCAGAGACTGGAGGGGTGAAGTCCTTAATATCTGCAAAGATCTAGTCCTGTTCAACCTCCTCATGACCACAGGGAAATGGCACAGCACTCTGGGGTTTGACTTCTCGCTGCACCCTCACCACTGGACCATTCTTTCTCTCCTAAATCAAGTTAAGAGTCACTCTCCTATGAAGGAAATCCATTTCCAATCCTTTATTGGTTCATGTTGGTAGCAGCAAAATCTTCTGTCCCATCCAGAAAACTGTGTTGGAAACTTTAGCAACATAACGTAGGCTAATTTTATTAGTTTTATCCAAGTTCATTTTATTTATTTAATCCTGCTAAATTTCTGGCCCCTCTAATCCCTGCTAGTGGCATTCAGCTCTTGTGACACACTGGTCACATGTGCACACTCAGAGGACTTCAGCAAAACCCAAGGGGAAACTTTCTGCCTGCAGTCAGGGAATGTGCTCCAATGCTGATCTTCTACCTGTGGAGTTTACTGAGGGCTGTCTGGTGAAATGCAACATCATTGTCAAGCTGCAGCTGCACTTTGGCTGTCACTGACAGCCTGATGGATCATAGAATATTTCCTGGGGACACAGTGGCCAAGGCTTGGTCTGCATGATCGTTGCATGGGTGTGACATCAAGGACATGGGGGTGAAACCTACACCAACAATCAGGCACTGCTAGTCTTGATTTCTTTAAACTAAATATCTACAATTTTTTATCCATTCATGTTTGAGGAGAATGACCCAGTTACAAAATCAGGTGTAGGCTGGGAAGAGGAGTAGGTGGAAGGGGAAGAGCTTGATCTGTTTGTAGGGGAGGTCACAAGTATTTGGGTGTCAATTCATATGAGAATTTCCACTTGACATTATCTGATGTGGTCAAAATACTCAACCCTACCAGTTGGGGTTTATAATAGGAATGCCCACTCAACCTTAGCTCCAGCAGCCATAACTGTAGCAATATAATACACCCTCACTGGACCTACTCAAGCTGCATTTTGATGATTTGGCTTACTCTTAACGTGCAATCCCTGGCAACTCCCAGGCATCAGGGCTCTCCTGATCGTTAAAATGTTCTGTCTGAACATGGCTCAGACTTGCCCATCTTATGAGTGTTGTCTTTAGGGCTACTTGAAAGAAAAAAAAAGACCCTTTTTATTTAAAGTGACAATGCACAGGAAAATGAATATATAGCTTATGAATAGCTACAGTGATTGTGGTGTTCTTTTTAGCAACTGATTGCACGTGTGAAAATTACCCTCCTTGCAGGAAGACTTTGCTTCACCTTCCAAGCCCCCAGACCCTGCACCCGTTCTTCCCACTACTGAGCAAAGGGTTCGATGGCTCGATGCTCGTTGTATGTTGGGAGGGGGATGTGGAAGAAGTGAAATAGGCCTCTATGGTCTTTGGAAGCTGGCCAGGGGTGAGGCCATTGGATCTATATTTAGGAGGGGTTTCACTTAATAGGGCTTGCAGCTGTGCATAGGTTGGGGTGTGAATTCCATCTCTCCCGACATACAAAACCAAAGCTTTATTAAAGAAGCAGTGACTTTGAGCTGTTCTGAAGTACCCTATCATTTTCACTACTCTGTTCATCTGTTAAGGCATTTATATGACACATATAGGAAATAAAAGCCATCAATAAACCCTGTGTTTTGAGTATACAGATGCAATGACCAGTAATAGGGTTAATAACCAGGAACAATGCGAACAGAACCAATACTTTTTACCAATATATTTTCTCACAAATTAATGTTCAAAAGTATAAATTCCCTAACCACTTGTGTCAGAGCTGGAAATATTATTGCCTCTCTTTTATATGTAGGAAAAGTTGGAGCACAGAAAGGCTTTGTGAATACCAAGAGCCATTCACAGCCACACCATATCCTTACTTTGAGATCACTGTGCATAAAGTGCAATGCCAGGGCAATATTTTGTTGCTTTGTATTTGGGCGTGGCTCAGCTCAGTGGGACCCCAAGAACAACCTGATGCTCTCCAAATCTTCCACTAAGCAGCCCAGACAGGAACAGTTCAACACCCCAACTTTCTCCTACTCTGGTCCAGCAAAAACTCAGTGCAGGGGTAAAATCAGTTTCCTAAGCTTCCACTAAATGGTATCTTAGGACAAGAGGACTTGCCCAAGTGCAAAGTCTTTATTTTATAGTATATATACAGAAAGTATTTGTTTTTAATAATTTTATGATTCTGTAGATTTTCTGTTTAAAGAAGGCTTCAAAAATAATTTTTTTTTCCTTTTCTCCATCCGTTGTTTTTAACTCTGTATTCATGCAAGCAGTTAAAAGTAAGAACTTGTGCTCCAGTTTTAATTGAGATTTTTCTCTAAATTTATACGTATGGGCCCAGTCTTGCAAAACATTTCTGCATAACAATTCTCAGACATGACCTTTTCTGCTAAGCTGCAGAAACACAGCCATGCGTTGTGGTGCTCAGCACCCTGTGTTCTGTTTCTTCAGCATCCTTTTTCTTGGTCTGGATGAACGTGCTCTTACCCATTTATGACACTGCCATGGAGAACATTGCTCTAACACAAAACTTAATCACTTCTCTCTTTGTGTCTGTCTTCTGATTGCCCCTTTTCTTCCAAACTAAAAATAAGTTCTTTGTATTCGCTAAAGCCCATTACAGCTTCAGCTTCTCTTTCCCATTGTCTCTAGTTTGCCATTAAAATGTACTAAGTGCTCTTAGTTACACCATGATGCAGCCTCCTTTGCTCTAGTTAAATTTTCCGACATGCACATTTCTTCTTTTCCCCAGTCTATCCCCACAGGGAGAGAAGCTCCTCATAAATACCTAAAGAGCAACCTCCTCCACTCGCTTACTTGTTATTCCTCCTCACCAGCTCGGCAGGGACAACAGGTCCAAATGAAATCTTTTTTCTCCTCCTGTGTTTGTGGTCTAATAATGGCTGTATGTTTGACCATGACTCATTGGATACCTATGTATTCTCCCTGGCAACGAGCAGAATTGCTCCGTTTTTGAGACCAGACTAGATTGGGTTTACCAAGGACAACATGGAAACAGACTTTACAGGTTTTTAAAGACCAGACTTTATCCTTCTTAAAACATTTCACTGCTCTAACTAAAAACAAGAACTGTAAGCACTCTCAGACAAAGACCATCATTCTGTTTGGTATTTCATAACACCAAGCACAGTAGAGGCCTGGCCCTTGCCTAGGACTCTGAGAAAGTGTTTATTTATAGAAATAAAATAAAATAAAATAAAATAAAATAAAATAAAATAAAATAAAATAAAATAAAATAAAATAAAATAAAATAAAAGTAAAGTAAATAAAATAAAAGTAAATAAAAGTAAATAAAGTAAAATAAAATAAAAGTAAATAAAAGAAAATAAAAGAAAATAAAATAAAGAAAAACAGCTTTTTGAGTGGAGCCTGTATAATAAATAAATGACTATCTTTATGTGTACAACTGGAGAAACAGCCACATGACCCCATATGGACCTGTTAGACAAGCACACAACGTTGCAAAGTCTCATACACTCAGTCATCACCATTAAAAGCTTTTCAATTTTCCACTTGCAGAGATGGTTCTGTACAGAAATGGAGTTGATGCAAAAATAAAGCTACAGTTATTCAAAACCCACCTCTTTCGATATCACCCAACTTAAGTTGTTCAAATTATCTTGCTATAATTGATTTTTTTTCCAATTGGCTAAAATACCTTTTGTAATACTTAGCTGTGAACGAAGTGCAGAAATGAAGGGCTTTGAATTGTTTCAAATTAATGGCTATAAAGTATGACTTAAATGCTTTTATTCAAAACTAATTATTTGAGAGCAGGTATTCTTACACTTCTTTAACAGCAGGATGCAACATTTTTAGCATTATGAAAAAGAAGCTTTTGCCATGTAAACTCATGGGGTGAAATCTCATCCTTGATCTTCAAAGTGTGACAAAGAGCTATTGATTGGGAGCATATTGTCATTTAAATTACAATTAGGGATGGGTGAAAGGTGGTTATTCAACAATTCAAATCTTTTTAAAAAATGCTGTCAAGGGCAACTTAACCTTAACCTAAACACACACTTTTAAAAACTTCTGAGAGTTTCAAGTGTTTCAGAGAGCAATATGATGTGTTTAAAGCAACAAATCTGTAGATTTCGAGAATAGCATATAGTGCATTTTATTAATGCTGTAATTAAACAAGCCCTTGTGGAACGCTTTCATTCCCTGTTACCATGAAACACACATTTGCTCCAAAACTGAGCGAGGGAGGTGGAAGGGGAGGTCTTTGCAATTTTTAATCAAATTGTATAGCTCAGTTCATCTTGCTAGAAGAGCTAATAATGTGATTTAAAATCCAGATCCAATTTACACTATAATCAATGCAAGTCTTGTTCTCGGAGGAATTTGGTTATGATCTCAAGAGCCAAGTGGAGAAGAGCACAAGGCAGGTTGGCAACCTTCAGTAGGCCACCATTTCTGTCCTTCAGCCCTTCTCTTCACTGAGATCCCAGGATCTCAGCCCAGAGTCCATATGGACCACAAGACCCTGTTAAGGTACCTGCAGTCATAGGAAATTTTAGTCACTACTGAACCTGCCCATGGTCTGTCGTGAAGGTTGAAACTCACTTGGATTTTGCCCAGAGGACCAGCAAAGGCAGCAGCCTCCCCTATAAACTGCAAGCTCAGGGGTACAGCCTGCCATTTAGCAACCTTTTGGGCCATTGTTGGGGTCTAGATTCATGGTCTAGCTTCTGTCATGACACAAACACAAGCCACAGTGAGAGTACCCAGCAGTGTCACCTGGCAGTGTGTTGGCAGGGTGAGCAGAGGGCTGTGCCAGCTTCTGATGGGCTTTTCTTCAATCTCATTAGTCAGTTTGAGTTCAAGCAGCTCTCTCTCCCCTTTCAGAGAGGATTATGCTGCCCTGCCAAGTTAGGAAGAGCATTCCTAGCCCTGCAGGACAAACAGCTTCCCAGACCTGTGTTTATTTTCTTGGATGGCATATGTAGCCCATTGTGTGATTAGGTAGCACAGCGGGGTTCAGAAAGTGGAATTTCCCAGAGTGCTCTGGGCTCTGGATGGTCGCCAGCATCGGGATCAGGGAGGAATGTTTTCTTTCACTATACACTGGTGAATGTGGCAGAGTTCGAAAGAGATTTTGACTTTCCCCTTTAGCACTTGGGAGGTGAAGACTCCTTTTTGCCACATATACAGTGGGAACTTTTTCCTTGCCAATTTATTACATATTTGGGTCCCGCTCCAAAATTGCGATGAAATCTGTGGAACCTGTTAGCTTCAAGTAAATTTACATCAGATTCCCCATTGGCTTTTCTTCCCCTGGTGTGTCCGTGCTCTGATGGAAAGGGCAGAGCTCAGAAGTCTCCACCACATTGTCTCAGCTCTCTGTGCTCCTTGGGCAGTGCAGGATGTGTGGCACATCAGCAAGGACTGTAGCTAAGGTCAAGCTTCCCGTATTTTGAACTTGTTGGCACAGAGTAGCTGCAAGAGGAGGAGGAATTATTTTGAACAAAAAATCCCACTGATCTGTTTTGGGAGTGGTGATAATCAGAACATCCTATTTAACTTTTGACCACAGAGCAAGGGAGAAGAGCCAGCAAGGTTTTAGGAGGGAGAGCTTTTATATGTCTCTTTCTTGTGATCTGTTTTCACACTGCTAAGTAATAAAAAGGAAATTTTGCTTAGAATACACTAATCACAACATTTGAAGCTATTCAGTTGTCCAAAGAATGGTAACTACAGTGCACATTTTTTGAAACAATTGTGACAAGTAGAAATTCTTTACTGTGAAAATGGTGAGACACTGGCACAGGCTGCCCAGAGCAGCTGTGGCTGCCCCATCCCTGGAAGTGCCCAAGACCAGGTTGGATGGAGCTTGGAGCAACCTGGGATAGTGGAAGGTGTCCTTGCCTATGGAAGAGATGGTCTTTAAAGTCCCTTCCAATCCAAACTGTTCAATGGCTGACAGTATCAGCACAGAAAAAAAGGGCATTGTATAAATCTCATTCTAAAGTTTGTTAAGATGTCTTTTAAACCCTGGTACACTAAAATCTCTCACTAAAATAGCTCTGCTTTGTTGGGAATAGGCACACAAGATTTGCAGGGCTTGCAGAGGGAGCCCCATTCAGCTTGCCTCGGGTGACAGAGGGTCAGAGGGAGCATTTGCTGCTATTACTTAATTTCTCCAGCTGCATTTTTACTGCATAAGTAGATGAAATGGGCAACTTGGCCTCCTTACTGATAGCAGCAGCTCTGCGCTTGCTAACGGGACTGTCATCAGGAAAACCACTTTGTTTTGCTGTGCCTACTGCTCTCCTCTCCCATGTTGCTGTTTATTGAGAGAGTTCAGCATGTATTTAATAGAGAAAACGCAGTAGGGCCTGGATCTCAGCTGGCTGGAGTCAAGTTCGTAAAGACAAGAAGTAGCTTCATCTCAGTCACCAGCTGTGATCAGTGGGGGGAAAAAAGAATCACGCATGCAAGTGGTGCATCCATTTGTTAACCCAAAAAAAAAAAAAATAAAACCAGTTTCTGAAACTTTTTGAACATGTTGCAATCACCATGAAAGGGAAAGCAAAAACTGGGTACAAAATTCACAAGTCACTGATATACTGAAGTACTAAAAGAATATTGTTTGTCACTGCAAATAGGTAATTTACATTATCATTGCTTTAAAGCTCCCAGAACACATAATATCCATTGCATAAGAAATTACTGACGGCTTTTATCAAGGTTAACTCCTATTTTGTCAACCCAACACTTTGCAAGGTAGCGCAAAAATTTAGAAGCGGAAGAGTTTTTTGATAAAAAGCGTGCACATAAAATTTCTAAACGTTTGGCGAGGGAGCATCCAGCAGGGAAAGGGAACTGGGATGCGAGATGCGCCAGTGCCGCCTTGTGGAGGCTTCAAACTCCGTCCAGATCCTGTTTACTCAAGCTAATGGCTCATTTACAGAAAAACTCCCCAATGCAAGGCTCTTTCATAACATTCGTACAAAGCAATTCTGCAGATAATAAATAAAACAAAGGCAGAGGAAAGCTGGGTTTGATTCCGGATGTAGTCCTTATTTAGGGCTGGGTGGTACACTAATTCTCACAGCTACAAGAACCAGATTTTTTTCCAGCCATGCAATTTTCAGAGGACTTTTTAAAAATTTTCTCAGGAAATAGTGTTTCCGGTTGCTATCACAAAAAAACCCCAAAAAAAAACAAAACAAAACAAAAAAACCAACAACAACAACAAAAAAAAACAAAAACAAAAACAAAAACAAAAACAACAAAAAAAAAATCAATCAACAAGCAAAATAGTAGGGAAAATGCAGTAGCTTTGTTCCCCACCAGTGCTCCCTGCTCATCCTCTGTCCTAGGGCACTGTACATGCTTAACCTGAGCAGGTTTTCATGTCAGCTCTCCAATCTTCTCTACTTTGGGTTAGCTTAGCAATTGTCTCTCTGAGTATACTTAGTTTTTTAACCCAGCTATAATCAGAATGGGCAGATGAATATGAAGTTGCTTTTAAGAAATAGTCTCCATCCTAAGGAAAAAAAGAAAATGTCTGGGTTTGGGTTTTTTTTCATTCTCTGACAAGTTTTGGTTTTAGATGAGGTTTTTACCAATATTCTATTTGATGTTTAGTATCTGAAATCCTTTTTCTCAGTTCAACAGACACAAGTTATACGACTGTTTCATACTGATTACTAAAAAGAAAATAGCTTGCAAGACATTTGCCTTAGATGGGACTCGAGTATCTCTCATCCAACTCACTCCTAAGGGGTATCTTTTTGTAAAATGAGTTGGGCTACAACCAGAATATGAAGTTTTATGGCCCCAAGAGCTTTGATTCCTGTTCATAAATATGGCAGCGGCAGCATTTAACATTTTCAATCACTCATTTTCTTGGGAGCTAGGGAAGTGTTCAGCTATATATTCTTAACCACTGCTGGTTCATTCAAGATTTTTTACAACATGCATAATTCTCATGGGATAAGGAATTGGATAAGTGGTCACAAGGCTTCTGAATTATCACTCCCATGCACAATACATTTTGTTTAAGTTATAACCACATAATTTGAACTGCTTACTTAAATTATAAAATACTCCCAACCCCAAAACCAATGCATTTGCGTAAGTAACATTAATGTGGGACTGGCTTATGCATTCCAAGATTTTGTGGTTTCCCAATTAGTCCTCCAGTAACAGAATCACATTATCATAATTTTAAGGTGTTACAAATGTGATATCCAAATTAGAGATCAAATTCCCTATATTATGTGTTTCTTCCTTGAGGGCTTACCAACCAAACACAGACTCTGCAAAGAAGGAGGTGTGCTAAAAAATGCTTGTTTTGCATATCCAGCCCCTGCTTTCACAGCAGCGAGGAGCGACTCTGAGAAAGGCAGGTTGTGAATAGCCCTTAGATGAACACTTCACAAGGTTATTTCTGAAGAGCAGGGGAACCTCTAGAAGCAATCTTTAATTACCAGAAGTTCTCAAGTGGTAAATTTTCAATAATTTCACTAACATCAGCTTATACAACTGAGATTTGCTCAAATTCATTTCTGGCTTGCACACGATACCGATATCTCATGCAAACTAACCCCCAGTGCAAAGTCCAAGTCCATGGAAACTGAAGAGTTTCATTTACTTTCCCACTGGAACAAGCTGCTGTGACATGAAGCCATACAAGTCAGCCTCCTTCACCTCGAGGTTGGAGAATATTACTGAAAGTTTCATCAAACAGAATAATGATTTCCATCTGTAACCTAACTCGCCCAGTGCCTCTCCCAGTTCCTGGTAACTTACTTTCAAGGCACAGAAACACTGTGAATGTTTGGATTTTTTGGCTGCCCAGACTTTAAAAGGAAGAGAAAAGAGCTTGAGTTACGGTGTCAGCCCAAAATGGGAGAGGTTAAAGTTCTCAAAAGATATCTAGCAAATCACTGAAATGAAATGAAATAAAATACAGCTGTATGCTAGAAACAACTCAAACAACAGCTCAAGCTACACTCACAGCAGAGGTAATTTCAAAATGCCTCCAGTAATATTCCAACATGGTTATCCTGCACAGGTGAAAAAGGAAAATTGTGTGATCTTTATTCCAGAACCATTACCCATTTCTGCAGCGACATTTCTTGTGCACTGAGGTATTCAGCTCAAAATTTTAGCTAGTAAGACAGCTTCACTCTATCCAAACACTGAACTTCCTCATCTAGACACTCCTTCCTTGCAGCAAAAATAAGAAGTAACAAGTACTACCAGTCTCATCTGACAATCTTTAATCAGACTTGGCATTAGTTTAAAGATTGATTAGGTAGTAGGACATCAAAGAGTAAACCCCAGGGAATGAAAATGAACAATGGCATTATTTTCTTACAAGGGGATTAAGAATAAGTTGTTTCTAGATGATATTTATGATTACTATAAACCCACCTATTTTGCTTACACCTCAAAATATCCCAGAAATATTAATGGACCAATACGGAAGAATTTCAGAATGACTATGTGCTTTAATAAAAACATAGGAAACTAAATATTTTAGACTTCTAGAAAGGATAAAAACTATGAAGAATAAACACATGTCATGCCCATTACCTAATTTAAAAAATGGTAGAGCCTATAGCAAAATCTAGATGAAAATTTATGCAAAATTTTAAGTCTAAAATATTCCATTCAACTCAATTCCAGAAAAGTAATTTTACTCAGTTTTTCTTCAAATACTCCTATAATTTGCAGACAGCCTAATGTTATCCTATCTCAGTATTTTCAGGGTAATTGAAGAAAAATATCTATGCAGGATTAAAAAAGAATAATGATCATTTAGGGGAAATTTATTTTTCTCTCCCTTAGAAAGAAAAGGTTCAGCCCAACAAACCATCGAGATGAGGAACATACAGGCTCGTACAGCTCACTGGAGCATTAATAGCAGCAGCTTCAAACAGTCTGACACTAATACACAGAATTTTTAAGATGGCACGGTTTAAGGGGGGAAAACAACTTCGCAGAAGTGCTGGCACCTGAGAAAAATGCCATTGTTTTACAGAGACATCTGAGTTTACAAGTTGTCAAAATAAAGTTGCTATTAGAAAATGATCTTTTTGATGCTTTCCCTGCCAGGTTCCCAAAAGTTGGTTTGAACTGGTCATTTCCAGAAAGCCGCTGTAGACTTTGCCCCTGCAGAGTCTCAAACACAGGCTTTTAATTCAATAGGCACACAGAGAAAAAAGAAATGCAGTGTGAAAAGGTTTCTTTTAGACACCTTGCATTTTTTCCTTTTATTGTGTATTAATATTATCATTAAATATCAATCACTTGGGTTAACTTGCACATTGCAGGAGGTTAACCTATATTTGAAATGTCAGTCAACAAATCACACGGACAAAGCCCCCAAAACATTTCCAGTAGTAAAGCTCCTTCCTTTCTTTGCTCTTAAGTGATGCATTTCTACAACCCCCTACCCCCCCAAGGCCACCAGATCTGTCTTAAGGGAATCCACACCTTTCACCTTCCCAACAGGAACAGCCTTTACGTGTCAATTAGGATGTGCAGCCCCAAGCTCTGCTGGCACATGCTCAGCACAGACATGGACCATGAACCCCATCTCTGCTACCAGTTAAGTCTAATCCTGACTAAATGTATTCACCCTCTTCCCTATCTGCACCAGGACTGAAGATGACTCCTGTGGGAAGCCCGGCATCTGAAGGACCAGGTGCTCACTGCTTGGATAATTATTTTGTAGCTGTCACAACTGGCTGTTAACACTTCTCTCCTGGCCTTCCAGCCCTGTGCACAGTTGACTGCACTGTTTTATTCTCTTAGATGTAATTTTTTTCTCCTTTTTTTTTTATTTTTTTATTTTTTTATTTTCAGTTGATTCCTAGTGTACAGCTCTCCATGGTGGGTAAAAACAGTTCTTGGAGGGCTGTATATACGATGCTCTTTTAAGATTCAGAAAGCCTTCCCTGATGGCTGCATGATATTTGAAGATTGTATGAAAATACATATAAGATGAAAAACAGAATACATCTTTTTGTGCATTCAGTTTACCTCAAGGTCAGGGAAATTTTGCAGGAGAATCTTTTCATCAGCTCACATGCCTAAACAGGAGACCTGAACCATTTGGCCCCATAACATCCAACCTTATTCTCTGTGCCATCAGGAGTACTGGTAATACCAAAGAAATCATTGGTGTGCTTAATACCGTACTCAGGGTTAATTTTTTGTCAGGTAGCAGACTAAAATTATGTGGTAGTTATCAGCCAGTTGAAAAAAATGAGACATGGACATGAAAAAAAAAAGGAAAAAATCAGATACAAAAAGAATATTTAGACAACTAGTGATTCTGAACAAAATTAATTCCACCCAACTCTTAAAATATAGAATATTTTCTTTGCTCTTTTTCCAGAGTTTTCCACACAGACTTGCATGAATAAGTCAAACTGGCAGCTGCAAAGTGTAAGCAGAAAGGAGATCATCAACTTCTGATAGATCCTCTGTAATCAACAGGTTTTGTGGCGGGTTTTTTTTGAACATGAAGAAATATTGGCTTGATTTGCTTTTCAATATAACTCAGGCTTCCTTCAGTTTAGTAGCATAAAAAGGTTTAGCAAATTCAATGCTCAGGCGGTGATGGTTTCTGCAATGCCCCAACATAATGTCATTAAGTGCTCAACAATGACTTTAAATAAGTAGCTTTTGGAAGTTATATGTCTTTGAAGTTTCATTAATTAGTCATATCATCGGGAATGTATGGCTAAAGTAAATTACACTGTTTAAAATATCTACTCTTTCAATGTGAAAAATGAAAGGATCCAGCTACCTTGTCTTTATACTAATGAAGATATTATTAATTGGTTTAGCAAAAACATAGATCTAACCATAATGTGCAACAGTTATTAAAGATAATTAACTACAGATCATTGGTTTGAAACATCTAGTCCAAAATGATTTCTGAAGGGCACATTATTCTATGAGATAAAATAATTAAATTTCTAACAGCTGCATAAGACAACTGTGGCATATCTAGTGTTTTAATTTCTTTTGTTCTATCCTCATGGTAGTCCTCTGTTTTAGATTTTGAAAATGCTATGAGTGTTTCACCGTGAGCAGCCTGTGCAGCGTGGTAGACTGAAATATTTCATGTCTGAGGAAAAATGATGATTGAAAGAAAAGGATTAAAAATGACAGCGCAGCTAATAATACACACACGCACGTGTGCACGTGCACACACATAGAGGCAGCTACTCCTCTTCGAAGGAGAAAAGGAGATGGTAGGAAACCAATGAAACAGAGGGTTAAAAATCCATTCTAACATTAGCTACACAAGTCCTGCTCAAACTAAAACAGCACATTTGCAAATTAAAGAAAACCTCGACGATGAAGCAATGCCAAATACTTGTAGATTAATTAATAATGGAAGCATACACAGGCACATAAAATTATAACAAGAACAGTTAAAAAAAAAAAAAAAAAAGGGAAAAAAAAGCAACTGAGGAGCTGGAACAGAAGTCTGTTTATTAAAACCCATATGTTCCAGGTCCAGAATTTCTGAGCTCACATCTGCTCCGGTACCATTCCCAAAAATGTTTGCGGTCAGTATTTATCCTGCGTGCCAGTGCTGGGTTCAGCATCAATTTCTTGATCTCTTTTTTTGATAACCATAACCTAGAAATGCTTTCAATAGCCTGGATCTGCGTTAATTAGAGCACTGTTTGCTTACAGCATTAGATCTCTCCCCATGTTTTGTAAGAAAATTTGTGTCCCAAAATATTCCTCATTTGCAGCAAATTTAGCTGCTTCAGCAGAGAGTGAGATTTAGACAGGAAAGGCAGGGAGGCAGGAAATAACATAGTTCAGTCAAGATTAGGTGTGTTGCTAGCTAATGTTGATTTAGCAAAAGAAAGACTGAAAAAAAGCATTACCCAGTGCCCCAGAATCCATAAAGTGCAAACAACAACAGTATGACTTTATTTTATTTCTTTTGATATTCCATATTTGAATTTTATTGTAAGAATTTTATTTATTGGGACCAACTGATTGAGAGGGTGGGGAAAGAGTTGTGAGGACCTTGCAGGCTTTAAAAATAATTTTTTTAAAAGCCTCTAAAACAGTGGACAAACAGTGGCATCATTTACTTCAGCTCCCACACATTATCCTAATCAGGCATAGGAGCTGCAATACATCTATAAATATAATTTGGGGTAAAAGAGGCTTAGAAAGGTCTGACATAAAAATAATCAGAGTGCTGTATTTTTACATTAAAAAAATTGGAGTAATTTTTGGTGTTCATTACCACGAGGAAAAATCCTATGCTGCAAATGCTTAAGGAGAGATGAAACACATGCAATTTTTTGGCAATTTTGGGGGTTTCTATAAGGTACTGTCCACACTGTAGAAAAAAGAAACAATGGAATGGTCCCTGAAGCCAGTCCTCTCCCACCTTCCATCCCTGGTCAGCACTGGGACTGTGCAGATGCTGCAGAGTGCTCCCAAATCAGCACAGCAGCAATGGTGTAACGGAAAACATGGGAAAAGGGGGGAGGAGGCCCCTCCCCACGTGATGGTTAGACCAGGTACACTGCAAGTGTGCAACACCAGGATGCAGGAGTGCAGAAAACCCTCGAGTGGGAGAGACTGTCCACACTGCCCATGGTTGCAGATCTCCTGCTTCCACCCCAGAAATACACTTTCCCTGAATATCTTTTTTTTTTTTTTTTTTTTTAATTAGAGATTCCCAGACTAACACATTTTCCAGGGATCTTAGTCAAAAAGCCTGCAGAAGATTTTAGAATAAAATGTTACTGTGAAAAGAAGACTTTCCTTGGCAGAGTCGCCCTCACTCTCCTCACGGTGCTGTTGTGTGAGGCATGTGTTTGCAGTGTTAGCTGACCTATTTGTTGATGTATTTCAGGTAGCCAGATGTCCTGGTACTTTAGGAATTCAGAAGAAAATGATATTCAACTGTTTGTCCTGGTTTCGATGCGATCAGCCAGCTGGCTATCCACTGCTCCCTTCCAGTCCTCCCTCCCCCACCAAAAGCCTCCAGGTCACTTGCTGACCCACAGCACATCCCTCCCTACCTTCCAAGATGAACCTGGGGTCCAGCTACATCTGTGCTGAGGCCTCTCGTTGTGTGTCTGGCACACAATGAATGTGAGGCTCTCCAAATGTCAGAGCATGCCAGCTGATGCACATTGAGATTTAGAGCATCACAGATTTCATTGCACAAACAAATGCTCAAGAACTTGACAGGGGAGTTGCCGTCTTTGCAAGGGAAGGAAACTTGCCAAGGGTGATTTAGCTACAGGTTAGGAGAGCACTGAGGAGAGGAGTAATGAGGAAGGCTGGCCAGGCACTGGGTGTTGGGGGAAACAGAAACACAATCAATCAGCCTTCAGCCAGGTAGGTCTCCTGTCTCACCCTCCAGGGACTCCAGCTTGCTTGAATTCCTGCACCCGGAGGAAGAAATGCCCCAATCCTACTGCCAGCTGCCAGAATGTTCTGCCACCAACACAAGTTCACCCTGCAAGGGATGCACTGTGCCTTGCCAGCACAGGTATCTTATCTGCACCTGAGAGTGATGGCAAAATTCAGTCAAAGGATCTTCCTTAAGAATTATTTCCTTCATCAGGGAAACAATTTTCTCGGGCTGAATGATTCACGTTCCCAAGTAAGCCACCCAACATATCCCAATGAAATTCATGCTCCTCTCTGCTTCCTCTATACCCTCCAGCCTTTCCATCACTGTCCTTCATACCACTACTCCCAGTCCAGACATCCTCCCTCCCCTGGCACATTGTCTGGCTGTTGGCACCTGGAATCCCAGGCAGCAATATTGCCCCAGAACCTCTGCTTGCCACGGGAGCATCTCTCGGTTCTTAGGGTGGAGAGGTGAGCAAAGAGGGGAGCACAGCCCTGGCTTTCTTGAAGGCTTGTGGCCCCCCAGCACCTGTTCTTGTGAACGGAACACAGGATTTAGCAGCTGCATTCTGCTGCAAGGTACCACCTTCGGAGACCAGAGGGAAGCAGCGAGAAGGATGGGAAGATGCTTGGTGAAACATTCTGGGCTTCAAGCAGGGATTAGCCCCTCTTGCCTCTCCACATCTTCCTCTGCCAGAGGGTTAAATTAAAGAAAATATGGTCTGAGAAGAGCAAAGTCCTGTTTTCTACAAAGGAAAGGAACAGCTGCTGAATACCTGGGACAGCAAATGTCAACGGGGCTCCGTTAGCATTCATTCTGCTAAGGGCTGGATTTCCCTTCCCCTCAGTTTTATAACTCTAATTTCACTGACTACAGTGATTCCACCAGTCTAATTAGGCCCCCAGATAATAGTCAAAGTACTTATTATGTTATCTTTTCACTGATTTTATATTATACACATTTGTCTGTTAAATATAATGATTCAATTTTGCAGATTTACTAACTTTGGTTGGCAACCCACTTAAACATCACAAGCTACCTGCCACTGGTCTGGTATGTTCTCTATTTACAGCAGGCCCAAATGTTTGCTTTATGCTGTCAACGAAGAGAAACTGTTTGGGGGGAAAAAAAAATAATAAAAATAATTGAACATCAGCCACTGAACCAGCAGGAACGCAAAATATTTCCATGAAAGGGAATCCAACAGGACCAGCGATCTGTAGGGTAACTATTCTCAGTGTGAGGAGGAAGAGTGAGCCAAGTGCAGAAGCCAGGCTTATTTCCTCTCTCTCCACAGCGTGTCCTACCCCAGCACTTTCTGGAAGCAGGGTACACAAAGTTCCTAGGAACGGCCATACTATTCCACCCCCTGCCGGGAAGCTATTTATTTTAACAGCCGCAGAATCTTTTCATTGTGTTTCTGGTCTAAACAGTTGGCTGTGCAAGTGGGAGAGGTACAGCTGCTCCTTTACTGGGAACTGTGGGAGCAGGAGAGGAGGTGTCAGGAAGGAGCAACGTGCCCCGGCGCTCTGCCCTCCTCCCCTCGCCTCCGCCAACCACACATAAACAAAGTTACTAAAACAAAGGAAC
Source organism: Aphelocoma coerulescens (assembly GCF_041296385.1). NCBI lineage: Eukaryota > Metazoa > Chordata > Aves > Passeriformes > Corvidae > Aphelocoma > Aphelocoma coerulescens. The sequence continues at coordinate 17,218,739 of NC_091026.1, read as the reverse complement.
AACAGCGAGTTCCTAGGTTGAAAATAGCCCTACACTCATTCAGGAAAAATTCCCACTGGGGTTGCTGATGGATGGCACTGCTGTTGCTGGGGGGGTTGCTGTTCCCCAGGGCAGCTGAGCATCTCCCTCTGACCTGGAGCCCCACAGCTCTCCCAGATTTGGTGCCTAGACCTTCTTTCCAAAACAGTTTCTGACGTCCATGGTTTCTGCACTGTTGCTGGATGATTATCCAGCAATATACTGTGTTACAGGGTGTCTGAGTTGCAGTGATTTGAGAATTTAGGAAAAAAATTAACAAAAAGTAGCAGCAGTGAAAATCGGAAAATCAACACTTCCTCTCTCATTATCCACGAGTTCTGCCTTGCCTGCCAACAGACTTGCAGGTATCATTACACCTTCCTGATTAAAGCAAGGATACCACTGTCTTGTTGTCCAAAATTTAAATTTAGATTGTGAATTTTACACTGGCTGGGACTGAGGAAAAAAATGCATTGCCTAAATAATATTTCAAAGATGCCATTTTTCCCCTTGGACTTCAAAGAGGTGAGGTGGATAAGATCTCTTTTCCTCATATCTGTCTTTCAGGGGCTTATTATCAGGTGCAATTTTAACAAATGTTTGTCATGTGTTCACAGAGTCACAGTGACACCCTTGTTTCTAAAACTGCATCTTACACCTCTTATTGGGTGTTGTTCCTAATTTAGGTGGGTTTAGTTCCCAGAAATAAACAGGGCTTGGAGAACCCGTTTACAAGGGGTGTCTGCTTCCTATGGCATTCCCTCACATCAGCCTGTTCCCAAGCCCATCCCTGACCCCTCTGGGCACCATCCCCAGGGATAAAGAGCAAGCCCAGGGAGCTGATTCAGCCAAGGAGTCTCCCACTGGTCACAGGAGAGAAGAAAGAGATGTTTGCATCTGTGTTGCATGAGCTCAGACTGCCATAAAGGATGTAACTTAAAAGCCTGAGAGATATTATTTATTTTAAATTAAAAGCAAACAAAGCAAACATTACTTAACCATGCCTGTTTTCCCAGTATCCCCCTAGACTTGCCGAGGGACCCTGGAACTATGGCAGGCATTTTATCTTTCCCTCTTCTAAATAGCAAGTTAAAAATTAACTGCTTCATCCTCACATTGCTCACTCCTTAAGTAGTTTAAACTTACTTTTAACTGTTACATGCCAACAAAACAGGTTGCTTAATTGATTTGACCTTTCACAGTATTTTTTAATTTTCAATCTTAGTTTCATTGTTCCATCTGGCACTTTAAAACGGCATCTGGTTAACTGTACTTAACCAGCTGATCACTGTACAGTTATTTTTAAATGTAATGTATGCTTAAACAGATGTTATTTTTATAGATGTAGATCTAAACTGCACTTGTATACGTGCTATGTCTGCATAAGCTCTTTCTGCAATTCAAATGTTGACACCAAAAATTACAAGCCAGAATGCTTATGAACTTCACTATTATGTTACTGCACTTTTTTGCAGCTTGTTAGGTAAACATCAATTCAGTTCTTTTTTCTCTGTTCATTGCACATAAATAAAACATTAGCATTTAGTTTATAAAGTGATGAACATTTTGCTGTGTTGGATTTAGCTTTATAAATACAACTGCTGTCAGCAAGAAAAAAAAAAGGATTTATTGAATAAATAATAAGAAAGCTAGAGGAAAATAAAAGTATACATATTATGCAAAACACCATGTCTGTCCACAGGTCATATAAGGGTCTTATAGAATCATAGATATCCCATGTGAGAATATTTAATAATGGTGCATTTTTGCAAGATACACTTTGTCTCCTGAAGCAAGAGCAGATTGGTAAAACACAGTCCAACTATGATGGCTGTAATTGTTAGCAACAACTGGGGGCTCCATTTGTATGTTTTTATTACCATGGAAAGCCCAAATTCCAAGGCCCTATGAAGTCAGGAGTTTTACAGAAGCGATAAAAATGAAGAGTAAGACATGACTAGTGTAATCAAACTAGCACTGGCGGTCTATTAAATAAATACAGCTGTATAATAATTACTAAATTTTACTGGATATTGCCTGATTTTGCAATTGTAAGTAAATTCATCTTTATTCACTAAGACCTCATACTTCCAAACACCCTACTGAAATCAGTGTTAATTACCAGGTCTTGAACACAGGTTAGCCAGAATACATATTTTTTTCCAATGATTTAACACCTATGATTTGCTTAGTAAATGACAATTTTTGAATCCATGTATTCCTTAGGCAGGTCTGAGAAGCACAAAACAGAGTATATAAGCACCCAATCTTAAAAACTCAGCTTAATTTTGAGATCAGCAAATAGGAAAAGTTTTTCAGTCAGGCCACCAATTTCTTTTTTTCCAGGGAATAATGTGTTCTACAGAATATAATATATACTCTCTGAAAGAACCTAAAATGCAATATGAAAAAGAATTTGGGCAATAGGCAAGGGTGTGTGTTACTGTGCACAAAGGAGGTGGTTGCGGCACTGAATATTTCACAGAGAACTTTAAAGTATCATTCTCAAGGTTAAAAATTGCTGTTATACATAATACCTCAGTAATTGATAGACATTTTCTCTCTCCAGAGCCCATTTTCTGTGAAAAACACCACATAACATCTGTTCATAAACAGTCCTTCTGTGAGAACACTGACACAGGTCTTGAGCTTCTACTGGCTCAATTCCCCTGCCATACACAGATGGCACGAGGTATTTATACAGCTGAATTCTTTGTAATACAAGCTCAACTATATCTTCAGGTAAGACTATGGGCAAACATGTGCTTATACTATTCTGCTGACTTACCTCAAGTCATTTAAACAGTTCCCTCTGACACAAAGACAAATTGTATCCTACCGTTCTGCAAGTGTTTTGTCTCAAAATCACCTTCAGCAATCAGCACAGAGCTCTGCAGAGATAAGGACATTTTGGGACTTAGAAAACCCACCGAGTTTCGTGTTAATGAGCTAACAGTTATATTAAGATTCAAGGCTCAGAGCTATTCTCCTTGATTTTGATGTATCTGTTCTCCTTCCATAAAAAATATTTGTTTTGATGGTACAATACCTTGTTCTTTTGCATGCAAAATGTTAAATAAAGAGACAAACTCTGGCATTCAACTTTCACATACGCAGCAAGGCAGCGTGTAGGTTACCCACAGTTTTTTATGTGCTATGCTAGTTATTCCTTCTAAGCAATTCTAAGTGAATAACACTTTATAATGCATTCAGAAATCGCTTTCCTATTTATCTCCATGAAATGATGGAAGGCTTCAGTTGACTTCTGAAGAAATCTAGGTGCCATGGCACCATCTGCCAGACGACATCCTAGTCCTACGCACACATATGCCCAAGCTTTGGCTGTGGTCTGTGTACACTTAAGAAATAAAGCACATACGTAGAGATTTGCAAGGTGAGAGCCTTGAGAACGAGACGCTCCAAAAGCAAGGACAGCCTGTTGGTGTTTTGAAATGGGAGGAGGGGGGGAGCAAGGGTAAAGTAAACTTGGCCCAAAATTTCAAACGCACGTTGAAATCTCCTTCAATTGTTCTTTTCATACCTTGAGCCCTATTACTGAAGTTACTGGAGTCCATGGTGTTTACAGAGAATATCATCTACATAAAGGCATGGGAATAAAATACTGAATTCTTGACAAGAGAACCTTTTTATGAGGATACATCCTGATAAAATTTTGGGGAAATAAAGACGTTTTAGGTCATTCTTTCAAGCAGAAGTAGTATATACCTGCAGGGGTCTGGCAACCAACAGCTTCGACTATACATGAGTTCTGATTTTTCCCATGGAACATTTAATAAAAAGGTTTTTCTGGAACTATTCAGCCTGCAGAATAAATCAGAATACACTTTCCCTGTTCAGGGGAAGTATGGGACATGTTTCAGGATACCTGTGTCTCTGCTGGCTGGGCAGACCCAGATGGTGGGGTCCATCATGCACAGGAAGGGTAAAGCAATAGTCCTAGGGGAGAGGAGCAAAGCTCCTGTTGTGTGTAGTGGGACTGGGGAACCCTCCAACAGGAACAACACAACTCTGCTACTCCAAGAGCTCCACTCGTAGGTACGTCTCCATCAGCATTTTCAAATATGAAGGAGTATGAGTTTGTCTATTGGCACTCAGAGCTACAGGGACTCGATGGATAGATGGATTTCACAGGGCAAGAGGCGTCCCTTAGCAGGGGACCAAAACCAATTAAAAAATTTAAGAGTGGCAGTTAAAACAGTAAAAGAAAGGTGGTTCTGTTTTCAGCTGCACCTCAGACTCCCCGCAGGGTGCAGGCATGTCACTGCATTGCTTTGGTCTCTGCAAATGGGAATATTACTGATGCCTCCTGGTCTCAGGAAGATGTGAAATAAGCCCATTTCTGTTTGTGATGTGCTTAAACACTATAGCCAACAAAAAGCCAGTAAATAGCATGTCCTCACTAAATGTCTTTGTAATACCCTTTTTAAATTTGCTGGCTTCTCAGTTATATTTGCTTTTTTTAAGCTGACGGGGAAAATGCAGTCAAATACAGATAAGTTTGAAGAGAGATTATGTGGAAATGGATGCTACTTGCTTTTTTTATACTTTATTATATAAGAATTAACACAGAATGATATTGGTATCATTCAATTTAAATATAGTGCTTGCTTATGGCCTGTAAGATGATCCGACACATTGTAAGCAATGCCTTGACACAGCGTATGTGATGAATACAACTCAGTGTATCAAACACCAACTGTACTAAATCCACGGTAATGCTGCCTTTTTGTAAGTTCTTTATGCTCCAGTAGTTTTCATTTTTATGATAAGTATGAACCAGACCAGCTCAGAATACGTTCCACCAAGTGCTTGCTCTTTTGCAAGAATCAGTCACCTAATATTTATCAATTAAGGCTTGTAGAATAAATAATGCAGGGAATAATTTTATAACAGGGATGTTAAGAAAACATAATTCTCCAAATATAATTTGGCCTGCTTCTCTTAACACTGAGTGATTTTAATTTTTCCTTCTCTATAAATTCTCCTCCCTGTTACCCAGCATAATTTTACTCAAATGATGTTTCAACTGCACTTAATGCACATTACAATGATCATGTCTTTAGCTTTTTTCTTTTGAAGTTGTGTTGAATTACAAAATAATATCCTGTTTGAAGAACACCGCTTTGATATGTCTCTCTGCATTTAGTAATTATAAGCTTGTTCTCATTAACAATATGTATTGCATGCTGTTATTTTGTTGTGTTTGCCTGTTTTTTGTTTTTGAACCCAGGAAATATGATTTGGGTAACAAGATATTTTGATTGTAGATTACATGGGAAGTAGAACTCCATTTCAGAGCCCTGATGTCCACAGCCAAGACTCAGTAGTCCATGACTGTCATCAGGATAAAATTCCTGGATCAAAAATGTGAGAAACGGATCAGTGGCTGGGATGTGACTGTGGGGATCAAGGAAGCCAGCATGGTCCATCAGCCCCACTGCATCGATCTGTTGATGGGACAGCATTATAACTAGCAGGATAAAAACCCAGCAAGAGGCATAGCCAAAGCTAAACCAAAAAATAATCTGAAAGAGGGATTTACATTCCTCTCTCATCAGCATCTGAAAAGGGATTGGCAATCCCTAAGCTTCATGTGTCCAAAACGGAGAGATTTAAGTTATTCACATTTGCTAGCTTTTTTGGGACTTCTGAAAAAAGATGTTTCACAAATGAAAGCTATTACAACATCCAACAACATGCAACAAAACCATACATTCATAGGCAATGCAGATTAATAGAGCTGCCACACTCGTAATGAAATCTGCTGAATAATTTTACTGAGATATCTGATATCTCTGGATGATTTTACTGCAGAGAGCAAGCTGCCAGCTGCTGCCCTGTTAGACCTCAGCAGCACAGCCAGAAATGCTGGGGATGCTCTGCAAGACCTCCTTGATACGTTGGAAGCGAACACACAAACACAGAAGGGTTAAACGAGTGAAGTCTTAGGGAGGTCTGGGCAAAACTTACTTTAGTTTGGATTTAGACCAGAATTTGCCATTTGAGTAACCCTAACATATACATGACAGAGTATAATGTATGTCCTTTTTCTGAGCTGGTTTACATAACTGCCTCTGTAGACTCTGGTCCAATAGTGGTGCCTTTCGGGAATTTCACTGTGGTCAGTAAGATCTTTGTTTTAATAAAGCTGCATAACAAAATATGGCCTTTGCTGGCTGTAAAATATTAAGTGGGAAATACAGTGTAGGGAAATAAGAGGCAGCTAGTGAAAAGAGGTGGTGTTTTTTTAATAAAACTTCCATACAATCATAAGGCACTGGAGGAGCTTGATCCTTTCCCCTTTATGTATTCACATTCTCTGGGATGCAGAGGGGAAACATTAAGTTTAATTAGAGCTGCAGACCCTGCGGGAATGCCTAGTACATAAGAAAAAAAAAACTTAAATATGTGAGCTAGAAAGATTTCATGCTTATATAGTTGGTCATCTATTTAAGTGTTTGCAAGATCACCCTGGAGATTGAAGCCACTCCAGGACAAGGACCTCATCCTCCTCCTAGTGTCTAATGCACCTCCCTGCTGTTACTGCTATAATAAATAATAATAATCTGTTAGCATTAGGTGAGCATCTCTCGCATGATCAATTTCCTGCTGTTGCAGGAGGGTGAATGTTGGTGGACTTTGATCCTTCCAAGATTTTATGTTTCTATCATAAGAGAATCATAGCACATAAGCACATTTTTTACTAATGCAGTAAGTAAGGTGGCAATATATATTGCACTGACATTAAATGAATATTAAAAGGAATTGAAACCATTTCCACATCATGAGGGGAAAAAACCTCCAAGAATTAGATATACAGTAGCTATTCAACAAAGATACCACTTTTAACCTTCTTCATGGATTAAAAAAGTCAAATCCATTAGAAAAGGAAAACCTAGTGTTACAGGTATACACTGATGCATCTTAAAATACCACTGTTGTTTTTATGTCTGTTTTTGCTCACTGATAAACCTCCAGTTTGCCTCTCATACACAAACACCCTGCACACCACCCCCATCGCTTCCCTGCTCCCCACTCTCATCTCATTGTAACATCTCAATAATGTATTACAGTACAAATCCTACATGCATAAGGACTTAGTTTGAAGAAAAAAAGTGAGATACAGCACTTCTGTGTATAAATAATACAGGCAGATGTTTCAAAGAGGGATATACATAGCAAAACATTTTATTTGTTGGAGGGTATCAATTCTGTGTACATTACACACTTGTAATTTACGTTACTTTTTTATTTGTAACATCTCTGCACAGCCATATATTAGAGATTTCAAACCAGACTGAACAGTCCTCTTTTTACCCCTATTTTGTTGCATCTTGCCAATTCAATGTTTTATTATGTTTTCTGTCATAATATTACTCTTGTCCTTAGAAAACATGTATTTATTCCCACTTGGAATATCACGTAACTACTGTAAAGCACTGCTAAAAAGATGACTACAAATTCTGTCTGAGAATAGAAAACTTGAACTCTTCTATTATCCAAATATTTTTCAAAGATTCCTCTTTTGTATGCATGTCTGTTGCTGACACACATAATGAGATCATGGGAAAAACCACACAGCTGACCTGAACTTCTGGGTATAGAAGTATAAAACTATGAGATCTAAACCCAGTGCATGACCCCGTGCAGTTTTTGGACTTAAAGAACTAAATGCTATTGTGAGAGGAATGAGAGCCTACATATTTTTTCCTGTAGCATGGCAGAGTTCAGCTGTATTATATTTACAGTTGTCAATAAATGTAACGACATAACATGAAGCATATAGACATCTCTGGTCTCTAGCCTCACCAAGAGAATATCCCGACACCTTCTTGTCACACACAAGGCAGATATTATTTTTATGCACCAAACAGTAGGCAGGATGCAGCAACAGACTGACTCTGTGCTACCACAGTGTGTCTGAGAGGCTGTCAGCACATACTTTGCCTACTTAACGTTGCTCTTTCAAATAATATAAAAATACTTTGGGCTCTGAGTTTCAACCTAGCTCCTGCTATGCCTGACTAGTAAACAGGGAGCCAACGTTTGGTGCAGCATCTGAGAAATACCTTTATATATAGAAAGGGTCCTCTAGGAGATGGAGGTTATGTATCTCAGCTGTTGAGCTCTGCATACAAGACTGGTTATTAAATTTAAGGGAAAATTTAAGATCTCCTAAAGATTATAAACTACCCTTAATTAACCCCCACGGATCCCATCGACACTGGAATGAGCATAGCTAAATGAAAGGCATCACTGTATATAATCTGGAAGCTGTGGAAACCAGAACTTTCGCATATAAGTATATAGGACTAACTCTGTCCTCTGAGACCCAAGGATTATTTTGGTTTTTAGGATTTAGGTGAGCACTTCAGAAGAGCACTAAATTCTGAGGGAAATGCAGAAGTCTGTTACTGCTTTAAAACTAGATTTTTTTCAAACATACGTAGACAGAAAAATCCTTTTCCCCCACAGCACAAGTGCTATTAACTTAGAAAGGAAGCCTTCTCATTATATGAAAAAAATCAAGCACCAAAACTTCTTATAAAGTGCAACAATCTAAGGCATGATTGTTACAGTAAGACAAAAAAAAAGATGTTTTTTTAAAAAATTTTGTTAGTTCTTGAAGATGTTATGATACTTGTGTTCATCTTTCACTTTTTATTTTCCATTAGCTTCCCATTTAACTATAAATAAAGGATGAGTGAATAGTTGGTAACACAGACATGTTACAGCATAATCAAAGTGTTTATTTCTTTTAAAATCTTACCCCTGTATACCTGGCTTTGATTAAATAAATGTCGGAGTGTGAAATAACAAAACATAAATACCCGCCTAAATTATAAGTTATATATTAATTTTAAATCATGGAAAATTCTCCTCAGCCCTGTGTTAGCTGGTCGCTGCACTCAACGTTGGAACATTGTTTATTCTTTACTAACTAATCATCCTTCATGGTCTTTCAAAAGTTCCTGGCATTTCACTAGTTTACACATTGATTGAATACTGTTCCCAGAACTGCTTGTGGCACTGTGCCAAATGCTGTGATAATCAGCTGGAAGATTTATTCCAGTTGAGGAGTGTTATAAACATAAGGATTCATAAGGCTCGGCATCAAAAATGAATACTGATGCTTTCTTTGAGAAGGCTGAAAACTTTCTGTGAGCCTTCAACGAGACACACTAATAGTCTTTGCAGTCTCCTTCAATACACAGGCTTTGATTTGAAAAACATAGTCATTTAACTTGATTTGATTTAAATATTAATAACTATCAGAGGTTTTAACAAATTAAAATATAATTTTACAGTGGCATGTGCAGAGCAAATCGTTCATGAAAAAACCTTAAGGAAATTCACAGATTAACTACTGTGCACAGGATCAGACACATTTGCTGCAACAGGATATATTATTATACTGGGAGATGGGTGGAGAAAGAATACAAAGGAAGCTGAAAAAATTCAAAGGGAAGCAGCTGGCAGGTAAATGCACTGAGCCAGAAAGAAATAATAAGGAGAGAGGCAGTGAGTGGAAACGGAAAGGATAGTAATTTCTTAAATAAAGCAACAAGAGGTAGAGAGAAATGTAAGCTACAGATGAGAACCCTGAATAAAATACAGAATAGCAAACATTCCCAGTTAGAAAGAGGGAATTGCAGTTTGTCTACTGGCCTAACTGTAACAGTAAATTAATATTACAGAGACTGAAAAGGTGATACTGAGAGACTATCAGATTAATTAAGAGCCAATGAAACCACAGAGCGTGGCTGACTGGCATGTCCAAATTCTACAAGGCTAAGAAGTGCTTACACAGAAATTAAAAGTAGTAAAATGGATGAAGCAACTTCATTGCTTTGTATGGCTGCTGCATCAGTGAAATGATGCTGGTATCAGCTTAGGGCACTGTAAATATCAAAGCTGAGATACTCAAAACTTGCAGTTGTGGGTGTCCAACTTGATGCATCTGAGAGGTGCCTTATGGTCTTCCAAATTTGTTTGCCAAATATAGAAATTACATTTCTCAGTGCATGCACTCATGCTAAACTACTCCTTGCTGATCAGTTCCTCAACACCATCTTCAAAACTCATTTGAGCTACTCTTGAGCACTGAGGTGTCCCCCTGCACCTTATAAAAACACTGCCTCTTGCACATGTGCTCACAGTCCCCCACACACCCAACACTCAAATCACTGTGCACTGAATTAAACCTCCAAGAAGTCATCAAGGCCTGCTGCACTACAGGCATCTCTCTATGAAATATGGCAAATGCCATAGATTGAACTCCACAAATATTATGCTTCTTTTAGGAAAAAAAAAAATGGCACAGAGAAGTTTTCTGGAACTTATTTATGCCTTGTCTTTTTTACAAGCAACAATTAAGTATTTCAGAGATTGGTAGAATGGAGATGTCACTAATATCTAAAGCTACCAAAAGCATTATGACAACATAATCTTGACTTCCAAAACTCTCAGTATATTGTACATCTCCCCTTGGATGAGACCAAGGTACAATATTAATGGCGAAAGGGAACAAGGGAACTTGTGGTTTCCTCTGTGTTGCATGAAAGATTTTCAGTCAACAAGGCAGTTTTGGGCAGTCAGTGGCTCTTTACAGCAATGCTGGAGCCAGGGATCAGGTGTTTGGTGCTTGTTCCTGTGGACAAAGATGATGTTTTCTCACAATAACAGAAGTAAACATTTTAAAAGCTGCCAAAATATCACTCAGCAGTAGGAAAAACAGTAAATACTCAATAGAGGATCTCAGTATTTTAATGAGTGCATATTTTGAATCATTTGAAGAAATAAGACATAAGCAAAGACTTGCATGTTCTGACAGGGAATGTCTAGATGTTTGCAGCAAGAAGAGAAATTGAAGAGGGAATGAGGAGATGTGAATTATGATGTTTATAAGAAAATAGTTTCTTGGCAATGTTTCATCTCCTTTCTAACATGATTGCTGTTAGAATGAATTAGTGTTTTGCTTTTCAAAATAGAAAAAAACATTTTTAACAACAAAAACAAAGTCTCCCCAGTCCATTTTGCAAAAGAGGTTTGATGCAGACCTCTTACTGACCAGTCCTGAGCCATGAGATTCTTATGACAAAGCCTCTTACGAGAGCAGGAAATGCCAATCAAGAATCCACTCCTAAACAGTGACTTAAAGGATAAAGAAATAGTGATAACATGTCTGATTTTCCTAAGAACCTAAAATTGTGATTTTGGGGATTTTCTCAGATGCCAGAGGGAGGTTTCTTGGTAGAATTTAAGAGTGAGAACATGAGCCAGACAGCAGCAGTGTGCTGTTGACAGCATGGCCCTCTGAAAGTACCCTAAATACCACTAATACAGAGACAAGTACTGAGGATGAGTGAGTGAAAACCGGTCCCTCTCCATTGGAGTCCCCATAAATAGGCCAGAAAACAGGAGCAAGATTTGTCAAAGAGAATTATGCTTGACCATTGTCTTTGTGCTGCACTGATGAGGACGACTCTCGTTTGAAAGCCCCTTAGGCGTACAAATGTGCTCCAAAACATGGAAGAGAAAAAGCTGCACTGTTTCTCATGGAAAAATGAGATTCTTCTTGGAATCTCGTGGGTATTCCCCATCCTCTTTGAGGTGTGGATCCCAGAATAAAGTGTGTTGCTCTGTTTGTGGTCTTGACACTGCACATGAGTCAAGACCTCTACTTTTCTATCATTTCATATTCCTCTCTTTCTACTTTGCATTGCTGCTTTTTTCTCCACAGTCTTTGGCACAGTTTATGGAGAATACTGCTGAAGACAGAACATGGATGAGGTACTCTGGATGTGGAGCCAGTTGGGGAGGAAGGGGAAATGTCTATGACTCCAGTCAGCACTCAGTTTTAGGTTTAAAATATTGATTATACCAAGGAGAGAGGAACTGTCAATGTCAACAAGATTGTTCAGCAAACGAGATGTCCAGAAGGGAACAACGCAAACAGATCTATGACTTTTGATGCCAGGAAAGGGTTTTCAGATTCTATTTGCTTATACTACATACCAAGATAATTCTGCTGGGCTAGTGAACAGTGCATTTATTATTGTTATTCAGTGCTTTGTTAGGAAACAGTTCAGAAACTATTTGAAGATTCTTAACAAACATTCACAGGTCATTATACTTGAAGATGACAGATATTTTTAAAATACTCTTTACTTGCACCATAGTAAATTTGGCATGCCAGGGTTAACAATATGCCCTTAGTTTAAAAGGTAAGGTGGGATAAAGCTGCCTGTGAAGAATGTACCACACATAAAATAAAAACAGTACTCCTGTTCTTCCTCTGCAACTGGAATTGAAGGTAGTTGAAATAGTTATCAGCTTCATAAAATCAGATTTCCCCCCCCCCCTTATCAGACAGTTTAATACAGATTGTAGAAAGGCTTTCTTGCTATCATTTACAAATTCATGAAATACGACATTCTAAATTAAAGACTAAGACTGGCCTGCTTCTAAATGAGAGATTGCAAATAGCCATCACGATGGCTCCCAGCACATAGGTAATGCTGTAGGGGGTGGCTCCTTGACCCTTATTCCATCATGCAGCACATTGTGACCTCAGAACTTAATTTTGCCTCTTCTGCAGCTGGAAAGGTCAGTGTTTTTACTTCTCAACCCTCCCTTCTTCTCCACACTTATGCAGATATTGACACAGAAGGGGAACATTCTGATTTCTGTGTTTTTATCAGTCTTTTGCCCAATTTATTTTTTGGACAAAATAGCACATATATACTAAAAGGGAGTCTGATGAGAAAAGACAAGTTCATATTTAGATAAAAGTCGAGGGAATTTTTGGTTTTGTCTTAAACATATCAAGGCTATTTGGCAGGTATTCTTGATGTCTGAACAGTAACTGTTCCTGTTCCAAAAGCAGCCCTGACAGGATGAAATAGGCTGTTATTTAGCTATCTATAGTCAAAGTATAGATTAGTGAAAATTTTTGCTTGGCAGCATTTTAAAAAAGAGGAGCTGGGACCTCCGTCAAAACTAAATCCACAACGATGCAGAGGACAATGCTGGTCATATCTGAAAGGTGCTGTCCTTCCCCTCTACTCATACTCCTGTATTTTCCAAGCTGACATTTATCTAAATAATCTTGCCCATGCACCGAGAGCAGCAGTTTCCACAGGAGGTGAAGGACATGTATTGCTGAGAGCAATCATGAGTTGCTCCCCTACAAGGGCTGTGCATCTGACAATCAATCCATAAACATGGGAGAGTGAGAGCAAAAGAGACCCTTTAAGTTATTTCCCCACATTTCAAATCTACTTGACAACAAATATGAAAGTCAACTGTAATTTTAATCATCCAGTAATGTTTTATGTTAGCCAATTACAGGGCTCCAAGAGATTAGCTGAATGTTTCATGTCTGAAAAATATGTGACTGGGACTAATTCACTGGACCCTTCTCTAACCTGAGGTAGGTATAAATGAGTAGAGCTTCACTAAAATCAATCGAGCTGTATCCAGTTATACTGTCACAGAAATTGGTGCTTTAGACTTAGGATAATTTTCCTAATAAAAATAAATTTTAACCAGTGGATTTTTTTTGACTCATACTTGTAATCTAATATTTCAGGCAATATACAGACCTACTAAATCATCCGCTTTCCCTGCATGCATTCCAGATGAGCTTTGCTTTTTACATCCCTACCTACTAGAAAGAATGCTCATGAAACAACCCATAATTCAATTATAAGTACCTCCAGGAACCTTCTAATTATATGTTAGGCAGGTCAGAAATGAAATAGCCATGCTACCCTTTAGTCTTGGATAACAGACTTGAAACGGTGAAAAGAAAAGTTCATCTGTTCATTAAGAGGCCAATTGTAATACAGTTAAGGGCTCCAGCGAGCTGTTTTGTTGAGATCTGAATATCCGTGAAACAAGCCCCTCCAAAGCTGGAAGTTTAGCCAGCCTTTGCTTTTCAGCAAAGAATGGGGAGTTGCTCTGGAGAGTAGGTACTGTTCATTAGTCATTTGCTTTCTCTTACACTAAATTTGGTTGTAGGAGTTCAGGGGACCGGAATAAAAAACAGCTACAGGTACTTAAAGGTGCTATTCTTTTCTTGGAGATTTCTGCACTTGGTCTTAATTAAATCTCCCATAGGATTGCAGGGCTTTAAAAAAAAATTAATACAAAACAAGAACGTGTCCATCAGGCAGGTTTTTCTAAGCTCTGACAGCTCTAAATGCAGGCAGCTGCAATACAAGCTTGTCCTCAAATCCTTGACAATGACCTCAACCTCAGGGTGAAAGATAATGTAGTTGCTATGCTCATTCTGTGTGGAGTGTCTACTGATCAGAGGCTTGTGGCAAAATATGTATATTTTTTTCTTATGATATAGACTATTGTTCACTGGCAACTCAAGTGATACCACAACATTATCTCTGTGACAGTTTATTTTTTCATTTTTAAATAGGAAGGAATGGCACAAATTCAAGCAGACTTCTACTTCAAAAGCTATAGAGAAATGACTTTGTAATGCCTTCCAAATTAACCCCTCCACAGCCACAAGGCTGAAGGTGAAAAGAAAAATTAAGCAAACAAACAGTCTAATCCCAGGTACTTTATAAGGGGCTTCAGAGACACCTATACCAACAAAAGGAAGATTTCCCAGTAGAGTGGCTCCTGTTACATTTAACAAGGTATCATTTGGGAGCAGTATCCTCCAGTGGTGAAAAGTGTCACTTAACTGATTTCATTGGAGTAATGACAATTTACATCCTAAATCTTCCTTGAAGTGAGAATCTGCCTTCAGTATTTAAAGGCAGATAAATTTTGAGCTGAGAATTGAGCCAGCCATATAGGAACACTGTAGGAACCATAAATGACAAAGGAAAATTCCTACAGTAAGACTTCAATATTAACATTTTTTTAAATTAGTTCTTGATTATCATTCATATTTCAATAATGTATTAAATACATTTAGGAGCAGCTATGGGAATATATTCTGATTTAATCTGGGGGTGCAGTTGCCCCAGAGCTGAGGAGGGGATGGATGGTTTCGGCTCGGCATGGGGGCAGCAGCAGTGCCTGTGCTCCACAAGGACAGAACATATGGAAATCTGAGCTGCTAAATATCAAAGTCTTTGTCGCTCAAGTGCAAACTGCAATTTCTGTCAGTGTATAACCTGGCTGGATTTTGAAGGTTTTCACAATAAAAGGCATGTTATGACATAAAGGCTGTCCCCTCACCAACCTTCAAGTCCCTGTTCTGAAGCCTGGGCAGAGCAGACCTGTTCAAAAAGAGCAGCATGATTGCACTACTTGCAAATATTTCTCACAGGAGCATACAAAAATAGTAATTTCAAGTGACACTTCTTAAGCACGGTATTTCTCACAAAGAGGAAAACCTTTTTTCAAAGGCATTCTGAACAAAAATAGGAAGAGACGTGGATAGCGCAGAATGCACTTAGACTACACATACCTTTTGGTGGGTGTGCACTCTGAACATGTCTCTTCTTATTCAAAGAGCTGGGATTTTTTACATTACATTAGTCAGCTAAGAAGTTAAGGGGGAAAAAATCGTTTTCATGTGGGAGCCAAAACTAAATAATTTAATGCTTAAACGAAAACAAAAAAGTTTCTTCTGGATTTATTAAAATATTTTACCATAGAAGGGTTTGATTTGAATATGAGATTCTTTAAAAATATTAACATGAAAATAAGCTAAATTTGACCTTGAAAAAATATGTAATTTTTTAAATGAAATACACAGGAAATATTTTTGTATGTCAAAAACTAAGATGTTATTAAAATGGCCAAAAATCACTTAGCAATTTTGACTCAGATGTGCATAGAGATTTAATTGGTTTTTTACAGCTTAATATTTTTTCCAAAATCAATCCAACCTGCCTTTAATACTGGTGGGATTATGAGAAACCATCATTTTATCATAATTTTTGAGCTGATTTCACAAACCAATGCCAACCTAGAAAATACTTCATCATATACAATATGATAGCAATAACTTGAGCTTTATTTTACATATAATAAGTATTCAAAGATGTGGTTGTTTCTTTTCTTTTCTTAGGAGAAGCTGGTGGCAGAGACACAGTTTGTGTTTACACAGGGAAAATTTGTGTAAAACCATTCAGTTTTTTAAAAAAATGGTCCAATAACAAGAGTTAGTGTGTAATATTAACTATATTTATCTGTTCCCTTCTCTTGGTTATCATCACTACTGAAAGAAAAGACTGGCCTTCAAACACAAAGGGAAAAAACTGGAGATAAAGTCCTGGCCTTCATTCATTTTCTGCCTGTGTTTATTTCAGGTGAACAACATCAGACAGATCCATAATCCTCATCTGTGGGATATGAACCATAGATTAAAATAATCCTGCAGAAATCTATAGCTCCTCTTTTGTCAAGTGCCTCATGCTTTTTCATGCCATTTTTCCACTTCAAGTGTGTGTTTCTGCTTTTTTCCAAAATGCTATTTACTTGTGATTGCTATTTGGTCCATTTTAATGATGTTTTTAGAATATGTCTCACTCGATCCTGCCAAAATATTTCACTGCTCCATTAAATTCTCTTCCAAATATTTCAAGAGTTTAGTTTTTAGTTTTATGATTCTTTTTTCCTATTAACTTTAAATCCCACAGTAAAATAGGAGGAAAAATAGAATAGAAAAAAAAAAATACCAACTAGAAAGGTATATGGAGAACGTGTTAACATGATATTGTCAGACATTTATAAACTTCTTCCAATGAACTTTGAATTACCCTGATCCTTTCATATTTTCCAGTTAACATACATACATCTGCTCTGCCATGTAATCAACTGATTGTTACACAAGCATTTGCTGAAGCTATGACAAACCCAGATTTATGAGGTCAAGCAGTTCAAACTTAATCCATTCAATAGCTGCAATTTATCGTCTGATGATAATTGTATACACAAACATTGTAATGATTTAGATGACATAGTGTAAAGATGAAATCCGTTTATTTTAAAAGGGTTTCTAACCCCTAAAACATGTTGCCATGAACACCTTTCTAGGTCCGCTTTTAACAACATCGTTATTATTGTTTTATTGATCAGGATTTTATTACTGATTTGACACTTATATTTCACACTAATCGAAAAAGGTGTCATTCTTCTGCACATATAAGACCGTAATTAATTATATCATTATTGTGTTTTCAATTCCTTCCATTTAAAGGGGCCCAGAAAAGAGTGCTTAATTTATCATACATGTATTATAAGGAATATGTAAACCTCTTAAACAGACAGAGAGCATGATCCTTTTGGAGATGATGGGATATGACACAGGCACTATATTTATAGATTCTTACCTCTATAGTGACCTGATTTTAGAGTGACAACTATTGCGGAATGGGAGAGTAAATTAACAGCTTCGAAAGCTTGAGTATCTAAAACAATTACTATTCATTACTTTTGTAACACTTATTAGTGGCCATTCTATAATGCTTTCAACAGATAAGGAAACAACCTGCAGAGAATTATGTGGCAGAAGACCAGTGTTATGTATATCATATGTGTAATTTTGTATGTGCATTTATATATTTTCAGTTCACAGATTTAGGAAACAATTGCTACAAATGGGCAGCAGCTGCATTCATCTATTTCTTCTAAACATAAAACATGTTAGTGACTGTAAATTTCAGAGACACTCTAAAACAAGTATCTAAATGTGAAATTTAAATTGATCTTTGGTTTACTGCCATTGATTTTGTCAATTTTCTAAATGTAACTGTTCACCACTGGGAACAGAAACCTGTATATATATCAGCAAAATTTATGCTTTCAACCAACATAAACTTCACAGGAGGAATGACAGTCCTTGCTGCATAAAATAAAATGCATGTGAAATGAAGGATTTTCTTCTCTAATTAGATACTGTATATTTTTTCAACATCATGTTAGTAAATTTGCCACATAAATTTAAATGCTATTAGCAATATTGCCTGCTCATATTCAGTTCAATTTCCTTACTACAGATTTCCACAAGTAATTTGTGATAACAGTACTAACCCATATGATTAATTCACATGTACAAAAACCATTATGGGTACTCATAGAGAAATACCTCTAAAGTGTTTCATAAAAATGTCAACATAAGCATAGCCTAAACTAGCTGATACTTGCATAACTCTAATATTACTTATTGTTTTCACAACTAAAATGCAGTAGATTTATACTTCATACTGTGGTACCCCCTTAGCCCATGAATCCCCAAACACTATTCCAGTGTGCAAATTCCACCTGCAAGACCGGGTTGTTAAAACTGATGTAAGAGAAGATATCCCACATTTTTCAGGCTGCTTCTCTGAGTGACAAGTGTGGGATTTTGCTCACTGGTGAAGCTGAAACACAGTTTCAGTTAGCATTAGGAACCCGCCCTCACCCAACCCAGCGTGATCACTTGGGGAGAACATCACAATTGTCGCAGAATGGGATCCCAAGTGCATTTATTTCCTCAGGAGTCAAACCAAACTGCTTGCAAACTTGCATCACGGACATCAAATATGTGGTGTGGGAAGCAGGCATACAACCTACTTTAAAACACTAAGTGAAATAAAATCAATGGCTGAGCTCATTTTGTGCTAATAGTCTTCAAATGCCTTCATTGTTTCACTGTTCTTAAGCAACACTCAAGACAGGCACATGCATAAGGCTTTATATTATCAACCTCAGAAAAGGAACTATTTTGCTGGTATGATGTCTGATAAGGTATTAGTACACAAAAACATTTGCTTAAAAGATTACATCACTTATCTTACTATTGTAATTCACTGGGTGGTGAAAAGATTCCCCTCATATTAATCTATCTGCTACATAACCACGTGCAGTCAGTTCAGAGAAAGCATATTTGGTTTCCTTGAAAAGTGATTTTTAAACAGCATTATGAGCCTTACTTTGTTTTAAGAGCATTATGAGCCAACCTGTAAAATGAACATGATGATGGAGCAAAGCACCAGCTACACTTTCTGCTGTCCATAGGCACAGGACGACTGAACCCCCAAGGATGAGGCAGCAGCCAGGGACACTGCTCATCATTGCTGCACCTCCAAACTGCTCCAGGGACACTGACCCAGCACCTCACCTGGGGAGCCAGCAATGCTCCCCTCTGGAGCTTCACTTGGAGGCACACCAGTTCCTCCTGAGGATGGAGCAGCACGTGTTCATGCCCTAAAAATGCGAGACAAGGTGAGGGGATGGTGGTGTTGCCTCCTGCTCTGGAGATGACACTTGAGAAGTATCTCCAGTACTGCCCAGGTGTGACCTGTCCCACATGGCCCTCGACACTCCCAGCCAGCACACCAAGGATCTGACAGGCTGCAGGGGAGGATGGCTGGGGTGCAGTTCCCCCAGGCAGAGAAGACATTTCCTGGGTGTAGCTCATTAGCACGGAAGGGTTTTGCCAGTGCCGGCTTGTGCCATGACTCACTGCTCTGCTCTCCTGCAAACCAAAGCACTGACTCTGTAAAATGATTTGCAAACAAATGCTCACAGGTAGGATGATAAATCCAATGCAATTCCAAACTATACTTAGCAAAGAAAGACTTTTCTATGTCACAGACAGTGCTTGACCTGTCCTTGTGGCATTCACCCAGGAGCACACATGGAAATTTTGGGGTCCATCATGTTTAGGTCAGCTCTTGGTATCTGCAGAGGCAAAACTGGCTCTTCACAGCACCCAGCTTTCTGCATTAGGCAGAAGGGAGTAGGATTTTTAGGTTATACTGCTTTGAACTCCTACTTCCATCACCTGTAAGTACTTGAGTCCATTACTGGAAGAAACTAGCAGATTTCTCCGATTGTGGTGCTTTTCCCACTTCTGGCCATGCAAGGGCAAGCAGCCCAGCTCCCTCCAGCCCAGCCTTTGAGTGAGGGTTGCATTGAAAACAGATTTTTTTATTTTTTAATTGCTTTCAAAATTCTCAAAGTAGAAACTGCCTTACAGGGCAACGGGGTACAAAATGTTCCTCTGGTCCTTTGAAAGGGCAGGGGAGAGTCTCCCAGATAAAGACACTTGTGCTTGGACAGATGGACAGACACCCTCATTACCTCTGACTCCTCCTGGGTGGGCCACTGCCACCTCCTCTGCACTTCTGGATATGCACATTTCCCTGGAACACAAACCCAGCCACTCCTGTGTTTTACAGGGCAGCTGCAAGGGCCCGTCTGGCTGGAGGTCTGTGCTTCAGAAGGGACGGTTACAATGCAGCCAGAAGATAAACAAGCTTTAATATCTTGTTTTTGCTACTGAACTCCTGTTATCAGCAGTGACTGACATTTGGTGGGAGCTCTCGTTTTCGTACACTCAAGTGCTATTGTGCATTTTCTGATAAGAAACCTCAGTAACAGAAGTGTGCATCTGTGCGTGATAGAAAAACCTTCTTTCATAGAAGTCTGACTGAATTCCCACTTTCACCAGTGCTACAGCAGCTTAGGAGCTCCTTCCAGTTTGCACTGGAAAATGGGAGGACCAGAGTCACACAGTGTCTAAAAAGAAGTCAGTTGAAGAATCTGGCAGAAACATTAGAGATAAAGTTTTCATTTTGCCAAAGCAAAATGAATTTTTTTACTTATTTTCTAAAGATAAATGTATCTGTTTGGATACAATCTCTTCTCACCTGCTCTGCAGCAGATGTGGTCACCTTTGGCTTTGAAAGCACCACACTCATCCTAGCAGCAAAGTTCTGTTTTTCCAGTTTTAAATATATATAACAAATCCCTCCACTCTGAGTAAGCGCGAGGCCATGGGACCATGGTCATCATTTCTGCAGCAGCAGAACCAAGGTGGGAATAAAATCTTCAGTGGAAAGAGCCTGCACCCCACCTGTTTTCTTTTATTTCACCCTCCAACATTTTCAGGAACTTCTTTAGTGAAGTTTTTCTATCTAAGTACTGTCTCACTACCCAGATCCTGCATTGCTGAGGATATTTTCATCTCCCCTACCCTGAGCATTGTTGTGGGCACTTAGGGAGAGCATCACACATCTATCACCAAAGTATCAGCCCAGATAATGCCACAAGGCATCCTGGAGCTTCAGCAGCCTGAAGAAAAGCAGTTAAGAGGTTTTCTTTCCGCCAGCTTGCTTTGTTGAGGCAGTGGTGAAGGTCTCATCCCTGGGTGCAGAGTCTGTTCAGAAACTGGGTGCTGTAGTGACAGCCCAGGCAAAGGGGGAGGGATGCAGAGCTACCCTGAGCTACCAAGGGGTGTTCTGCCTGGTGTCACACAGCCAGAAGGTATTCCTGGTCCCTGTGCTGCGGCACTGCCTCACTGCTCTCACTGGGCAGGCCAGAATGGATGAAGAATTTGAGGTGGCAGCAAGCTGAGTCATTCCTGATACGTGCCAGGGCAGGCAGGGTGCTGAGCTCAGCTTTCTGTTGTTCTCAGGTACAAGTCACAGCTGCTTGGCCCCTTTTTTCCATCCTCTCCTCCCTAGAGGGTTGTTTGAGGGAGGGAGTTTGAGCTGTGCTTACCTGGAATTTGTGTTAGCAGAAGGGAAAATGCCACCTACTTATATTTCAAAGCAGGCTGAAAGAACATCCTTTCCCTGTTTTTGTGGGTTTTTTTTCTTTTCATTGCTGATTGCCTGGTGGTACTGGCTGAGAGAAAAATCAAAACACCATTACTGATTCATCAAACATTCAAGGTTTGCTTGTGTTTGGTAGCAATCTGGAGATGGAATGAGATGCAACCTGGTGACAAAGGGAACATACACCCTACCACATCCCAGGCACAGGGCACGCTGCTCCCCCCCAACAGCAGGAATTGGAAAAGCACCAGGTGGAGTTTAACAAATGTTACCATTTTACTAGAAAGTTCCATATGCTCTACACACAGATTTCCCATGTCAATGAGGATTGGAGCCCTTAGTGCTGCAAACAGGAATGAAATAGAGCCCACAGCGTCGCAGCCACCTGTTGTGCAGCTCTCCATGGTGAAGTGACCTTCACTTGTCTGAAGAGAGACCAAAATGCTCTCAAGCTACTTTACAAAACACACCAGTGACCATGTCATTGGCCACAGGTGAGCAAACAAGGAGAATTTAGAAACATCCAACAATTCCCTCAAAGTTTGGCTCTGATGAGAGAAGAATCCTTTGCTCACATGAAGGATGTCACATCTGCATGGGGAACAGTCGCCCAGAGAACACAACTGAGCTCCTTGGCTCATATTCAATGGAAAATCTTTGGACTTCAAACACTTCAGCCATCAGAAGTGGATGCCTCTGAGATAAATCTAGTTCCCTTTTCATTTTGTTTCATCTTTTGAAGCACATTTGAATAGTTCAATTTTACAGCAGTCAGGGAGGAGTGCTAGGACAGGGCCATGCTTGCTATCTCCATGTCTTCAGATATATTTTAGGGGCAATGGGAATTTTAGGAAGGAATTCATAAACTGTATGAAAAGAAAGGCTTATGGGCTTTTCAGTCACTGTGTTTATTAAAATATGCTTTGTTATCTTCACACATGGTAGAAGCTTTATAAATTATTCGTATGGATTCCTTGTTTCAATGACTGAGAAGCCCTAAAGTTAGATGACACTTTCATTGCTGCTTTCTCTGGGTAAGTAGCAACAATATCTCTGCTTCTTAGGAAGATGAATATTTCCATATTTTCCCCAAACCAACCACTGTAGATATGAAGACAACACCAGAATTTCTCTTTGTTTTTTCAAAATGTGTTCAGAGAGCAACCCACCAAAATACACCAATACACCAAAGTGCAAGGGAACTACTGTTGAAAGATGGTGAATGGAACTGTTCAAAATACCCAGAAAATAAGTTATTTAACATGCTAAATTATTTCCTGTAGGTGGTTGTGCTCTGCCTGCATGGAGTCTGCTCAGGCTATAGAGGAAGACACAGAAAAAATTGACACATCCTTGCCTTTCTGACTCAGAAGACATGTCAAAGGTCTATTATTGACTAATAATGACTAAACTGGCATCTTGCAACATTTCTTGGACTTGAGGACTATCTGCTCTGCTCCTGAGCCAGCCATGGAAGATGGAACATCTTGGGACATCCAGGGATTATTAGGAAAACTGTCGGTGCTTTACTTCTTGCATTGGCACCAGTACAGCCATGCAGAGGGAGAGAGCAGAGAGAAAATAGGGACCTTCCTCCCCTGGGACCACCAATATGTCACACAGAGGTTGGGTTAGGGATGAAAGTGGCATTTCCATCACTGCTGCCAGTGGCACACGTAACCTCTGCAGGACATGGGGACATCTCCACGATCAGAATGACAGAGCATCCAACTTTGGGCTCAAGAATCTTGTCTAATCTTAAGGGATTTGAAAATAAAAGGAAGATGGTTTGGGGCTTGCTTTTCCTTCCAATCTTCCTTAAAATGTGATAAGAAAAACAGCACACACATACAGACACATGGGCTAGGGGTGTCTTTCCCAAACACTTTTTAAATGTTTCTATATCACGGTGACTGTTTGATACTTGTATTGTCTCTTCTAGGAATTCTGGCCATTAAGGAAAAAAATAGAAAGTAAAGTGTTTTGGAGAAAGAACTATGAGTACCTCAGTATCTGTAACAGATTCTAAAGAACTTATCCTGCCAAAAATCAGGTATAAGATTTTGAACATACAAACACAATGGTGGATTTTTAATGCATAGAAAATATTTTCTTCTTAAAGTAATAGGAATAAATTACTTTGTAGTGCATATTATTTAAAAAGGTGTTTGTAAAATGGCTCATATGGATGGTTTTTCATCAGTTTGCAACAGGACATTAGTAAAGCTAAACTTATTTTTTCAGAAACTTGCAAAGCAACAGTAAATTTAAACTATAAGTTATTCTCAATGCACTATGGAGTGCCTCACCACCGGACAGGGCTGGCAGATGCATGTGTACATTGGATGATTTTGAGAGATAAAAGCACGTTTGGGGGTTTGGTTTGAGGCATACTTTCCACAGGATGAGATGTCTGATACCCATTATTTGTTTTGCTCTTGCCAAGTTAGAGAAGTTTCACACACAATAACAAATGTTTAATCTGTTAAAAACATTTACTTAATATTAGCAATACAGAGTGCTACTGAAGGCTGATTCTAATGCAAAAATACTATGATATTTCCTATAAGACTTAATATAAGTTTCATTAGGCTCTTTACACAAAAATATATAATTAAGAAAGTTATTTAGCTAATCATCTCTACATGAGTATCACTAATGTAGAATTTTGTTCAGGTCCAATATACACCAGGACCAGAGCAGGTCAGGTCTTAGTTGAATCCTGTGGCTTTCCATTGCAAAACTGGTCACTGAAACCATGCATGGACAGTCCAGTATTCAATGGCATCAACCTAATGGTATCTGTCACAGCCTTTCCTGTCATGACATATAAGGATCCACTGAGCAACCTCAAATTACAGGATGGTGGGGCTGTGGTGGGGTGTTTTTTGTGTTTTTTTTTAGTGGTTGGTTCGGTTTTTATTCAGATTTTTATCAACTAGCTGTCTTTTTAAAAACTTACCTATAGATTTTATAGGGTATATTTATCCAAGTTGTTATGGCAATGGTACATTAGAAATCAAATGAAGTATTTGTTGGCATGACAAAATTAATTGTTGCCTAGGGTCTGGAACAAACAACAATAGAGATAACATGCCACTAATATGGCTTGTTTGAAGTGACAGTACTGTATCAATTAAATTGGGGCTATGGTACACAGCCTGCCTAAGCTATTTAGCTGATGCTTGGGGATGTGAAACTTTACATTCTATGTCAGGGGAAAAAGGATAGACTTACTGTGTTAATGAGGAGCTGGAATTTACCATTTTCTGTAACACACACTCACTTTCTTGTCCAGTGTTTTGTAATCTTGTTTCCTTCCTCAGTTGGGAATATGAACAATATTTCTGTCTGTGCCTCCCATAGAAACAGCATTACAGGTGTCTATTTCTCTTCCAGGTGTATAGTGGACTAAATTAAATTTTGTCTCAACTTAAGATAAGCTTAAGTCACAGTGCTCTAACATCCAGGCATCAAACTCACAGGAAAGGCTGGAGCTGCAGGGTTTCAGGCCATTGCCTAAAGCCCTTTCTTTAGGATTCCTGATCATGTCTCCACTTTGGTAGTGCTTATAATCAAAAATTTGTGGCAAGGTGATCTCCTGACTAAGGGATACAGAATCACTGAAGTTCAACTCTGCAAAGAGGAAACAAAGGCCAGGACAGCCCTCTTTTGGAGGGATTTAGTCGGTGTATTAGCCTCAGCACAGATCTTTGGAAAAGAATTAATTTCATCTGCAGAATAGGACATAAATCTCTCTGTAAGGAACATCACTAACACCACTCACAGATGCTATTGAAGCTTTTAACCCTTCACACTCAACACAGTCAGTGGACAAACTCGAGTCCCAAAACTTGTGAGGTGAATTGTGCTCGTCAGGTGGAGCATCCAGGGTCTGGCAGTGTGAGCCACATCTACAGGAGAGAGCATTTCAGTCCCACTTTCCCTGAGTTTTAACCCTTGGTCCTGTGCAGTAAAGGCATATATGTGACCCATGTACTTGTTCCAGTGTGCTATCTTAGCTGACACTGACAGATGTTGGCATGAGATGGATTTTGATATGAAAACACCAAGGGTCTTATCTGTTGCCCAGAGAAAACAACTTTTACTTGCAAAATGCAATTTTTTTTAATTCGTCTTACCAGAGTGCAGCTGAGCCTTGTGAAGGAATGCACTTTTCAAACCATACACTCAAAACCAGAAATCGGCTGTTAGAAAGACCAGCACACCTAACATAATAGAAAAGATTTTGGCCCACAAATGTAGCCAAGAAACAAAACAAAAGCAAGAGTGGCTGTACACAATTGTATTCCATCCTGTCCTAGAAAAATGCATGTTTCATCTCAATTCTTTTGCATGCAGCCAATTTTTCCATACAGCTGTACTTACAGCATAATGTAGCCACTGAATGCAGCTATGATACCTTATAGGAACCTTTAATAAGACATCCTAACTTTTGTGTCCATCCACCAGGAACGTGCTGCCATGAGATATCATATTTACAATATAAAAGGGGACGTATTTTAGATTTGTCCCAATTAACCTTGTAATGAGATGTATTGGAGTGCTTATTAATGACAGTAATGAGATGCAGACAAGACAATGTATAAAACATCATTGGAATATAAATTGAATTCATATACACAGTTACCTTTATGCACTGGACATGGAGGGAAATTATGAAGAGGCAATTTTGTAGGGAAAAAAAGGCTAATTAGAAAAAATTCCAATACTTTTCCTAGCTTGTTTCCATCAATGTTAGAAAACCTGTTTGCCCACTGACTGAGGAATTGTTTCCACTGCTTTTACTGTACAAGTCACAAAACTAATTTCATGATGGTTCTCTTGGAAGTATTTACTACAAACAGCAAATACCCATTATCCTTGAACTATGTATTGTTCTGTTTAATTTACTTTGGTATAGATGCATGATTTAGAAATACATCTCTCTCTTTTGAAAGCTACTCTAAATATAAGTTTATTTCTCATTGACAGAAGTTCCAATGACCTTGTTTACAAAGATCCCACAAGTCTATATTTTGTAAGGCAGCATAAGAGCCCTAATTCCCTGCCTTAAAAACTAGCATTCTCAAATGATGTGAAAAATGTCCACTTAAAAATGTAGATCTACTCATGTGAGTAAACTTATTCACAAACTCAAGTGTCCTGTTCTACCATCACATATCTTCATTAAAGTTGTGGCTAAATCCCATCCAACTTGGAAAAAATCTAAGGTGTGCCATTAACAAAATGGAGACTTAAGAATGATTGTCATGGCCAGCAATAACAACAAACTGATTACCATGCTGAGCTTCATAATAGCATTTCCCTTTCTTTTCATTACTGGAATTATAATAAACAGATAAATTACATCCACACATACACAAACAGCTAGGTAAGCATGGCTGAAAAAGTCAGAAAATCACTTTATCAGGGGAGTGATTGGATCTCAAAGGATAACAGAAATTATGTACAGTAAAAGCAATAGCTCATGCATGACTTATAGTGATCAGGAGAGGCAGGAGGCAACAGAATAAAGCTTCAGATACCTCAGAGTTTTTCATATTATTGCAATTGTATCCTGCCGTGTTACTTATTACTTCTTTAAAATACTAAATGAAGGGAAAGTATTTTTTTCAGTGTTGTTTAACTCTGAAAAATCATCACACCTCCCCAATAACTTTAACACCCTCCCCCCTTTTATTTTTTTTAATTAGTCGGAAGGAGTGAAGGAATAAAGGCGAAAATAATAAGTGGAAAGATGAGGGAAAGGCAGCAACGGTCTGAGAAGGAGTTCATGCAGTGAGTCAGACAAGTTGCAGAGGTGAAGGACAGGCCCCCAAAACATCAGAGCCTGTCCTCTGCCCCATCTCTCTCTGCAGAGCTGCCTGTCCCTGTGCAAGGGAAGGGACCAGGTGCCCAGACACCAGGTGCCACCAATCCTGCCATCACTCAGCCAGCACTGTGGAGGTCAGGGCTGCTCAGCACCCCAGAGGCAGACCCCAAAGGGGGTTTCCCCCAAGATCTGTACAATATTTGGCAGAAGGGTCCCAGAAATGGGTGTGGGACCCCCCTTGCCCAAGGAGACTATAATCCACATGGACAAACAATGGACAAGGGCACCCTGGAGCCTCACTGAAGGGAAAAGGTCAAGTCTTCTGGTCAGTGCACTATAATAAGCCAGTTATCTACACTTTCACCAGATGGGTTTAAGCTAAACTCATGCAAAATCAGTATTTTCCCCCTAATGCAACAGCTTCTGCTCAGCACAGGTTTGAAATCTGTGCTGTGAAGGGAGGGGAGTCCATTCCCACAAACTCTTATCTCAGACTGGTGCCTCTTTTCTAAACTGCCGTGGAGTTTTTAAAGTCTACAAAACTTAGCATGTGACCACGTGAAATGTTCAATATCACACCATGTGCTGTTAGTTTCAAGTTCATCCTTTGAGCTGCCACAGACAGGTTTAGGGGAAGCTGTCTGGGTTTTACACTCCTAGATTTTACTGCTCCTTCACTTCGGGCTTTAAATATGAGCTGATGGCTACTGTGCACAGTATCTTAACTTCTTCATTTTATTATACAGTATTACTCTGGTGAAGTGATAAATGCAAAGCAAGGCATGACTGAGTGACCAAAGTACTGGGTTGGGACTACCTAAGCCACCAGATCCACAGGAGTGTGCCAGCAGTGTCAAACCAGCTCTTCTGCCTCAGATAAATTAAGCTCCACGTAAACTACTATATGGGGTCTTTCACACTTGTCTTTGGAAAGAACTTGTTCATATGGCCAAATCTCTTACCACTTTTAATTTTTTTTTTGCAAGAGAAACATTTATTTTAGTGCTCTTGCTTCAAGTGTCACAGCCATATGTTATTTTGTAGAAAGCTGTAGGTTTCCTTTATCTGGACTACTACAGACCTGGGCTTGGCACCTTGACATACAGCAGGCCCCATGCTGAGAATCAAGTGGGTACTAAAGTCTACAGGTATTTCCTTTACTTTATACTCAGGGTTTGTGGAAGTTTTGCTCATTTCTTCTCATTTAGCAGAACAGAAAGCTCTGACTACCATCACCATCTCCCCTTAATATGCAGTTATGACTGAAAACAGGAGATCCAGAAAAACAATTAGCAAGCAGTCTAATTGCAACTGATACATGAAATGCCAGGAGATGAGTGGCATCAGGAACGAAAATATGTGTTTCATAAATTCTAGTTTTTAATTCAGGGATTTGTTTGTTCTTTGCTGATGAAAAATCACAGCTAAGGGAACTAGGCACAAAAATCTTGCTACTGAACAACAAAAGAGCTAAATTAGCTATTGAGTACCCATTGCCAAGGGCAATACATTCAACAGAGGATATGATAATGACAGATGAATCCTCACTAAACTCTCACTCTGCAAAATAAATGTACAGTGTCTTAGATAGTTTCACTCATGCTCGAGTCACCTTCCTTCCACAGCAGCTGCTTGCAGCTCTGCCAGTGAAAGCCAATAGAGGTATGGTTTCCTGTCATTAATATGACAGAATCCCTCCAGTTTTCAGCTGACAGCACTGGATTTTTATGGCTGTTCATGCCGTTTTCTTTCCTGCTCCTCCTTTGTATTTATTTTTTTCCCTGGGAGCTTCATTCTCTTCCTTTCCTTGTTTCCCCTATTACTATCCCTTGAGCCAACACAGATTCCTACCCCTTCTCCATCCCTTTTTCACCTTTCTCAAAGGTTGTTTTTTGTTCCAGACAACAACAGAAATGAGGCAATGACAGCACAAGGTGACTTCATTCAGTCCAGCATCTTTCAAACAGATCCAAAACACAATCTGGTGATGAGCAACACAATTTCAGCACTAAGAAACAAGAAAAGACTGGTCGGAGTGGGTAAGACTCATTCCTGAGTACTCAAAAGCCCTGCAGGAGGACAAGTTTGTGAACCTTGTGGTGGTGGGTCCTCCTGGAAGAGTTGATTTTCCATGAAGTGAGAAGCTCAGGTAATCCATAGCTGCCCTAACTGCATCCTCAAATGGACATTTCTGCTGTCAGTCCTTGTTGTCAGGGATCCAGCATCTATCAGCCACTATCAGCCAAAAAATGCCATCCATTATGTACATGGAAACACCATAAATTTAACCTGTCTCCTTGTTTTTGCTTGGGATGTAAAAGTCCTGAAGCTGCTTGTGAGCTTGGCATGGGGACTTGTTATAAAAACACAACATCGAGGTCATCCTCACACTGGCACAAACTTTGTTGCCTTTCTCACAAGCACAGCCCCAACCACAGCCATGCCCCCATGGAGCAATTACTCACTGTGCTCCAAGATTCAAATCAAACTTTCCCTTTAAGCTAAGCAAGCACATTCTTAACAAAGCCATCAAACCTGTCAACATGCTTGCTAATTATTAGGAAATAAAACCATGGCCCATGCTCCCAGGATTCTGAAATTACCAGAGACCAATAGGAAGATCCATCAGGAAGTGCATGAAGGTACCTTTGTTAACGTTCTTTTTATTCCTGCATCAAATTCATTTTGTTTAGAAAGAATATTTCTCCTTATTTTCTTTTGCCAGATAAGCCCAGAACTGGGGAGCTTTTTTAACAAGGGCTAGCAAACAATGTAGAGCTTTGGAAAGAAACCATGTTTAGACAGGCAAACCACGGATAACAGCGATATTGTGTGTGTCAGGCAAGAGAAAGGAGGGACTACAAACTAATAATGACAGGGCTATTTATTACTGAATAACCAGCCTCTAATTTTAGAAACATAAGATCTCCTATTTTCTATTGTTCATTTTAATTAGTATTTTCCCTAAATAGCCTCCCTCTTCCTATATGCTATTTATACAATTGCAGAGAAAATATAAAGTACATGCAATGTTAGCAGAATGGCAACAAAACATGCTGTGAGTGGTATGGGAGCTGTGCATTGTCTGCAGCAGGGACAATCCAGGGAATGATTTTGTCTTTTGCAACAGGACATTTTTATTTCCTCGTAGAGAAAATATTTGACCTTGAGGATCCCACCATAGCACCCCATCCCACAGACAGAGTTACATGAAGTACTTGAACCCTGTAAATAGGGTGAAGTAGGTAAATATTTCTGTGAAGAACAGCCTGGAGCAGCTGGAAGGATCAGCCCTGAAGTGGGCTCTCTCTCTTTAAAATTCTTTTAGTTTTTTTTCCTTACCAAGCTGACAAAATGCTTGGCAGTGGCTCAGAGGCTGGTGCACTGCAAGATATCCTGCCTTGCTGTTTCCTTGCACTTCCCTCATCTGCTGTAACCACTTGTTTCTTGACATAAGTAGGTGAGAAACCTGTGATTTAATATGCAGGGGCCCTCAGCTACGCCCTTCACTCACACGACGAAGGGCATTTGGCAAAGGGATATTTTCATCATGGGCAGGCAGGGTTTGTTTACCCTCAGAGTACCTAAATATGATATTCAGAATGATGCTGTATTTCTCCTTTTTTTTTTTTCCTGTAGGATGGCACAAAATTTTCTGCCTGGCAGCAAAGAAGTCAAACAACCATAAAAATGGCTGCACTGGGCAAAAGTCCTTCTCAGCCTGGGTCTGCCTCCACCTCCAGACACAAGTAGATGCCTGGGCAGTAAACAGTGACAGGTCAAGCTTAAATAAAACTTCTTCCCTTAAATAATATTTAACTCTGGTTTTCAGTCATGTGCAATTTCCTTCTTTTAACAGCAATCTGTGGATTCCTCCTCTAAGAACTTGACCAGTCTCCACCTGGACTCATGGAAACCCTTTCTGCAAGGAGCTTCTCATATGCAAAAATCCTACAAAATTTTTGTATGCTTGAACTCAACTCTGCTAAATTATTTTGATCTTCACCTATGAGGCTCTTGCATACAGGGACTTGAGAGCAGATTTTCTTTTGACTAGAGCACATATTTTCTAGGCATTCTCCAAAAGTTCCAATACCCTCACTCTTATTAGTGCTAACTTAAAATCCAAAATAAAGGAAAGTAAAGGAAACAAAAGTGGCAAATCTAAAGGTGAACACAAAAAAGTTCAAACTGGCTTCCTATAGGAAAGTGGTGCTGCAGGGTTTGTGTGCCTCTGCTCATTTGTGCCATCTCCCCACCACACACAGCATTTCCATGGGGAATGCATGTGTATTTGACACTATCAGCTCTAACAAATAGGAATGGGAAAGGTGCATTTTGTTCTAAATGCAGGGGCTCTGAAAAAAGGGTCCAGTTAGAACCAAATTATACAGATCAATGTAAAATGCTACTTGTTTCTGAAAAGGATTCAAACTCAAATATTTAAATTTAGTTCATCTCCAAGTACTATAAATGCATATCCCAGGAGGGGAAAACAAATAAATAAGCGAAATCTGTAAGAGCAGAGTAGATTTCAGCATAGAAGACAAGGGAAAACGGGTTTAAACTGAAAGAAAAGAAATTTAGAATAATGTGAGGAAGAAATTCTTCCCTGGCACAGGGTGCCCAGAGAAGCTGTGGCTGCCCCAGCCCTGGAAGTGTCCAAGGACAGGTTGAATGGGGCTTGGAACAACCTGGGATAGTGGAAGGTGTCCCTGCCCATGGCAGGGGGTGGAACAAGATGATCTTTAGTGCCCCTTCCACCCCAAACCATTCTGTACTTCTGGGATGGAATATTCTTCCCTGGCTGCTCAACCCCCAGGACCCCCGTGCCTGCCTGCACCCCTGAGGGTTTTCAAGAGAGCATTTCGCACCGCCAGGACCAACTGCAGTTGGCTGCTCCTCCCAAAGTGACAGGAAAGCAGAGAAAGGCAGTCCATGCTGGGATGTTTTGCCCTTGGGCAGGACTGAAGCTCGTATGAGGACTCAGGCATTTCCTTCATTGACAGACTCGCTTCAGCCCTCGCCAAAAGTGCAGTGAGAGAGCTGGCAAAAACCAGCTGAAATTCAGTTTCTGTTGTGTTGTGCCATGATCCTCCACGAACTATTGGTGCCAAGTTTTAAGCAACTCCATGTGCAGCGTTTTGTAAATCACTTCCAGATATGCAAATAGCATCATTAAAACATTTGCATATACCCGTAAGTTTCTGCTTCAGGTCCATATGCCCAGGCTGTAGGAGAGGGCAAAAAATAACACCTCAGCATGGCATGAGGCAGGTACATGCATGGAGGGCGGGGAGCAATGGGAGCAGGGAGGTGCAGAATGTCCCTGGAAGCCCTGTGAGAGCTGCTCCAGGAGCCCCAGGAGCTAAAACCTATTTTGCAAAGGAGAAAAATGCAAAATACACCCCCCTCTGCTCTAGGCAAGGAGCAACTGGCCTGAGTGAATGGTCTGTGACATCTGCAGTAATGGGGACACCTGTCCACAGACTTGCACAAAGGTGGGGATTTTTAACCACTTATCCCACTCACTTTAATACTTTCCCACTCTGCAAGCCCTTGTAGCATCAAGGCTTCCTAAGCTAGTGACATGCAGCACCAAAACTTGAGAAGTGTGTTTGGAGGAAGAAGAAAACCACCCATGTGCAATCTGGAGAGTCATTGCAGGGGTACAGACCACAGGGACCTCTGGGGAAGTGAGGACTGCGGTGGCTTAGCTTTAAGAAAACAAGTCAGGCAGGGCATTGGAGAGCAGAGTCAAACACAGAAAAAGCTGCTGCAAAGAACAGGGTGGAATCTATTTTCCCTGCCCATGGCAGAGAGGAGAGGCAGTAATAGGATTAAATTGAAGGAAGAAAGATTAAGGTTAAACATTAGGGAAAATTACCGAACAATGAGGCTAAGGAAGCACTAGAATAGATTGCTTGGGGAGGATGGAGAGACTGACCCTGGAGGTCTTAAATAGATTAGACAAGTGTCCATCAGATATGACAAGTACAGGTGGTAGTGCCTTAAGGTGGAGAGAGGGGGAAGATGGGACTGATACCTGTCCTGCAGCCTGGGGAAACAGGCAACACACAAATCGTATCTATCATATCCCAACCTGCAAAACTATTTTAAATAACATTTTTAAACTACTAAAAGTCAAAATTGTAGCCCTCCTGGGGGAAAAAAACCCAAACATCACATACATTTTACTCATAATGCTCTTCTAATTGTATCAGCCCTGATTTTAGTCTTCACTGGTTTAGGTTTTTGTATCATCAGTCATGCTCTGATGAAATCACTGGGATTTCTCAAAGCTATATAAAGGTAATTTTGAAAGATTCCAGTTTATAACAGGAACATTTTCATTATTACTTTTCCTAAAAGGAAAAGTATCAGGAAAAGAAATAATTTCATTGACTAATGCAACTGGATTTTTTTTTTCATGTTCCCCCTCAGTTATCTTCAATAAACACCAGTTGCATACTTCATTCACTGAAGTCATGAAATATAAAAACAAGTTGAAACTGCCAAATTATTTGTTGAAAAGC
Source organism: Aphelocoma coerulescens (assembly GCF_041296385.1). Lineage (NCBI taxonomy): Eukaryota > Metazoa > Chordata > Aves > Passeriformes > Corvidae > Aphelocoma > Aphelocoma coerulescens. The sequence goes on along the minus strand of NC_091026.1, from coordinate 17,184,798 downwards.
TATCTTTTAACCCAGCTCTATAATGAAATGCAAATACTCATCCTGTAAACCCTTCAACACATGCCTAAATCCATAACAACTACAATTACCTGGTCATAATGCCATATCCCTAAATTTTCTTTAACATGCATATTTGACAAAACAAAGTGGGCAAACCCACAGTCCAGAAAAGGCAAACCAAACTGCACTGCATTTGTTCACAGAAAAAAACCCCCAAACTTTTCCAGCTTCTTATTCTCCCCAATTCCAGAGCTGTTGCAGAGCTGAGTATTACTGGCCATATTTTTGAAGGATAAACCAAGCATGTGCAGCTCACCCCGTCCCACACAAGGAAGCCGAGTCTGGAGAAGAAGCTGTCCGAGATTTTGGATGTGTTTAATTCAATGAGAATTTTCCATCCACTCCCATGAAGCCAAGTTTTCTCCCCAGATCTGCTGTTGCTCCAACAAGTGAGGCGTGCTGTCATGTGGCTTCCCTTACTCAGACATACAGACCTAACACAGATGAGTCTATTTATGGATGATTAGAAATAAATCTACAGAACAGAGTCCTAGAAAAAAGTAGAGAAGAGATTTGCCAGTGCAAACAGGTGCAGAACGTCGTCTGGAGGGGACCTGTGCTGCAAAATGAAGCATTTTACAGGATGGTATTTGAGATAAAAGTGTAAAACAGTTTACACTTTAAGTGTAAATGATCAAAGAATCCAAACAGGCTAGTGAGGCTAATTTGTGGCTTGGACATCCACATGGAAAACACCGTCAGGTTTACTGCAATCCTAGTTAAACGAGCAGTGACTGGCATGGCTTCTGCAGACCACCACTCCTGCCTGTGCAGAAAGCACTGAGCATACATTGGTTTCTTTACACAAAATCACTTTTATTGTTCAATTATAACAACTGAACTAATAAGATATAAACAGACACAAAATTCACACTGCCAGCTTCATAAACAAATCTTTGCCCTTGGCCACAAATCATCCACAAAAGCAGCACTCCTGCCTGGCACTAGCTCATTCACAGTAGCCTGTTGAAGGAAACCTTTCTAACACCTTGCGTTAAAGAACATCTGCTCAAAACCAAACCATTGCCCTCAGAATAATAAGCCCACAACTGCCAAGGTGAAGATCCCAGCCCACTGCCTCGTGGCAGCATTTCTGCCCAGGGGGCACACTCTGTAGACAGGCACATTTTTCTTAAGAGTCCCAGACAATGGGAAGGTGCATAAGTGATAACATGCCAAGAAAGATAAGGCTGAATTCTGAAGGAGGGGATTTCAGAAAGCTGGGCATCCCCCTTCTCTATCCCTGCAAGAACAGGGAAAAGTGCACAGCCCCCCAGCTGACCTGCCATACCTCTCCTCTTTAATCAGACCAAAATATTTAAACAAGGGCATAGCAAAAAAGCATCATTAAAAAAGCAGGGCACACTAATTCTTGAACAAAAATACATAATTCATAACGAAAGTTCCCAGTTTGTCAAAAACCTTAAATTCCTAATGCTCCAAATTCTTTGTGAGCTGTGTCCTATATGACAGGTTCAATATGACACATCCCTGCAGGCCAGCACAGCCTTCTGCCTGCACTAACAGGTCTAGTGGATAGCAAAAGGGACTTAGGATTGGCCTTTTAAAAGAAAACACGATTCAGATTACTCATCTAAGAGGACTAGTTATGCAAGTTTCTGTGTCAAAAGAGTTTCTGGAGAAAGAGTGATCTGTGAAAACAACATTATAATTTGTTCTCCAATTAAAGTAACTGTAGGAGTAGGCATGTTCTGTTAGAGCTTGGTTTTGGTAGGAAACATGGTCAGCTAGCAGAAGAGTTGGCTGTGAAGGTCTGACCAAGCCATTCCAAAGCTGGTATAATGTGCAAATAGTCTATAGGAAACTTTTATACATATTCCTGACTGATTCCTTCACTGAGAAGTAAACATTCAGATCCTGAGGTGTTTGCTAGTGCTTGGCAGGGGGGAAATAACAGTGTTGTGCTGGTTTTAAAAGAATCAACAGATTGTCATTGTGTGCAGAATGGAACCACCACTGCTGCATCTCTGTGGTGTGACAGAGAGGAAAAAAAGCAAGTGTCAGATATCCAGTCAGGATATGGACCATCTTCAGGGTTCAGCTTGCCTTTGATTGCAGAAAGAAACAAAACATGGGCCCTTGAGAGTGATAAAGTAAAACATGATAAAAATGAAACGAGATGAATCACTGAAGACCTCATAGAAAAAGATACCAGAACAGGTGGCCATCCAAAGCTATGGAAAGATGAATTTCCAGCATGGAAAAAAGTGCTAAGTGAAGCATAACTATACCAGGAAAAAAATTTTATTAGAAACAGATTTGTTAAAATAAAAACCACCCCAAACTATTTTAAAAACCAGTTTTCAACAGTGCTGCAAACATCTCAAAAGTTTAAAAGGATGATTCTTCTTATCCTCCATATATTATCATATCATTTGCACAGAATAAAGACCCATCAGTTTAATTATACAGCTAAAGACAGGTGGTTGTTGTTGTTTGCTTTGATGGTGATGCACTGCAACAGTAAACAGGCCTGTTATTTCTATATTAGCATATGGGTTCTTTCTTTGATGATACAACACCTGTGGTTACAGTGTATGTTGAACCGGCGAAAATACCTCCTGGAAACATCTCCACAGACTTAAGATTTCAAATTTAGAACAACAAAAGCCCTGCTTGAGTCCCCTGTTGTTGGAAGGAACAGCAATTAATTATCAAAAAAGGAACCAAAACATTACCATCAATCCTGCTGACAAGAGGTGCTGGTGGTTGCAGTGGACAGGGACAATTATGCACATATCACGGGGCTACAGACAACTTCTGAATTACAATTACACCAGGAAAATAACTACAAATACCACAGATGAATACCACTGAAAAACATTATCAGGACTGGCTTGAAACATGTGTTGTACTGGTGCTGGGGGGAAATAAAACATACCCCAACTTTGGAAGAGGTGCCTGTCCAGGCAAAATACATGTTTAAAAATTCCACGTTTCTGCAACCTGTGCAAAGAAAACACACCCCCCAAAAAAATCTTATGCTACAGTAACTATTTTTATTTAAGATATTTAGCATCAAATGTTGCTAATATTACTAATATTTAGTAAGAAAGTGTCCAGTTAGAATTTTTTCAAGTGCAAGTAGAAGAAATGCACCCTTGAAGGTTTTTCTGATGGAGGTAGTCACGACCATGCTGATGAATTCATCAAAAGAGGATGATCAAAGGGACTTTGCAAGATGTGCTTCAGCTTGAGCAGGCATCACTAGGGTAGATGGGCAGGCCAAGACAGCTCATCATCTACATCATTCTCAGACTCTCTTACTGGCAATGCCATTTGCCCAGGATTCTCTTCATATAAGCTCATTGTGAAAAATAGAGGTAGAAGAACAAGGAAAATAAAATCAAAGCAGAGAAATTATAAACTGGGAAAAAAAACCCTTTCCTTTGAGGTGGACCCTGAAATAAGACACTGTGTGTTATTTTCGTATCAATATTTAATATCAAGTAGGATACATGTCCTGGGTGTTTGCTATAATGGGTTAAATTGTCTTTAGAAAGGGGTAGAGGAGATGGCAAATGCCAACTGAGCACACCTGTAAGAAGAATTGAAGTGCCCTGGCCCTTCTTGGTATTAAAAAACCTTGGGTGAGCAGAAAAATTAGTAAAGAACAATCTGTACACAGGAAATGGGGAAGAAATAAAGAGGGATAAAATTGGAAGGCGATAATTAAAGAGATGTTAAGAAATCCTATAAATATAGATTCAAAGATGGAAAATTCAGCAAACAAACTTCAGTAGTTGGCATTTCTTATTCTCAGTCCAGGTTTCTTTCCATCAGTGGATCTCAAAGCAGTTTACAAATATTAACTGATGAAATTTGTTCTTCTGCCAAGTTCCCATTGACAAAAATCACATCTGTTAATGCAACTAAGTAATGGAATATAGTTTTAGTCATGAAGATTTGAAAAGCATTTGGATGTTCAGTGTCAAAATATCATCTCTAAAGTTTTCTAAAGTAGCTGGCCTGGGAAGGGAAGGTTTTCAGGCTGCTCTTAACATGTACAATTTCCATCAGCAGGGAGTTTTTAGCAATCCTCCAGTGTCCCAGTAAAAAAAGTACTGATCAGTGAGAATAACTACATGACACAGACCTAATGGTGCTTTAATTCAGTCCTTACTTGTTAGATATGAAGTAGCTGAGCCTGGAATTACAGAATGCTTTAGGTTCCTTGGTTACATCCTCATCTGCTGTAAATTGGCATCTTTAGTGATTTCAACAGGGTTCTAATACTTTATTCCAGTTGAATAACAGGGCAAATATCACTTATGAATGTCCCCACTGTGGTCTCATAGCACACAAAATTTAAAAGTCACTCTATTTTACATAGCCACTGTTAAAACAACAAAAAAGACACAATATAGCCTAGAGTGGCGTAATAGCATTCTGTGATTCTGCTATCTTGACATCGTTTACCACTTCTACTACAACCTCTTTTTTTCTTTGCCATGTTCCAATTCTTCCAGAAAATAAAATCTATAATATGTAATAATTTAGAATTAATATCTTGATTCCCTAGATCCTTTAATGAATTCAAATGCACCTAGGGAATCCAACCAAAGACATCTGTTCATGAATAGTGAGAATTATTACCAAGTCCTGGTGGAGACGGCAAGATGCCATCTCTTCCTGAAGTACCTCCCAGCTGAGAAATCAGCTGTCTCCTGGCTGAATTTCCCTGTGTCAAGGTTTTACCGTGTTATGTCTCTTGGGATTACTTACTAACAAGAGCTCCCTCCCAAACTTTTACAACCCCCAGAAAGAAGGAAGACGAGCCTGGCATTCTTTTGTTGTCCAACTACACCTGCATAGTACCTTTACCATATAAAATAATGATGGCCTCAATTAATACTAATTACTACTCCAAACTTTCACAAATCCCTTTTTAATCATCTTTGGGTTTAACTGATTTACCCTAAACCCCTCTGACTGCCAAAAAATTAACATTTCATTAGACAAATCATAACCTACTCCCTATTCTCCAAAATCCAACCCATCTGGAAATATTCTACCTCATCAAATGTCAGACTTGCACAGTATAATGGGAAACTATTTTTATTTAAAAACCACACATACATACACATAGCAAGTGTGATGCATCTATACTTATAGATGCAGATCCAGAAATATCACCACACCCACATCCCACCCACCACTCACTACATTCCAGAAGATGTCCACTGCCTTTACCAGTTACCATCTTACTTCTTCCTCACTCTTTGCAAATCTTCTCTCCCCCTTCCAAACATCCATCAGAGATTAATTTACCTCTACTGTCAGAAATGTAAACCATCAGCAGCTTGTTATATTGAAGAGGTTAAATGAAACATTTGACATGACTTGTGTTTAAAATCCATCTTTAGCTGATGGGATGTCATCAGCTAGAAAATGTGTAATCAGGAGAGCAGACCTGAAAGTCTGAAAAGTCAGAGAATGCAAAGTTCTGCTGGAGGCTTTTCTTTCCTCTTTTTTTTTTTTCCTTTAATTTAACAAGTTCTAAAATATATTTTCTATTTTTGGCTTCAAGTGTGGCTATGGTCTGAACAGTGACTGTGTAAAAATGGCACCTTCCTACTCAAAAGATCTGCTCCTTCTATGCATTCTGAGAAAAAAAAAAATAAAGCTGCTTCAGAAAAACTATGGACCCAATCTCCAGATGGATAATCAAGGTATGGGAATGCAACATCCATTCGAGACCTGCCCCTTCGTTTTCCTGCTTTGTAATTTGTTGGGCCCACATAAATAATACACATAGAGATGCATATGTTTTAATCGTTCTCTAAATTGTCAGTTTGTCTTTTGTTGGTTCATTTTTGCCTTTTACAAGTTCCTGTTTGCAGCTGTCAACAGCACATCTGGTGGTACAGGAGATATGGGACAGTTACAGCATGTTTTGTTCACATCCAGCATTACCCACCAGGCTGAGGAGCATCTCTTGTGCCTTCCAGCACCCAAAGTGCTCAGACTCACATAGCCATGGGGGTTTTACCCAAATTCTGCTTGAAATCCTATTATCTGACCATGCATCTTGGCTGGACCTTTACGTCCCAAACGCCTGTCTCAGACCAGTCTTGTGGACAAAAGGTTGAGGAACAAACTGCGGTGAGCTTCTCTACCTTCAGGTCACAGTCCAAACAATACAGCACGTGCACCTACCCCCTCAGCATCAACATCCCTCTGCATCCCTCACACTGATAAGATCGTACATGAAGGAAGATGATCATGCAGGAGGGCACTGCAGGGCCACAGAGACCGGTGTATCTGCTTTTGTATCTTCTTTACCCTCAGTTTGCAAAGCCCCTTATTTTAACTCAGTCCACAGCGGTCCTTATGAAGACACTGAGGGCCCTGTTTCACAGTCAATAGTACAATTCTGTGGGCTCACACTTACCAAACACCAACTCGTCACATCTCCCCACTCCAGGAGCTCTCCCTGCACAATTTCTAAAGAACCAGCGAGACACAGCAACCACAGAATCCCAAAAGACCAGTTCCCGTTGATTCCCAGACTACAGCCATCATTTAACTCCTGCACCAGCTTCTCCCTGACACCACTGGCTCACAGCCAAATCACCTCCAATTCATCCCCTGACCTGTGAAGCACAGATTTGGGATGTTCAACCCCTGTTTGATATTGTACATGTTCTGATCTGTTCAGTGTTTTTTCATGTTTTCTGACTCACTTTTATCCATAGTACTTTCATTCCCCACTAAATTATCCCAATGCATTTCATTAAAATATCTCATCATCAGAGGTATTATTCTCCACTTTCTACCTCTTTTACCTCGTGTGGATTGATTAAATCAGCATGATGGTAGCTGAGTAGTGTTTAGGACTCAGTGTGACCACATCTGATTTGTTCATAAAGGATTTTCCTTTCTCTGGATGCCAGGGGGGTGCAACTTGATGTTCACTTATTAGTGCCTTTTCTATTTAGAAAATCAGTTACTGAAATTGTTCCAGGTTAGTTTGTTTAATCAAAAGCACCCGATAAAATTAACACAATATTGACAGAGAGAGAACTTTAAACTCTGCAACTGTGCCAGTATTAGCTGCTCCAAGGTAATTCTTGCAGTCTCGTTCTAACTTGTGGCAAACTTGGGATAATAATACCTTAATAATAATAATACCTTAAATTTATACAGCAGTTGTTCTCCAGAACTATCCAAAGGCACTTTAGTGACTATATATAGTCATTACTTCACCTACCACCAAACTGCGGCTACCTTAGGATGGAACAAAGCACTCCCAGCTCCCTGCATCTTTTAGAGTGGGATTGCAAAAGACAGAGAAATTGTCCTTTCAGGTAAGCAGTTAAGTACACAGAGGGCTGATCTCCAGGAGAACATTCACAGGACAGCTTGCCCCAGTCCTGGGCAGTGTTTCCATGCTTGGTTAGATGCCCCAAGTGCCTGGGGTATTTGTGTTTTCTATGTACATAAAATACCTGTGTCTCTCTTAGTGGGGATGTCTCAACCTGCAGCAAACCCATGAAGGGAGGATAGTACCCAGAAGACTAAATTACACCTCAAAGCCCTTAGAATGGATCTATTTTCCATCTTGTCAGTCCACAAAGCCATGGCTTCCCGATATTTGCAATTCCAAATTTTCTGTGTGTTCAGTTATTTGCATGGTAATTTGCACCAGAATTTGAGCCTTTCACCATGTGCTTGTCACTAACTGCCTTGCTGATAAAAGTGGGAAGATTTCATCTTGTTCCTAAGTCCCTGCTTGCAAAAATACCTCTTTTTCTGCATGCAAACAGCAGAATTTGTTGAGTGAGAAGCCTTATTTCTACATGTGCTCTTCTCTCTCTCTCTCTCCCGCCCGCCACAGTCCCTACATGGCTACTCGGTTTCTTGGCTACAGCAGCCACCAGCAAGTTAACAACATGTCCCCCTACATGCTTGGCGAGGCTCCACGACGTATCTGCTGGCCCATTCTCTTGCTTGAGAAATGCTAAAAAGCATTGCTGGCATTTACATGTCTCATTGCTGCGCTGCCATCGGCCCAAACACTCCTCCTTCCCTTCCTTTCCTTTCCCTTCCCTTCCTTTCCCTCTCACCAGGTACCCAAGCAGCAGGAGCAGATGATGAGCATCCTAACCCGGCCTCGTGTGGTAATTCCAGCCTCGGGATTGAACGGCCAGGCTTGCTGGAAGCCTGCTTCTGGATACAGGGATTTGCAGAGTAGAAGGGTGGCCTGTGGTGGAGAGACCTGTGGCAAAAATATGGGATGCGCCATGATTTCCAGCACTGGCAACTGGTGATCTGCCACAAGAAACTGCTTCAGCCATATGGTCTCACTCCAGAAATAAACTCATTACACCAGATAAATACTGTTTCTGGGCATAGTGGAAGCATTTATCCTCTCTGGAAAGATGCAACATGCCTCGGGACATGGCAAGAAGCCTGGGATGAGATGACCCAGCTGTTCCTACCAAGTGGTGACACCCTGAGCTGGTTGGTCCTTGTAAAATCTCCAGTTCCTGTTGCCTCCCCACAACCAGAAGGTCTTGCTGCCTAAACCTTAATCCCATTTGGATGTGGGCAACCAATGGAGCTGGAGCAAGGCTGTATTTAGCCTTTTATGGTCAGACTGAGCCAGAGAACAGCCTACTTAAGGCATCTTTCCCCACAATTGAGGCACACGCAATTAGATGACGGCAACAGCATTACAGCATTGGGAAAATGCTTGATCAGAGCTCTCATACCTGTTGGAGCAAAGTCCCCATGGGATGTTTACAAATGGTTTGTCAAAGCAGAGCCCTAAGCATTCACATGGTACCCTTTGGAGACACCGCCAGCACCAGTTCAGGTGATGGCTGCATTGGTAATACACAATTTTCGCACTTTTGTGTTCTGTGGAGTGTGTGAGGTGGCACCAGACTCTGGTGGCATTGGGTCCCACAGAGGTGCTATGATGTTGGCAGCGAGCTGTGAGTGTCACTGCAGGGCCAGCACTTCCTCCGAACGGAGCGGGACCTGGATGATTAACTCTTAAAGGAAGGCTGCATTGTGCTCCGAGGTAATTTTACTCTGGCATTGATTTGAGGTGCAATTTGAAATTCATGACAATCTATGTAAACGTGCTTTTGACACTGAAGAGACACACAGTGCGGATTATGCGTGACATCTTAAGAGCACACAGATTTTTTCATAAATACTTATACAGTGTCTGCCTTTTAGACATCCTGGACATTCTCAGCTCTCAGATTACATCCATCACATTTTAAATAACCCCCATGATTATATCAATACAAAAGAATTTAGTTTGGCTTCTAATTCTATCTGCAGATTTAATAATCTTCTCTGTGTAAATGTAGCAGAGAATAAGATATTTAAGGGTCACAGGTACTGATCGTCCATCTTTTAAAGTGGGAAATGTAAGAGGAAATGGAAATGGTGAGGAGGGGAAAGGAAATGCTGGACAAAGGAGGAGAACGCAGCACTCCCTCCCTTTATTTTCCCCATGCATTGATAAGGCTGCTTGACCACAATGTGGACACCGGTGATATTCTGCTGTTTCTTAACACAGGATGGCCTCCCAAATGTCAATAAAACAGCCATGGAGAATTAGGGACAGACAGTGATGTCCTAAAGCAGACAGTGTGCTGACACTGTAGATAACCCTAAAGGGGTTAAATCCAAAACGAGTTAGAGAAAGAGGCTCTTTCATGAGTGAGATAAATATGACTAATGCACTTTTACTAGAGACAGTTAAAAATAAAACCTTAAAGAAGAAAAACCTGCATTCATTTTACCCGACAGACACTATTATTTCTAGATATTTCAGATTCATTTGCAACTTAGGAAAATTGCGGCTGGGGGAAAAAAAAAAAAATGTTAGCAATCCCATTTACAAGCAGAAATTCTACTGTGTTGAGTCATAAACTGCCCCCTTGCCTCAGCTGTATTCGGCTCCGGAGTTAAATCTATCCTCGTGCTCTTTCCTCACCTCATTTAGCAGTGGGGATATCTCTTGGATTAATTAGAGCAATCCTCTCACTCAGTAACAACCAATTGTTTCCTGGTCAACCATTCTGCGTAATTGTTTTCTTTGATCCATACAGAGTCAGGTTATTTTTTACGCGCAACTATCGCGGCCGCCCCCGGGGCGCTGCGCGGGGCGCGGAGCCGGGCGCGGGGCCGCTTCTCGGCTTTGCACCGTTCGGCGATGCCGGCAGAGGGCAGCCAAGCAGGAATAATCCCAGCCGAGCAGGGATACTGGCTCCAGGTATTTCTCAGATCGAACAATTGGCCTCAACACCCTTTTTGTTTCTATCCCCCTCTCCAGTTTTTCCCTCCCCTCTCTCCCTTCCCGACACGCGCATCCCTGGCAGGGCAGCTCGCTGCTTCCTCACCCTGCTCTCTCCACCTGAAGGAGAGGCACTGCACTGGCCAGATAACTGGTGAGATTTTTGAAAGGCATGTTTACTAGAGGAAAAAACCCTCCATCCTGGAAAAGTGACCACCAGAGTGGTAACTGGTGTTTGCACAAGCTTCCAGTCTTACCGCGTGATCTTGTTCTAACGAACAGCAGGAATAAAGCCGTGCTTTTTGTCTTCAAATTATAACAGCAAACAAAGGCAAATGTGTTTTGCAGTGGAAGAACTGCTAGCTAAATCCTCACAGGAGGGCTAAGACCTAGGGGTCAATCTCGAAAACATTCATTCATGGAAACCGTGAGGCTTCTATGACCATCCTTCATGAGCTTAACATGGATATCTTCTACAGATATTTATAAATACCAACATATATATATAATATATGTAAACACAAAATTTCTTAATACTTCTTACTAAATAAAAATTTCTAATTCCTTAAAATTTGTGTGTGCATATGTATTTATAGTTGCTTGGATCCTTTTAAGGACATGTTTCCTTTTTTAATGAAAAATCATACTTGAAATAGGATTTCAGCCATCAGGAAAGAATGTGACATAAACAAGAGCAAAATAACGCCCAAACATCATCTATCTTAGGGAAAAAGCATTCAGACTACTCCCAGGAAGGTACAGGGATCAAGCTAAAAGGCTCTAAACTTCTGGGAATGTTCAGCATAGTTAGGAGCCAATGTGTATTCCAAACTATTTCACTTCATTATTGCTTTTGAAAATTCCTTACTCTTCCCTCCAGCTTGAATAAAAAATAAGTTAAAAAGTTTTTTTAAAAATTGGTTTGAGCAACCAGTTGTTTAAGAGTATAAACATGACCAAGATGCTCACTTTAAGTTGGACCTTTTACTCCCTCCTGACCACAATTTCCTCCTGCTGTCAAAGCTTGAAAGCATGGGAGGGACAATAGGGATGCTGCTGGATCTCCTGTTCTCCAAGGCCAGATCCTGTTCCCTTTCTCGTCCCTGCAGCCTGGGAAGCAGAGCAGGGCCAGGATGTGTCCCATGATAAGCTGCCCTGGCTTGGGTCCAGCCTCAGCCAACAACTTCCACCTCTTCGCAAGATTTCTGCTCCCCAGGCTTCTTCTGGCCCTGTGGTCCTGTCCCATCATTTTTTCTTTAGTCAACCAGACCCAGCCCTTGGTTCTCCTTGGGATGTGTTTGAAGGCACTAAGGGTTTTTGGGGAACAACAACAAGACCTCACCTCTAATCCTGTTTGAAAGTGTCACCTATCAGGATGTGGAAATTGAGGCATTCACAACCTCTCCATGGGGAGGGACCCCCCCCACCCCTCCTGCAACCCACAGAAGCAGAGATGGGCCGTCATCACCCCTCAAATACCAGCCATGGATGTGGCCCTGGTCTTGCAACACCACAAAGTTATTTCAAATTATATTTTTGGAGATAATATCTACGAGTTTTAGGTTACTTTACAGTCCATCACTAGGTGCATCCCTCTATCAGCTTGCAAAGGACAGTGGTTGTTTTCTCCTTTTTATAAGCAGCAGGCAACGCTACTGTCAAAAGAATGTTTTTATAGTAGTGGAAATAATCAGTGCAAGGCTAGTTTTTAAAACCTGCTCCTAAAGTGCTTGGAACATTAAACAATTATTTATGAACACTTGAAACATTAGCTGTTCCACTTGAAACCATTGGCAGGGCTTTAATAACAGCCCAAGCAATGCTCTGGAAGCAACACCAAGGACTCTCGCTAGTCACAAACCCTTTATTTCATTTTTAAAGCTGCTGTTACTGTGCACCAAAATTAAAAGGTTTATCACTATGATTAAAACAAAATCTCATCACCAGCATGAACATCTATTCCCTTCAATGCTCCACTGAGACATTCCCTTCATTTTTTGACTGTTTGGCATGCCTTTGCTTTCCCTTTGCTTCTTCCTAAAACTAGTTCTTCCCAGGGAAAGCTTGACTGGGGCACTGCCTGCCCTCTCTCCCAGGATTTGGGTGTATTTTCACATCAAGGAGGCCAATTGACACCAGGTTAAATAGATTTTCTAATCAGGATTGCAAACTCTTTGATAATGCAAGTACCCTAAACTTTTACTAAAATAAAACTCTTTCTGGTAAGAGAGGAAAAGGGGAATTCAATGACAGATTTCTCAGCATAGACCACATTTACTGAAGTTTGCAGGTATGCTTGTTCCTGCAGCCCATGTTGCCCAGGGAAACAAAAGCATTCAACCTTCTTAATTTAATTTATTAACATCAAGATGTTCCAACCCAAAGCAGAATCCCATTACATGGGCTGCAGCACAGGCACATGGTCCCACTGCTAGGATGGCACCTTTGAAGAGACAGGAAAGTAAGAGGCTTTCTCGCTTTGCAGTGAGGAAATCAAGGTGCAAAGAGACTGAGATACAGTTAGGGAGGGGCTGCCTGTCCCCTGGAAGGGAAACCCAGTCCTTCATCAACCTACCTGTGCTCCTGGGTCTGGTACTTCCAAGCAATACACACCCCAAATTGAACCCATCCTCTATCCAGCATCCTAAACCTGCCCTACACAAAGACCCAAGGAGGGAGACATTTCACAACCCCCTTTTAAATTTAAACTCATATTTCAGTTAAACAGTTTTTGTCCAGAATGTGAAAAAGCCCTGGCCCTGCTCCTGGGAGAACACAGCAGACATTGCTCAGCTGTAGCCAAGTACCCAACAGGGCTCCTTTGTCATTCCTCATCTTGTGGCTATGATGTTGATCTAAACAATTAGATTTATTGATTAATTTTTACACAGAGGAGGATGGAGGCAGGCAGGGGGCACTAAGGTGTTTCCCACCTTGACACAAAGTTGTGGCTGTTCAGTGGAGGAATCAAGCAGTGGTCACATGTGTGATAAACCCAAGCCTTACCAGAAAGGCCACTTTCTAGTGGATGGAAGGGAAAGCAGGCAGCATGGTGTTAAGAAATAACTGAGGCAGAAAAAGCAGCATAAAGAATCTGAAAGACATGAATGCCTGAGGAAATGCAGATTTTGGGGAATCTGTGAGTAAACAGGCATATGACTGACTGAGCCAAAATATATACAGGATTTCACAATATTTAAATCATGGATCTTTGTGTTCTTAAAAATAAATTAAAACTATACCAATGCTTACACATGGGGATCTGACGCACGCTGGGTGCTACCAAACCTGCAGCCAAGGGCCTCATCCTGCAGCCTCCACAGGGGCAGGGCTGGGAGCTGTGCACAGCCCCCAGGGAGCTCACACCGACTCCAGTGGCAGCAGAGGCAAACCAGTGGTGAGTGGCTTTAATCTCCCACATGAAGAGCCCTAACAGCATCTGAGAGTCACACAACAGAACGTGCATTATCTGCCGTGGACCCTGTGCCCTCTTTTTAAGGCGGCTGTTAACTTGGGGAAGGTACTGTGCCAAAGAAGCGGAAAAATGATTTGATCACATTCAGTGATATTGCTGAGAGCAACAGGGAAAGACATTTGAAAAGTGGCTTGCAGTCATTTATATACCTCCTTCCACATGTTAACCATTTTTACTTTCAATAACCATGCACCAGTGCTCTTGCTGCATTACCTTATAACTCCTTTTCTTCTTTATGGTCCTTTGTGGACACATTTTCACCTGTTTAAATCTCTGCATATCTACTAGGAAAAAAATGAGAGACATACACACAGGTACTCTGTCCTGAGTTATAAATATATTAGGGACATACAAATGTCATCACAGCCCTCAAATGCAGCTTCACTGGCTCCCACTACGGAGACACATCATTACCTGCTAGAAATGCACCAGCCAAAATCTGGGAGTGTTTCTAGGACTGCTGCTTCTCTTTCACCCAGGTAATTTCTTACTCAGTGTGTCTTGATCTTATTAAAAGAGCTATTCCTTCCTTTACAACTCTTTGCTGCTCTGCTAGTTTTCCCTAAAGGGATGTAAAGCCTGCTTTGCTTGTATTGACAAAGCAAGAGTAATTATCTTGTCGCAATTCCGGAGCAGAAATCTTGGACTTACAGGGCTGCCAGCAACTTCTGAAAACTTACCAGAAGTTTGGCCACCTAGATCAAGGGCAACACTCTCGTAAACCATGCATTTGCCAACAAAAGACAGACAGCTACCCGTGTTTCATCTCTCTTCCTATCTTAGGTCCACTCACTCCTCCTCTCTAAACTCCTCTGTCATCTCCTGGAGGTGTTGGACCCAGCTCATCTTGCTCATCCCTGACACAATTATATGAATAACAGAAGTATCTGCAAAACCCCTAAGGCTCTTAGTCACCTGCCATTATTCTTGTTGACTTGGAAGAGATTTTGGATCCTCCCTGAATTATATTTTCAGAAAGATTTTGACCCTTCTCTAGACACCTGTGATCACCATATGTTCAGGAGGGCTCAGCATCTGGAAATGTTGGCTTTTTGGGAGTGTGGCTGAAACTGCCACTCCTGGAGATGCTGACTCTTGTGATGGTCTCTACCCCAGCTTTAGACATGGAAAAGGAAGTGGATAGATCTGGAACAGGTTCAGATTGAAAAGGCAGCTTACAGATCATGTAGGACTCTTCCCAGGTGCCTCTGAGTTCCCTGGTACACACATCTTATGCAAGGTACTTCTGAGTTTAAAGATACTCCTTTTAAGATGGCAAACAGCATCCCACTGCATTTTCATGATGTCTCTCTCATCACACTCTCACATTGGGTAGAAACATTGCTTCAGATTTCAGCAAACCTTCAGAAAAACACCTTGAAAAAAGGGGATGGATTCTTTAGCATTTTCTGTATCCTTTCTGATGCAATTCCTGCAAGCAGATAAAGCTGGGAAATCCTTGCACCTATGAGCAGTCCAGTTAGAAGAGCTGAGATCTATGCAGACATTGAAAACATTGGGTAAAGCTTGGGTGAAGCATCTAGACAGCAGCCAGAACCACCTTCTGTCTCCTCAAGTTCCATGTCCTTAGCACTGCCTTCAGTAGAAGATTTTTCTGAAGGGATGGACTGAAAATGCATACAAGTGGCTGTGCAGCAAATAGCTTTATCAATGATTTCATTTGCAGTCTAGAAATACCAAACAGCTTTGCAGTTCAAACTGTTAACACACAATCTCAGACCCGGGGAACTTGCCACTTAGAACTGAAAGTATGTGACAAAGAAAAGGAATTAATAAGATGCTCAGGGTGAAGATGTAGAGAATAAATTTAAATTAATCTATATTTTAGGACCCCAAGCTCTAGCTGTGGTTCATCTCTTTCCCAGTTATTGATCAAGTTGCAACTTACTAGTTCTTTATGAAGGAGACAAGACCATTATACTACTACGAATGCTTGAGAAATCAAAATATCACCAGCATATGAAGTAGTTGGATTTCCAGTTATGAAACACACGTTTGACTCCTGAGAATGCTGGAGGCTGAATAAAGGTTAAAAACTCAGAAATAATATTGTTCCTGCAACTTTTGCAAAAATCTTTGAGAGATGAATTTAGCAATATGTGGCTTTTAATGGTGTTACATTAAACAGCAGGATTTCCATATGGCGTGAATCTGCTGAATTGTATCGAAGATGGGGATTTTGTTCCAAATTTCTATGGCATTCTGTGATTGTGTCATTAGATACCCGCAAGCCTTTGCTACAATGAAGAGTACAGAATGTGCCAAGTAAAACAATCTTGAGTGTGCCTTCCAAGGGAAAATACTGAGACTAACGTTTAAAATTCCCCAGCCCCATTTTCTTTGAAACGCAGCGAGTTCTTTTTGTTAGAAAAGGGTTAAATGGAAATGTGTCATTTTCATAATAATAATGTGTTTTATATTGAAATTTGTTCTTCGCGTCTTTTCTTTTCAGTATAAGTGTTGGTGTGTATGAGTGATATGAGGATAAGTTTGTGAGGGCAATTACCCATTATTGTTGAGTAGCTGAGTAGTCCCCTGAGCAAACTCATGCATAATTTGTTTGTTCATAAGATACTGTAGAGCTGAGGCTGCAGTATCTTCTATGCCCCAGCTTATGGGAAAATGGAAGCATTTTCCCACTACTCTGCATTTCTTACCCTATTGTTTGAACTCTGATCATCCTTCTTGCCCCTCTATTATGGGCACCTTCGCTGAATAGGAATCACATATCAAGAGGGTAAAGGTCAGAAATACATCATATAAAAGGGGAAACAGCAAATTCCTTTTACAAGATTCATTATGATAATCATGTCCAAATATATTATTAGAAGCATTAAAGAAATCCTTTTCTAATTTATTTTTGTGCCTCTTACTATCTGCATATCCCTGTTATCTAGGAGAAACAGTGTGGTCTGCAAAGTTGAGGTTACAAACGTGCAGTGGTCTTGGGATAGACAGGACTGGCTTGAGATACAACTTCAATGTTAAACAATTTTCCACTTTTTAAAAAATTCTAATCTTTCCTTACATGGTTTTCTCCTCTTACAGCTCTCTCTTCCTTTATCTGTGAGAAGACTTGCCCTTTTCCTCAGGTAGCAGCATCCCTATTACCTCCTTCCCCTGCACACACTACAGCAGTGATTTCTTGCTTTACTGATCAGCTCTTGTGCAGCTTCACCCTGGAGAAGCCCCACAATTCAAATGTTGCTGTCTGCAGCCCTTCTACTCTAAAGAGCTGCACACATTTAACATCAGGCTGTCTGGGCAATGTGTTTTGTTATTAAAATTGCTGTAATAGGAATGTGAGCTTTTCAAAGTGATTCATAAGTGCACTAAGACAACTGTGTGCCTTCATTTGCAAGGGTTTTCCACCCACCTTTTTTTGTTTTTAAGCCAAGCCAGTTCTATCCTGTACCACAAGGAGGGAGGCAGGCTGATAAACAAGACATCTTAATAGGAGATACAGGTATTTTTGTTGAGACATCAGTTTCTTACAGGAGTTAACACTTACTGCTACCAAAAGCCCCCCCACTTATTTTTGCACAGGGGTCACAAATTTTTTATCAGTAGCTGTTCAGAAGTTGGAGACAGCACCAGAAGAAGAAACAGGGATGTACCAAACTGTGTGCCTATTTGGCATGCCATGCCATTATTTTGGAAACTTCCAGTTTAGGACAGAGACATTTAAAGGGTTTCTACTAATGCTGCTAAGACATGTCATATAAAAACCACACCTACAATTTTTGGAGTACATTTCACTAGTTCCATAACTGATTTGGGGTGAGGTTTTCACAAGAGACTAGATTTACAAAACCAGCAGAAAATTTAACCCTAGGTTTATCCTTCTTTCGGAGCCTTACTAGGCCAACACAAAGCACTAGACAATCCCAGAGTTATGTTTTCCTGTTTGGACAAAGAATTATCATTTAAAATGAATTATATTTATATTCCACCTGTACCAAGCACTTTTTTTTCATGACAAAATGCTTCTTTCTGAAAGTAATAGTACAAACAGGACAATGAAGCATCAATATCCAGATGTCAAAATTATGTATTTTCAAATTGTTTTAAATAAGACAACTGATTGGAGAAGATCCTCATTTCTTCATTAGATGCTTTATGAGCATTCCCTCCTATTGGTAAAGCAGATCAGAATCTAGTTGAAGCAAGATCATAGTATCTCTAATATAATTTGCATCAAGTCCTAATGCTTCAGTTTAGAAGAAATGCTGGACCAAAAATGATGCATCTGTCCCTATGTAGCTCTCCTTGGGGAAGTCCAGCATAAGGCATTTGTCAAAGCATTTCTCAAACTCACTCACACCTGGACAGAATGAGCTGAAAATTGAACAACATAATTCCATATAAGAAAGAGAAAAAAATCCATTATGTGCCTGAATTCAGTTATCAGCCTCTGCTTGTAACTTATGAAGACACACTACGTATCCTCGTTCTAGCTCCAGAGAAATTAAATACTCCAAGAAGTTCCAATGTAGGACTCTCAGACTCACTTTTTCCTCATGAAATTTCCCAATAAATACATTGGGGTTCCAGAGGGATTTAGATGACAAAGGCAGTCATTAATTTTGGTACAAACTTTGGGCCATCCCTCCAAGACTTTATGACACCTTCCTTCACACATGGAACTCTGCCACCAGAGCTTTTATCTCCTCTTTTGCTCTGGCTCGTGTTATTAGTACCAGAAATGCTGTTTGGATGGAAAGAGGAAATGGAGGTATAGCTAATTTCTTAAAAGGTGAGGCCATTAATCCTATCAGAGGAATATTTGGATTTCAAGAATGTAGATCCTCTCAAGTTGGTGGCTCTCAGTTATGGATGAGCCTGAGCACACAGTCTCTGAAGCCAGTTCCATCACTGCACAGCCCTCGGGTGCAAGGTGAAGTCTTTGTGAAAAGGATTATAAAAAAGATAAAATATATTTAAAAAAAAAATATCCTGGGAACACATGGCACACCCAGTACTGCTGTAAGAATAGCCTATACTGGACAAGACTTATCATCATAAATGGGGAGGGGAGTGGTTAAGAAAGTAGGAGATTGTAGAACCTGATGTATTTGAAAAGCAGTTTCAGTGGTGTTGATCTTCTGGGGTCAGGGCAGCCTGTCTGTGACCCAAGAAAAACTGCCCCTCCTTGAGGTTGGCATCAGCCGACCATGAGCTGCCAATATCAAATGTCAATATAGTTATGGGTAGGAAAATATAAAACACATTGGTCACAGATAACAAAGCAACTTGTGCCAAGAACTGAGAGATCCATTGAGATCACCAGCAAGGAACAGGGAAGTGGTGGGACAAAAAGGCCTTAAACAGCTAATTAACTACTGAGAAAATGTACATTTTTCCCCCACCATCCTCTGGTGACCCTAAAAATGATTCTGGGAAGGGACCTGATCTTTTCTTCAAAAGGAAGTCAGTAAAAGAGCTATACTGCATTTTGTGTTTCTCATGACCATAGCTCTCTAAGGCTTTGTATTTCTTGGGACAGCAAATTTACTGACAGAAGAACAGACCCTGAAGTTCATAAGACCATCCTGTTCATTGTCCCTTCAGCTTTTCTTTTCATTCTCATAGAGTTTTAATTTAAATTAAATACTCAACAGCCTGAAAACAGACATGGCGCTAGTTATGATCGTCCTCAGGTGTCTATAGGGGATTTACACAGATCCCTCATAAAACAAAGGACTGACCCTTTCTTTTCAAGGTAGCTGGTACTTGCAATACCACATTTTAGCTCTAAATCATTATTAGTTACTTGAATTTTTAGTGTACTTTAGTGCAATCTTTATCATCACAAGTCTCAGAGAGTGAAAGGAACACACTCCAAAATACATGCTATGAAGAACTGTTACTGGGGAAAAGAAAAATGTTTAGATCACATCGCTCAAAGCCACATCTAAGGACTACAAATTTCTGTGCAATGGCTCCAGGGGCTAAACAGCAGCAGGACCATCCTGACATAGAAGATGTAGTATCTGAAAACTTGAAAGTAGCTCTTGGTGTCCAAGACAGTTCTAGTCCTCAGCAAGAACTCATAAGAGCTGAGAAGACACTGGGGAATCACTTAGAAAATATGACTTGCAGTTAAGCCCTTGATCAATCAGTGTAGGAAAAGGAGAGTATCACTCTTCGGAAGTTAATTAGACACTAAGAGTAATACTCTAGAAAGCTTTGAGAGCAGATTGTGTAAAGACAGCTCCCCATATAAATCATTACTATACCTCAACTCTGAGTTTCCATTAATTATTAAAGCTTTCTAGGCAAGCTAAGCAGATATTTCAAGATGCATATTTCAGAAATTTCCACATGTTAAAAATTAAGTACTGTCAAACAAGCTGGGCCAGGCAATGAGAGCCTTTGGAGCTCCCCATCCCAATGTACTCGTCACTCATCCCATCTCTGAGGGATGTGTCAGGCTCCACTGTGCCACTGCCCCATCCAACCAACGCTTTTGGGGCTCTTCTCCCTGTATTTGGGCATATCTGGGGATGTTCAGAAACTCTCCCTGGTTCATCAGAGTACTTTGGGTCAGCAGAGTTCTTATACTGTGGCACAAACTAAAGGAAAAGGGGGTGTGAAATAAAGGATTAGGCAGAGTGGGACTATGGAGAGCAGCTTGTGTGAAGAACCAAAGCCTGGCTGGATGCTAGGAATCGAGGCACTTCCCCTCATCTTCAAATTTCTCTGTGATATTTTCCTTGCTTTTGTGATCAGACTTGGAAAGAAACAGATCTGGACCAAAGATGTAATTTGAACAAACCCTCCTGGCATACTCAAATGTTGAGAGAACTCAGACTAAGCTGGTCCATGACTTTTTTTGGAGTTTAAGTAGAAACAAAAATCTACTAAAATGCTCTCATTCGGGATGATGGCATTAAGTTCTCTCTAAGTCCAGCTTCCCAGTAAAGTATTGGAGCAGGGATGTTGTTGCTGGTTTTACTTAGATTTCCAGTATTTCCATCTATGACTAACAAAAATATGGTTTAAGGTATTCTGAAATAGATCTGCTTCCTATGTAGGTATCTCTTGAACTTCTGCAGTTAAAAGAAAAGAGGAAAATCAAGGGATTTTTAGTCGTTGCAAATATGTGGGAATACAACCCTATTCTATTTGGTGGGTCATTTTTTCTGCATTAAATACAAGGTAACTTTATTTGCAAATAAAAAGTAGGCTTGGCTTTTTTCTTGTTTTTTTTTGGTTTTTGGTGGTTTTTGTTTGGTTTTTTAAACAAACAAAATAGAAAAAGATTGGCAACCAAAATATTCCAAGGATTTGGAGGGAGTAGCAGGGTTTGGATTTGCATGCAAAGCTTTCAATGTGATGAAATGTACCCAAATAGAGTGTCGCAATTTTCGATTATTCAAATCAAGATACTGCAATATTTTTGGACACTCAAGGCTTTGAGCTGTTTATTTATTCATTTTCTTTCTTTACTGCCTTTTTCCCCTGAGAAACCTAACAACTGAAATGCAGCAACAGCGCAGAATATTTATCGGAGAATACAGGCACTTAACAGGATTGCAAAATTCCAAGTTCTCAAGAAGAAAAAGCAGCAGGCATTAAACCAAAAGCTGCTGATACTGTACAACTTTTCACTTCTACAGCTAAGAGACATCTTCTGCTTTCAAGAAGACGACTAAGCTTAGCTGAATAAGTGTTGGAGTGCTTGTCATCCAAACCACACAGCAGAAGGAGACCCTTGCAAAAATGTATAAACCCTGTGTTTTACCACCCAGGTAATATTTGAAAACAGAGTCACTGATGGATTAGCTAAGAACTAATGACTACTGAGGTAGCAAACCAGTTGTGGAAATAGAGCAGCCATGATGAGTGGTTTGAAAGATTGCAGGCAGCGACATCAACAGTATTTTCAGTTGCAGTGTTGGCAAGGATAGGTGGTGCTCTACAAGAGATAAAGAGCTGCCTGGTCCCTGGAAGTCCGTGGATACCTGTCTGGGCAGAAGGATGCTACCTAATGTGAGAACCACAGCTAAAAGAAATGGGCACATGGGGCTGTGGATACAGAGGCTAGGCTGCCTGGGCTGCCCTTGGGTAAGAGAGCAGAGGGTGAAGTGTTGTCCCCAAGAAGGCAGAGGGTCTCCATGCCAGGACCTCAGAGAAGCACAGTTCTCCTCAAAGATTTTATTCGCATTTGACAGATTTTTTTCAGAATGGCCACAGACCTCCTGCTTGCTGCTCACACTTCCAGCAAATCATGTGAAGTGTTTGAAAAACTCTGAGATCCCGTCCTCAGACTTTCCGTGGGCAGGACAAGTGGTTTTGCATGAATCCTTGTCTGAACCCAAGATACAGCAAGAAATAAGAATTAGCAGCTTCAATCATATGA
Organism: Aphelocoma coerulescens; assembly: GCF_041296385.1. Lineage (NCBI taxonomy): Eukaryota > Metazoa > Chordata > Aves > Passeriformes > Corvidae > Aphelocoma > Aphelocoma coerulescens. Next base: position 17,162,595 of record NC_091026.1, on the reverse strand, counting down.
TCACCTCGTATGTTAATGGATGAGGGAGTAGAAATAAGGTTGCCTGAGCAACCTCAGTTCTGGCATTGCTTAATATCAGAGTATTTGGCTAAGCAACAGGAATCATTTCCTTTTGCTACTGAGTGGGTTTCTTGGACAAGTCTAGAGAGCACATTGCCTACTTACACTGCTGGGAGTGAGGATACAGATAAACATCTCACTTCCACTACCTCAGCAGAAATGGGAAGGATCATCCCAGTTTAGGGTCTGAGGTTGTCCATAGGGCAAAATAACACATGCAAGTTCTGCCTGAACTTGCACCCAGGCAAGTTGTTCCCCAAAATAAAGCACGTTTCCAATCTGCTCTGCCCTTCCATGATTTCTCTCACTAGAAGCCAACTGAACCTCCAACAACATGAACAAATTCTTTTCAAGCTCAGGATGGAAAGCAATGCCATCCTCAAAACAAAACAGGGAAAAAAGAGCCAGTTTCAAATACAAACATGAATTTGATACTATTTCACCTGTGGTACACCTTTCTCCACCTCATTTCAGCCTGCTACATATTGGAAAGATTTTGATACTTAAAAGTACAATACAACAAATACAATACAACAAATAATTAAATATTATGATTGTGTATGAAGTATCATGGTACATTGAATCAGACAATTCTCCCCTTTTATCTACAGTCCAGAGAACTGCATTTTTTTCTTGAAATTCTGTAGTATTTGAAGAGAAATGGTCCCGGTTTAGAATGACAGTGCTCCAAACAGTTCTTGTGTTTTCCATTAATTTTCGGTTGTATTGGTATTCTGTTCCAATTAGCCTCTGTTAGTGCTTCAAAGCTCTATCTTATCTGCAGATAACATCAAAGATGAGAGCTTCCAGTTTTAAATTTGATTCGTAGTTATTTTAAAGATACAAAGGCATCATTTGTGAATAGCTGATCAAATAGAATAAATACGTCTTTATTTTGGCTCTGAAAGGGCCAGAAAACTACTTTTCTTTTTGAAGTTCAATTTAGTTTAGACATCAGGCCTTATTTTCAGGGTGCTGAACTCCTGGAGCTCATGTTTTCTTCAGCTGCAGTTGCATGTGCTCAGGCAGGAAACGTATTTCCTCTTACACAAAACTTTGAGACTTCACAATTTTCACCTTTCCATAAAATCGTAGGATGGTTTGGGTCAGAAGGAATCTTAAAGATCATCTGGTTCCAACCCCTCTTCCATGGAGAGGAACAACTTCCCCAAGACCAGGTTGCTCAGAACCCCATCCAACCCAGCCTTTAATGCTTCCAGGTCAACTTTTAGTTAGTCCAAATCACAGATCTTTACAAAGCACCTCATAGAGGCATTACCAAGAAAGATTCCAAGTAACCCACTTGATCACCAACCTGTTGGCTCCCTTAGGACAAACTCTTAATCTCTCCTGCCAGACCTGTTTCCCTCCAGCTGGAAGGAGACATAATCATGCAGAAGGAGCTTGACCTGAGGTTTCTTATACCCCAGGGAGAGCCTACCTAAGAGTTCACCAAGTTGCTGATTTGTCATTACTGCTGACTTCTATCTGGCCTGAGCAGGGTTTAAATAAGCCGAACAAACTTAGAAAAAAAAACCCCAAAACTCCTTTCAGTAGTGGTTATTTTCATGGTTTAGTAGAACCAAACCACTACAGTTAGCTAAGTAGTAAGAGTGCTGACTTCAAGACAACTACAAATTCCTTTGACACCTTCCTGAAATAATGTAGAGATCTAATTTTGTCTTTTTCTTATAAGAGTAATTTAGACAAAACCCCTCCTTCTCAGCTCTACTCAGCACCTCCGAGAAGCGACCACATTTCAACCACTGTTGGGAAGCAGCTTATTTAAAAGCATGAGGGGAAAACACTCAAGTCAGTTTTCTCTCTGTTTAAAAAGCACAGTGATTTCACTGACATCTTTTCTGGGATAGTGCTGTTTAGGGAGCAGCTGTCAAGCTTTGCCAGTCAGCAAAGAAGTCCGTAAGTGCTCAGGTACCTCTTCATTAGAAAATACTTGCCACCAGCTTTTTACATTTGATGGAAGATGAAACAAATCACTCTTGTGCCTACCTGGCTCACAAATAATGTTAAAGACAGGGTGATCTGCTTGTCAGTGTTCCCAGTATGCATTTGCTGAAAACATGAGGGATTTTTCTCTGTGTTCCCACATGGGTCATACTGATGCTCAGGAAGCTGCCTCTGTAGTTTATCAGACTATGAAGAGTCAGAGATTAAAGATATGCATGGATTCCTGAAAGGGAATAAACTGTGGGGGCACATGTGCAATTTGGGAAGCACAGAGCTTCATTTCTGGCCTGCACCAAGCACCTATAAGGCAAAGGCAAGGGATTTCCACAGAAATTCTGCAAATGTCCACCTAATGATGGTGGGACCACAACTGGTCAGGGCTAATGAGCACTTTAGAGGACAGGATGAAAGTTCAAAATGACCTTCACAAACCAGGAAAACAGTATGAAGAAGATTAGGGTGAAATTCAGGAAGCACTGCTGCATAATCCTATGCTTAGTTAGGAATAAACAGTTGCATTAAAAAGGAAAACAACATTGCTGTGCTGCAGAACAGAATCTGGGGAACAGTGTGAATTATAAACCAAACATAAGTCAACAATTTCATGCCATCATGAGAAAGGCAAACATCATTCTGGGATGTGCAAACAGGAAGAAAGCTTGTAAAACCTGCCAGTAACCTCACTGCTCTATCCCACATGGGCAAGGCCTTAGGAGGAATGTGACCACTTCTGGACACCTCACTACCAGAAAGGTGACACTCCAACAAAAGTCATGACCACAGGCAAAAAAAATTTGATCTAAATGTAAGTAGAGATAAATAGGGCACATGTGATAACATTCCTTCATATGCTGTAAGGATTGTTGTAGAGGGACGGAAACTCAGCTTTGCATGAGCATTATAGAAAGGACAAGAGTTATGGGTTGAACCTACAGTGAAGGAAGAGTTAGGATAGACATCATGAGAAGTTTATGTATTTGTTACCAGGACTGAAAAGCACTGGACTGCCTGGAAGGGGCAGCTGCCTGAGTGTCTTCATGGGACTTCAAGGACAGCTTGTCTGAGCGTTGGCAAGACAATCCTGCATTGAGCTAAACAAGGAGGTGACTGTAAAAATATTCAGCTAGGGGCTTTGCAATAATCCAAGATATCCAGCTCCTAGACAGCAGTACAGAATTGTTTCAATGAAGACATTACCTTCATTTTTCTACATATTACACCTGTACACTCCCATATAAGTGATATAACTATTGTTGGTTGCACCAATCTGCCAAAGGATACAACACCTCCATGAGATGGTCACATTCTTGTCTCACTTATACCAGTACGTACTGTGATACAGCAGCAATTATTCAGCTTATTTTCCATCTCATCATAACAAGTCTTTCCCAATTTTTGCTGTAATGCCCAAGAGGCTTTCAGTTATTTGTCCAGAAGGTCTCCTGTAGCAGGGATGGATCCCTCCAGGCCAAGGGACATGAGGGGCCTGTTTCACCTGCCTTTCCAAATGCACCAAACTGAGCCTCTAAAAGATCAAATCACCCCATAACCCCAATGTTTTGAAAACCTCTTGAGTTTAAGATGCTTTCCACCCAAATGACAGGGCAATGCAGAAGCACCTGTAAAGACAGCACATGCAGAGGTCATGGGGAATGTGGCCCATGATGGGCAAAACATGACACAGTGTGGGAGGATTTCCTGCTATAGGCCAGGATGTATAGAGGCACACATAGCTCATGTGTTACTACAAACTCATTATAACCTCTGGGCTTTAATTTTGACTGGGGCTTCTGGAGGGAGAGAGAATGCCTAAGGCCACAGCTGCATTCAGAGACCCTCTCCCAGTTTGCATGGGGCTTTCATGGCTCCAGGGCTAGTGACTGGGTCTTTCTGCCTTCCCCATCCCAGCACCACACTCATCCTCAACTTTATTTCACTCTGGACCTTCATCCTCTTTTCCTAGCAGTGTCCCAATTGTCACTTTTTCACACAAAACCCAAGAAAACTCCCTGCCCTCTTGGGCAATGAAAGAGGTGCACTCGCTCTCTTTTCTTTACTGTTCAGTGGAAATATGGACCATTCTTAATTTCACTTGTTTGAGATTTCTCCATGTTATTAGTGACCTCTATACTAACCTGCCTTTGCAATCCTTTTCAAGGTTTTATTCCATTCTCCAGCCTGAACATGTTCCCAGACTTTCACTGACCTACAGTGGCACCGAGTGGAAAAGTGAAATAAAGCCCTGTGTCTCCTTTTGCAGGACACAGAATTATTGAAAAATTATCTGGAGTGTCTACAAGGCAGAGTGATGAGGAGTAAAATCCTGTCTTTGTACTGCTCTGGGTCTCTGCAGCATATAGATCATTTGTCAGTGCCAGTTTGAGGTAGCCTCTCCAAACAGCCTGTTTTGCATTTGAAGCACTCACAGGACATGATGGTTTGGCTAAAAAACCATGCATTTTACATGAAATCACCAGGATAATTTGGCTGTATATCGTGTTCCCACAACTTAATATTCTACCTACAGATGCGTGATCAAGAAGAGATTCCTTAACTTTGACAGGGCACATCACATTATACTCACTTTATTATTGGAAATGATCACCCCAGGGTGCAAAATGGAGCAAAGACATAGTTTCATCATACTTCTTTTTTTTTTTTTTAATAAACCACATTTACTGCAGTGTGGGGTATTCCAAAGCTACAGAGCGCCACTTGCCCGTGGACAAGTGGCTATATTTTACCTGGATTGTGCAAGAAAGAAGTAACTGCTTAATTCAATGCTGAGATGTGTAAAATTCACGCTGGAAAACTCAACTTTTAGGCACACTGTTCATATCCTCCAGTAAAAAGTCATTTTAGGGCATGAAATTAAATATTTTAAATGCTGTACCCACAGATGTAACCAAAAACTCTCCTCACTATGGCTACAAATCCTTGTACTCAGGATAGGATCCAGTACTGGACTCCTGACCTTAACATTAAGGAAACTTTAACAGTTTTGATGCTTGCTAGGACCAATGACAAGATTTCTCCTCTGCTTTGATAGTTATTACAACCAATTAAAGTTTCTTATTCTCCAAATCTGCTAAGACTTGACTGCAGTCCCAGTTGAGCAGACCAGAAAAACATACTCTTGAATCTCAACAAGCACTTGACACAGTACATTTATCTGGGAACTGATTGATACCACATCTATTTTGGCATTATGATTTTTATTTTTAATCCTCCATTTAAATACCCTATTTCACAATCTGGAAGGAAAAGGAACATGGGATGGCCCATAGATATTTAGTAGCTATAAAATAAAACCTATGAAATGAAAATGAAATGAATTATCAAACCATAAACTAAAGTTCGGTGCTTAAAATGGGCCAGGGCTTTAAAAATTCAATTACAGCTTTAACAGAAACAAGTTTACTCAATATCTTAATAACCTTCTCTCATAATGTTTTTTTCTTCCTTTGCAAAGCCCAGCATTACTGAGGATGTATGGCAAGGTTGCCTTTCCTCTAACTACTTTAAGATTGATTAGGAAACAGAAATATTGATGCATTTATCCAAAATAATTAAATGAAGCAAAAAATAGCCCACAGGAACATGTCTCAGTAGAAAACTGGAGCTGGTCAAGATTATGAAAGGTTACATTTAATATTCCTGGGCTGAAAACATTAGGACCATTAATGGAGAATACAAAGAGTAGGAAAGTTATTTAATGTTTTCTTAACTCACTGGTGGGTTATTTCATGTTCATTAATTTCCACAGGTTCACAGGCTACCAACACCTGGGGGTCCTGCAGGGTGTCTCAGGACAGCAGGTGGAGAGAACATCTCGGAGCACTAATCTGCATTACCTTTGTTAAAGCTCAAAGTCAGGTGGAAGGTCAAATACGAAGGCATAAAACCTGATATAAAGTCAGGTTTGTGTTTGCCTGGTGTTGTCAAATTGGCATTGTCATAGTTTGGGGACACATTCAGCAATGGGCTGCCTTCAAGCACCACTGGCTGCTCACATTCCTGGAGGTTGAGTCCAGGCTCAGTCCTGGCTCCTGTTGGCTTCAAAGAGAGTTTAAGTGACAAAATCCCCGAAGGACAAGACACTTGGGGCTGCTATCTCAAGCAACAGCAGCTTTCAGTCTGTGGTTTTAGAAGGGCTTTCTCCTCATCTGTTTTACTTTCTTTGGGAGGCATTATGATTTTGAAAAAACCTCTAGAAAAACAGCAAGAATGTGCCAGATGAACTAGAGAATTTTCACTCTAGTTTAGTTTGGAAACCACCCATATCTTCATTTTAAACAGCAGCTTCTGAAATGCAGAGAAGCACCAGGTCCAAGTTACAATCAGACAGGTCTAGACAGCTCTGTGTGGAGTGCAGATGATTTTATTAGGACCCACCAGGAGCTCCATAGCCTGACAAATCCAGCTCAAGAACCAGCACCACTGGTAAATTTAAAGCACTGCAGATGCAAGAACATGAAAAATAGGTGTTTCTGGGAGAAAGAGGAACTGCAGTTGAAAAGATATGATTCTCAAAGCTGCATCCAAGGAGAATGGAACAAAGATCTTAAAATACTACCCCTAGAGTTTTCCCCTCTGTGGTTGTAATTGTTTCTGAAGTACCCTGCTTAAAATAGGTTTTCAAACTATGCAAGACTAATCATTGCTATTTGGAGATGTAAGTAGGCACTTAGCATGCAATTCACAATTAGCTAAAGATGATAGAAGAATCTCAGTCATGTTGGCACAGGAGATTTTAAAAAAAAGAAAGAAAACATTTTTTTTTTCTAGCAAGAATGACATGTGATGGGAGAATAGAGGAAGATAATTGTCATAACAAAGGGAATATGTTATTATTTATTGGCCACACTTAAGCACTGGAATCCTGGATTATAGTATCTGGTGACAAATGATGCTTGAAATTTTGTAAATATCACTTAAAAAGTATGATAAATGACTTATTCTGCACCTACTTCACAATCAACCTTTTCAAAATTCAGTTCTGGAAAGCAGAGTGACTTTTTTGGTCCTATATGAAAAGATTAAATGCCTGAGCACCCTAAAATCTTGCTCTCTTTAGGCTTCACCCTACTCCTACTAGCAATATTGCTGGTAACTACGGCAAGAGAATTTTTAAAAACAGCTAACAACCTTAACTTTGTAGTGCCTTCAAGGCATGGCATAGTCCAGGCTGTGCTGCTGTCAAGCCCACCCAGCCCTTGTGCTGTCCCCAGCAAGGACTACTCAGCCCTGTGGCACTGGAGGTAAGGGCTGAGCTGCCCTTCGGGGTGAGGATGGATTGCACCCTCCTGAGCTGGGGAGAGTCACAGCACTCAGCTCCCCATGGGCTGAGACCATTTCTTTGCCAGAGTGACAGCTGTAAATAGATATTTAGTGTCTAATTTCTGTATCCCTCAGTATCTTAACTTATATTTAGCCAAAACCATGACACATTTATCTGATTTGTTGCTATTAATTTCCTGGTTCCCTTTCTATTTTCTTCCTCCTCTCACAGATTCACTGGGTTATGAACTGCAGTAATAACATTTCCAAACCATTTTTTTTCTATTTGAAAAGCTTCTGATTTTTTTTTTTTTTTAGAACTCCACTAGTGCTGGGATGCTGATTACCCTCCTCCTTCCCTACCCTCCCCAGCTCTAGAAGTGCATGCAAACAACAACGGAAGGGGGGGAAAAAACCCCAAACCCTCAGCAGTAAGTTGGCTGATGCTGGCAGCAAGACAAATCTGGCACCACACAGCAGGCAGGCAGAGAGTGCACGGCTCATCCTCTCGGTTTGCCGGTGTGTGGGAATGCTGGACACCAACACCCAGCGAGGGATTCAGCCAAAAGCTCCTCTCCTCAGCGCCTGAACCCTGCTGCTCTCTGCCCCGGGTGAGAGATACAGGTAAAAATAGAGAAATGCTTGAGCTAACTGCATTCAGTGGCAATATAAAGCAGTTAGGAGAAGCCCAGACTGCCTAATCTTATTCCTAGCAGGCAGTGGAAGTAAACCACAGTGCAGGGGCTGTGCACGTAATGCCCTCAGGTACCGGGACTTGTTCGGGATTCTTTGCATTACAGCAAATAAATTGGTGCAAGTGGCAGTAAAGATTTTTTTTTTTTGGGGGGGTACACTTTGTTCAAGTTGTCTTTATAAATATTTATTACTATTTATATAATTATACCTCTCTGACAGCAGGCTTTACAGCAACTTTGAGCCACAATAAACAGGCAGCCTGGATGCCTCCTCCTCAGCCTGACCGTACCTATTCTATGTGTTATGTGTTTATCTATTACCACCATGCTTTGAGCTTATAATTCATTTCATAATGTAATTTATAGTTACATTACAAAAGCCTCCCTCTACAAACAGCAACCATGTAATATTGATAAAGCATTTAGGGACAGAACATAAATTCAATGGCTCAGATATTATATAGTATCAATAATCTGCAGGGAAAAAAGTGTCTGTGTAACCATGCACAATTTATTATGGCAGGAATCTAAACAGAGAACATTTTTCTCTATCAAACTTTCTTTAAGAGAACTTGACATCCCCAAATTCTTTTCTCTCCCACAGATGTCAGAGGATAAGACAGACAAGGTAAAAATCAAACCAGCTGAAAGTTTTGAACATGACAAGCAAAATATTTCTTGGCTGAGAAAAGGTAAGTTACATTGAGTTATTAGTTACTGGTTTGTGTTCAGACATTTCTCATTTTTAAATTTTTTTTAAAGAAAAATGCAGAAAAATACCTTATAGGCTAAAATATGGCCTGAAATTTCTACCATAAAAATTCCATAGCTTGACTTCTCTGTAAAATGCATGTACAATTTCTTTTGGTACAGAAAGGCCTAAATTACCAAATTTTAGGGTAACCTGAGAGGTCATTTTTCCAATGTCCTTGCATTCCTGGGAAAGATTTTTTTTGACCTGAAATATAAGAAGTATTGATGATCATCTTAATTCTGATAAAAAGTTTTTATTAACTGAAATGTTTAATTAATGTTTTTATTAACATTACCCGTTACTGAATTGAACTAATATTAATTTCATTTTCTCAAACTTGAGTAAAGATCAAGCCTGAATCTTTGGATTTGGCAGCGCATTATCTTAGAATAAAGTAACTTCAGTTGTCAGCGGTTTGTATGTACAAAACCACGGACCCTCAAATGTGGAGAAGTCATAAAAGACAAGTAAGGGAACCATTCAGGTTTTAAAGGCCGAAAAATAAAGGGCATTAAGTAACTAATTTGCAACAAATACCAGTATTTCAAATACTACATTCTACTTGTTAAGCTACTTTTTTTAAAAAAATGAAAAAAATTGGAAATATTTCCTTATTGTTTGTACACATAAAGAAGGAAGGTTCTTAGGATGTATTTCTTGCCGAAAAAAAATTGGTTTGCCAAGTTAGGACACAGCTTATTACATCTTTCTGCATATTTGTTGGTCATAGCAGAATCACTTCATTGCATTTCATACAGACAAGTAGGATTTGAATTAAATATAATTTCCAAGAGTAGACTTTCAAGATGCACAGGATAGACGTTAAATGTCCATGGTTAGGTGCAAATTATGGTTTTTAATGAGAATGGTTGTATTCTAATCCTAAAAAAATTATTTTGTAAAGACTCAACAGGTGACCTCATATTTTGAAAACACCAACTATGGGGATATTGGGCAAAAGGCACATTTATAGCCACTGTTATGTCATCTGCAAGATGTGCATCACTGTTTTAAGCTCATGTAGATAATTGTACGTTTGATCTTTTAGTTGCAATGGGGGTTGCAGCAAAGTAGGCCTGAATTAATGCCCCTGCCTTGCAGCATTCCATGTTTACACAGCATTTGAACAGAATGAAAAGCTCCTGCTGGAGCAGGGCTCACTGACTACCAGGGCTCACTGACCAAGATGCAGACTTGGCTTGGCTGGACATCCAAAGTCCTTTGCTTGCAAGGGGTCAGTTAACTTCAATAACAACTCCGCAAGCAGAAACTTTGTAGTTTGAGTGTCCCAGAGAGGGATACAGCTGAATGGGCAAACAGCAAACACATAACTGAATTGAGTATCTATTCCATCACTAGAGAGTAGAACACAAGAGATTTGCAACATTACAAGGGGATTTAAAAGTCCAGAGGACTTTTCTCTGAACAGAGTAAGATGGATGGCAGGGCTCTCAGAGTCCCATATTGTTATTTACCCTCTGGTCCAGACCTCCTCCAGGAGCCAGGTACAGCCCTCACAGCTGTATGTTACCTGAGCTCATTTCACTTAGTGATGCTGCTTCACAAGGTTTTATTTCTCCAGTTTCTAAGGAGACCCCATGCAGAGTTTCAGGATCATTAGCAACGTTTTGATTGTTCTGTACTTGGAGGAGCTACAGTCTCCCAGAAAGAGCCAAGTGTTGGCTATTGGCAATTCTCTTTTCCAAAGTGCCACAGAGCAGAATTGGGCCTTGAAGGTCTTCTACAGCAATTGAGTCAATAAATGACTGTGTCTCATGAGGAAAGAAAATATTCCTTGAAATAAGAATATGGAAATTATTTTGTCTTAAATTGAAGTTTGTTTTTTTTAAAAAAATGTTGTTGTTTCTTTGCTTTAAGCACTTCTGTGGTATGCACTGGGATTTTAGAATATGGTGAAACAAATTGTCTGGAGCAGAAGCTTAACTTCTATGTTTAAATGTTTTAAAAATACCTCATGTATAGATTTCAGGCATTCCAATAAACAAAGAATTGTGGAGAACAGACTTGTACTGTTTCCATCAGGCACAGTAAGAAGACTATATGTTCTTTTAGCATCCAGTGTTAAAGAAAAGTTATTTTTATTCATGGTTTTGTATTGATTATTTGTTCCTTCTAAAGAAACAATCATGAACCACATAGTATCAGAAATAAACAACTAGGCTGTGGTTTTAGTTTCTTTCCTAGACTTCATTTTTTTCTAATGCTTTGCAAAGTAAAAGCTCACGGACTGGTAGTACAGTGGGTCAACAGCAAAATAAGGTATCTATAAATTTTTGTTGTCTTTCAGCATTAGAAACTGTTTAATCAGGGCAGGGGGGATTTTGATCTGGCTACCAGTTATTTATCTTCCACTTTTTCTTGGAAGAACATAATTTACTTCTCTCTTGAACCCTCTAACAGCAGAAATCAAAGCCTCATTCTGAGAGAAAACTTCCCCAAAGCAAAACAAGCCAAATCAGCCTTGTGAAAAGTGTTACAGAAAAAGAGTAGGCTGGGCATCTAGGGTTGTATCTTATCAGCAGGAAGAGCATAAACAGTTCAGCTCACGCCTCTGTCTCTCAATAAATCATTTTTACTCACTGATGTGCCCTCACAACCCTGCCACAAGTGCACCAGGAAACTGATAGGAGTTAAAGATGATACAGGGACATAAATGTTGCACAAGTCAGCACAGTCTGGGACAGAAACACGTACATAATCATGGCCTTGGTCTGTATTTTTTTTAAAGGACAATGACACATCTATCCTTTCCTTTTCTTTCTTGATTGTACTACAAGGCTTTTTCTGGTGAAGGGTCCTCTGCAGCACCTGCAGATTGTAGAACCATAATGAAATAATAATCAGAATGTAAACAGGGGAGAAAGTGTTAAATGTGTTTCCTAGGTTTGCTTAGACTTTAAAAAAGTCCCAAAACATCTCTATCTCTTGAGGCATTTAGCAGGGAAGTCTAGATGTGGATAACATGAAAGACTCCCAGGGCTGAAAGTGAGAACAAGGATGGTGAAATGTTTACAATTCTGTCCCAAGATGTCTCAGGGTAAAGAATATATACACCAGCAAAGTTTTCTGATAGTATGGAATATTCTTCAGGACTATTATTTCTAAAGATCACACAACAGATGAGAAACCCTGCATCTGGAGGGTATGCATCAGACCATCACATGCAAATCAACCAGAATCAGTATGAACGACCGTGGAGAAAAGCCAGTTCTGCTTGTCTGACCTTAGCACTGATGTGAACCAACCCAAGGAACGCCTGAGATATAGCAGCAAAACCAGACAATGACCCCTATTTTACATAGAGGTGGAGACAGTTATTACTTTCTTCCTCCCATGGGGAAGAGCTCATTGCTGGAGATGGGAGTCACTTTTGGATGGAGATATAGAGATCCCTGTGTTAGTGCTTACAAAACATCAGGGCAGAGTGAAGCATTGGATTCATTAGCAAAGAAGGACTTCAAAAGTTATCTGCCCTGAAAAACTAGATCAGGAATCCCCAGTGCATGTGTTGTCTCCACTTGTCTTGCCCTGACATGCACAAAATAACATAGAATGTGAATGTACATGTATAAATAAAGAACAGCCAATCTAACTTGAAGATAATATTAGAGAAATGTCCTCTCCAAGGCCTTGAGTCCTCACCTGCGTCATGCACTCACAACATTCCATGGAGACAGAGTGACAAGAAAAGTGGGAAGTGTTTTAAAGTGGGAAAAAAAAAAAAAAAAAAAAAAAAAAAAAAAAGGAGATATTTGAATTAAATGCTAGGAAGAAATTCTTCCATGGGAGGGTGTCCATGGCCAGGTTGGACGGGGCTGAGATAGTGGGAGGTGTCCCTGCCCATGGCAAAGAATGGAAGTGGATGACCTTAGAGGTCCCTTCCCACCCAAACCACTCTGTGATTTGAATGTGCAATAAGCAGATCCTCACACTCCAAACAAGAAGCATCTCTGGGCCCCTAACCAAACATGGTCATTAGAGGGTCCTGTAAAATCTGGAAGCAACACAAGACATGCCTTTAGAAAGGCAACGCTCAAGGATGAGCAGCACTCCCAGGAGCTGACTCTGGGATGGTCCCACCTTGCACAGCACAGCCACGGCGCTGCCTCTTCCACACGGCCAGGGGCTCTTTCCACCGTGGCAGTGATTTAGTGCCAGATTAGCAGCCATCTGGTGGGAAAGGAGGGAGGTCAAAGCAGAGCTAAATTCACACCAGCCTCAGCATGTGGCTTTTGGAGTTCCTTACAAACAAATCTCTCGGTATCACTCGATGATTGCAGCCATATGGATACGTGGGAGCAGGCAGGAGCTTATCTGACGGACATAAAGCTATAAAAGGTGACACTGATTTTGCACAGGGACCACAGTGGTCTGTTCACTATTTCTGCATCCATTGCAACGCAGGGGAAAGCAATGTGTGAGGGCCTCACACTGCCCTCCCATGGTTTCATCCCAAACTGGCCACGGCAGCCCAGGAACGCAGATCCAAGTCACACAGAAATGAAATTTCATTTCAGGATATTTTCACACAAAGCCCTCCTGTTTTATGCTGCCCAGCTGTGTACACAAATGCCCTCCATATATAACTTCCAGTGAAAAGTTAATGAAATGGCTTCCTTGCTCTCCTGCCAAAAATATAACTGAAATTCTAATCTCAAGACTTTCTCAAAAATAGCCCCTTTTTGCACTAAAATTCCCATAAATCAGAAACATTTTTGTCTAAAATAAGCCTGTTTTCATTGTCTTGCAAACAGTAAAAAGTCTAGCCCCAATTTCTTTAATCCACTTCTCCAGCCAGCAGATTTTCGCTGTAGGGTGAAATTCAGCCCTGTACTGAGGGTCAGTGCAAGGTCAGCACTTAAACCATAAAATAGGGCTTAAGTGGTAAATAGAGCCTCTGTTCAGGATTATATTTCACCCCTTAAAAGGACTACATTTCATATGAAAAGAGAGATTTACTCATATCATAGACCTGGCTGTAGTGACATTATTCAAATAATACCTTATTCCAGTATTAATCCCATTGGGTGAGACTGGGCCACAATTCTTCATGGTACATCCCAGAAATCTAACACAGGAACAGACTATTCCTGACTTCATCAAAACTTCCCACAGCCTGGTCCTGGGATAAGAGGAAAACCTTTCTATATGGCAGCACTCAAAAATGCCTTTTTCCCAGAGCACTCCTCTCCCATTTACCCAGGGGCTTCAAGAGACTTTTACAAGCATTAATAAAATGGGAAGGACATAATGCCATGAGACTGGTTTTGCAGAAGGAGAGTTGTCCTGGAGATACTCAGGGAATTTCCCCGTTTTTACAACCTTCCAGTTTTATCCCTGGTTTGGGAGGACTGGATTAAAAGTACAAGGCTTGTACTTTTGCTGAGACTATTCCCAGCAGAGTGTTTTGATCTGAATTGGATCCCTTCTTTTAGGGAGTTAAATGACATTTTTAGAATTTCTTCCTAAAATTTCACAAGTCAGTGAATGCAATTTTACATACAAGCTTGGACACTTGTTTCCTGAATTTTGCTGACTTGGGTCCAGAAGCTTTTTTCACTCTCTTCTTTCAGCCTGAATTAAGTCATTGCATTGAAAAGCTTTACAGAAGACTGATAGCAAAGAAAGACTTCTCAGTTTCATGTAACAGAAAATGCCAAATGCTTCTCAAATGAATGTTCTAATCCAAGCAGACTGTTTCCAGATAAGAACACCACACACACAAAAAAAGGAGTGCATTTAAAAACTGATGACAAGGATCCCAGGGGGCTCAAATTCCTGAAAGATGCCTTGTCAGCTTCAGGACTATGACCGAATGAATTAATGAAGACAACCTTTCCTTTAAGTTGTAAACCAGCAGATTTAAAGACTCTTCCAATGGAGAGGGAGTATATGAAACCTGCAATGGTCCCAGCTCACCACTCCTAATTACAATGTTATAAACTGAGGGGTCCTTGACCTTTGAGCTGGAAGATCCTTGAAGATGTAAGATTTTGGATGTACAGTAAAGACAGGGGTATTTCTCTGGGTGATAAAGTTTTTAAGGCTTAAAGTCATGCTTCTATGTGTGGATATCCTGGATACCTATAATAAAAATATAGGTGAGTGTTTATTTAGGTTTGATTTCCTGAAGTAAGTTTGTTCTACAAAGGAAAAGTTTATTTAATTCAACTGTTAGTGCTGGGGAAGACTTGAACACATTGTTTCATTCACTACTGGAAATTTTCCAGACCAATTCTATTCTTTGCTGTACTTGGGCAAAATATTCAGAATTTTGCCCATAGTTGTGTCAGTAGCACAAAACACGAAATAACAGTACAGACACTCTTTAGTTGTTGAGTATCTCAGCAACATAAACATTAAAGCAGAACCCACACGTCCAAGGGCCTCCATATCACTTTCTACTTAAGATGGCAAACTGGTGCATGGAAAATCTTAGCCTAAGGGTCAGTGTCAAAGCAATGATAATTCCATTAAAGCAACAGAGCTGCACTGGCTTGCAAAAAATCTCATTTGTCCCAATATGCTTAAGAATAGATACCACTAATCATCCCAGGGCATCACTGCAGCAGGAGGAACAAAGCCATGGCTCATTTTACCACCTCATTTCATAGAGGGAAGGGTCAAATGCCAAACTGGTCTGCTGGATCTGAGACCATCCCAAGTACAAGCCCATCCCAACAAAAACTATGCAGGCCTGATTGAGTTAGAAGGCAGAATAATCATGGATTATTCAGAGCCAGTTTTCAGAAGATGTTTTATAGGCCTGGAAGATTACACACTAGTACGTAGAGCCAAACTGACCATCACAGTCATACAGAGGTGTAGCAAAATCCTTATTATTGGAGGAGTTTAATTAAATATTCAGATTAAATATAATTAGGTTATGAAAAAAATAGACCTCCCCTCATCTCACTCAAGATTTGCAATCACTCTCTAAAATAAAACTGCTTCCAAGTACTCAAGACAAATTGCTGTGAGGATGGACTAAATACTGGACAGGCTGGTGGTCTATTGCTTTTGAAAGATATTACAGGAAAAAAGTGAAGTGAAATTAGTGAAATTAGTTTAAATATTTCTTGTTAACTGAGATTCAACAGAATTATTTTCCATCTATTTTTAAAATAAGTATTTAGAACTAAGTCCAAATGGAAAGAGACATTAATAGTGACTGCTCTAAATGACCAGTAATAAAATCCTGGACACAAAACCCTTCTCCAAACAGCTTGGTGATTAGATCTGTGAATTCAGATCAGGGCTCAGAGCACGTGAACATATGAAAATACTCAAATTCAGTCCTTCCAGAAGAAAACTCTCATCCCCAGCTATCAGATACTCTATGGAGTATCAGGGCTTGGATAGTGGCTCTGTCTGGATTGACCACTTAAAGCTAATTGCTCCAGAGAGATTGAGGGAAGGACACCTGAGTGAAGGGCAGGAGATGGGCTCTAACTCATGTCAGGGAGAGTATTCAGCTATCAGTAAAAAGTGGAAAATCCTTGAGATTCAACACCCCAACCTCTCCCCTCACTTTATGTGTCCCAGTTGCCCAATCCTCTGCATGCACTGTATAGAAGGTTGAACCTGGTGCCTGCTGGACAGAAGGGCACATGCAAAAATTAGGTGCTGAAGCCCTCAGTGTCAGCTGAGTTCCTTAATAACTCTTACTACTCCTGAGATTCATCTCTTTGAAGAGAATTGCACAGGCCCTCTTCACCCCCTAAGTGATATTTCAGTGTTGCAGGGATCTTTGTTATCCCCCTAAACTAAATTAATTTTTATTTTATAGGAGTCAAACAGTCTCTTAGGGTCTCTTGATTATATAGTCTCATTCTAATTTCAGTCTTTAATCTGAATAAACACATTAGAAAAACACAGA
The DNA here is from genome assembly GCF_041296385.1 of Aphelocoma coerulescens. Lineage (NCBI taxonomy): Eukaryota > Metazoa > Chordata > Aves > Passeriformes > Corvidae > Aphelocoma > Aphelocoma coerulescens. The sequence goes on along the minus strand of NC_091026.1, from coordinate 17,145,938 downwards.
CACAATTAACTTAATCATAAATTCAGATGGATTGTTTATTATCTGTCTACTTAATGTGCTTATGATTGCAGCAGTTAAACATGATAATGTTGTCTTCTCTCACATATAAATGAATACACACAGCATAGAAATATGCCCAGGAAGAAAAAGTTCTGCCTTAATACATCAGTGGGCTCCAGAGATAGAGAAGTAGATGCACCACTCACTGCTGTGCTCTACAGAAAAACAAACATTGCCATGATACTGTTGAGACATGAGAGCTGATTACTGACAGATTATGTTCTTCTTGCTGAAATATGTCTACAAACAGCTTCAAAGGAAAGAAGATGCTACTGCAGCAGAGATGCAACTAGGAACACTCTGCTTCTACCACTGCACCTGTAATTTAAAGGAAGTGTAGATTTTGGGTAAATAAGACCACTTGAGTTCTTCAGTGTAAGACACAGGTCAAATCAGTGTCTTCTAACTGAAGAAAACTCAGACATCAGACTTAGAGAACTTTTGGCTTTGTGACCTTTGTAAAGATAGTTGTCTTAAATAGAAGTTAAACCATTCTAGCACCAAAAATTTTGTTTAGTTACACGCCCATGGCAACTAAAACTTGTGCCAAAATGCTTTCATGTATCCGCAAATGCTTGGATGCCAAAATTTAAATTGGAATATGATTCTTCCTGTTCCTACAGCATATTGAATATGAATAATTATTTCAAACATGCATCCAAGTTAAGCTGGAGACTATTACTCAGATTTCTCTGTCACTAGACTACTTTTTTAATAATCACACAGTATACCATGATGAAGTTTTATTTGCCTTCAGAATATTCAAGTTTTAACTAAATTTAAAACACACTACACTTTTCCCCTCAAACAAGAAGCTCTGAAAAGTATTCACTATGAAATTTCACAGGCAAAGGGGAAGAAGGGGGAAGATAAAAGAATGGAAACTCAAAAGTCAATTCAAGTGTCTTCAGTTTCACTTTCTGAACAGTTTCCCTTGTCTATAAATATTTTAAAAAATATCAAATTTCCTTATTAAAAAAAGAAGAAGTTGTAGGTTAATTTTAAATCTCTGAAATCCATGTTTATATTCCAGGAGTGGGCAAAACAATAAAAGAGATGATGAGATTAGGGGAAGAAAGCCAAGGGAGGGAATCATAGGAAAAAGCAATTATGGCACCTGGTAGCCATTCTGGCTAGGTGATGTGGTGATCAAATTTAATGTCAGCAGATATTTTAAGTGCTTACTATTTAAAAGAATACTATTGCTATTATAAAACAAGGCATATAACGTATTGAAACGTATCCAATTCAGCTTCCAGCTAAGCAGTATTTTTTCTTTTCCTAGTTTATTTGTGATTCAAATAAATAAATAGCCCATGAGCTTCAGGAAGATATTCGCTCACACTCCTGGTCCCCAACTTTATGACCAACCCTGTTCCACCAGAGGTGATAATCACTGAGCAAAGAAATTCCAAACAGCAGTGGAAGCTTCCCCAGCTCTGGCCTGGATGGAACTACCAATACCTGTAGAAGGATAGCACAGTCCCCATGCCTTGAAATTTTTTCATGAAAAATAAATAAAATACAAAAACTAAGCAGTGGTTTTTACAGTATGACACAGCAGTATTACTTGCATTAGGCCAATTTACCACTTATGATAGCAGTAATAGCACTAAAAGCCAATAAAAGCGGTCTGTTCGTTCAGAGATTGGCTTTTATGGCTTATTCTAAATATTATCAAGTGAATCAAAAGCTGTCATTATAGTGTCTAAAAAGCCTTCGTACCTTGTAAGCAAACAGTGTGACTTTGACAAATAATCATTAATATGCCTGTGTGAGACCAGGGCTAAAAGAGAAAGAAAAAGGAAAACCCAATATTTCACTTTACATAAATCATTAAGATCATTTCAGTTAAATTTCACACAAAATAAAGCAGATTTATATGTAAAATGCCATAGTTTTCCCAAGTTGTTTTTTTTTTATCTCTGCACATTTTCATAAAATAAAAACTTGTTGGAACACTGAGCAATGGGTGATTGGACTGTAATGATGCATCCTCATCAGCTCTGGGAAAACAAATGATGCACGTGTCTAGGTAGTGTCTTTTAGGCCACATCTAAACTAATCTTCCCTTGACTCTCATCCTGCCTGCCAAAAATTTTCTTCTCCATGTTCTCCTGCTGCACAGCCTGATGAGCTTTACGGGGTGGTACTCAAGGTCACACCTCCCATGGCCAGATATCCCTGCTGGCTGGCTCTGTAGTGCCCTCATTTCTTATTGGATTCTCTTGCATAGGCATTGCCTGGGCTACCTGGAGACAGGAAGAAAGATGGACAGGGTAGGAATGCAGCAGGAGCTTCAGACCATCACGTGGGAAGGGTGAGCACAACACCACATAAGAGCATAGGTATTGGAAAGGCTGGGCATGGATCGTGAAAGAGTTTGACTATATAGTCCAGACTTTTCTCAATTAAAAAAAAAAAATTAAAGCATAAAATAACAGTAAAATCTTAGTTGCACACACACCATGTGCCACTTCTGCTCATAGAATGATTTTTCAGTGCAATGTCAGCAAGAGCATTTGAGAGTCCCAGTTATTCTGAGCACCTTACAAGGAGCCTGCCCTTAGGTCTGCAGGGCATAGCACTTCCTCCACCTCCCCTCAGCCCCCCAAGCCACCCCCAGTGACCTCTTAGCCACTCTGGCAGACATCCAGGATCTGAGCACGTGACTGTGGCCAAGAGCCTGGGACAAACTAAGTGCCCTGAGCCAGGCACGGCCACCTGTCAAGTGGCCTTGACTACAAGGCTTGGGCAGCTGGCTCAAGCATTCCTTCTCCCACAGGTAGTGCTGTGCCTCCAGAAGGTTTTCTTGCCCGTTCTATTTACAGTTTTGGGGGCCTCCAGGGATGGCCAGCTGGCACTGACAGCGTTATGTGATCCACTGTCCAGCTGCACGGAGCACATGGACAAGCAGGAACATGTGGTGCTGCTCTGCCAGGGGAATTATCACCCCAACACGGCCCTTGAACAGCCACGTGTGTTTTGCAGGCAGTTAATGGGAGCAGAAAACCAACAGACCTCCAATTCCAAGCTTCTAATTTCTTTGTCTGTTTTTTCTTTTTTTTTCCCCATAAAGAACTTTCCAGAAACACTACATTAACAGTGAGTTAGAAAGATCCCAGGCAAAAATTGGTACACCAGGTTTTGCCTGAGGTATCCTAAACTATGGTAGGAAACCTGTTAGGATTTACTACATGCTTGTGTTTATCCAAGAGGTGGTGTATTATATCCTTGAAATCGACACCAAATAGAGATGCTTCCATTAAAAAAAAAACCCCACCCACTGAATTACGGGTTAGATTATTTCAACCCAAAAAGTAAAAAAAGAAGGTAAGAACTGCTTATCTATTTAGAATCATAGAACATTTTGGGATGGAAGGAAACTTAAAAAGACCGTCTTGTTCCCACCCCCCTACCATGGGCAAAACCTTACAAGGATAAAAGGACTTTGGTCCATCTGAACCTCCTCTTCCAGGCAGAGTCCAGCATCTAACAAGGCTCCTCCCAGACCCAAAACACAAATTAAATATCTGCTTTCCTATTCCCAGGCTTAGGTGGTTTAACAGAGGGTCAGCCATGAAGACCTAGAGACCAGAATCTGCTCACTGAAATTAATTATGTCAGTGTTCCTCTCCCATTCCCAAGAGTATTTTGCAGTGCTGATTTCAGTCTCCAGCTTTCCTGTAAAATGGGAGAAAAAGATTTTGCCATTCAAAGATTTGAGTGATTTGGTCTGTTTGGTTTTCGGGCCGTGGGTCTGCAATGCATGTATTCATCACACACAGTTTTCCTGTATTATTTTTCCAAACTGTTCAATCCCCTCATACTTTAGCCCCACCTTCATTTCTGTCACACTCAAGTTCTCTATTACTGCTGAAGAAAATCAGAGCACAGGACACTGCAGGTTGCTGTGCAACCCAAAACAACCTGCACATGCTGACAAAATGAAAACATCAGATACAATTCTTTAGGCCAAGATTTCAAGAGCAAAGTCACCAGAATTATTCATATGTCTGAAGTTAGACTTGTGCTTAGGTCTGTTGCTGAATCTGCTTCTGATAGAAGATGAAGAATGCCTTGGTTTTGATTAGAGGCCACATCTTGGCTATAGTGTTGCCCTGTTTCTAATTGTTGGTGTAGTCAAGAAACTCTATCCTTCCACTTGAGACCACCTGGAGAAATACATTCCCCACCCCACCCCCCTGAACTTCTCCCAAGACCCCAAAACTTGGCTTTAATATAATACATATTTTCCATTTCACCCCCCCACTAATGAGATGCATTGATATTTTTACCTGCTTGTGCTGTATTTTGTTAATGAGAAATGTTTCAAACACTGTGTGGTAAAGGGATATGGGATTATATACTTATTAATCTCAAGAGCACAGTGTAGACCATACCAATAAGTTACAAGCAAACTGGCAGCACAGGGTTTGAGTTCTGGCAGGGAAACTCTTCCAAGCCTTCCCTGTTCAGCTGCATTTGGCTCTGCTTTAAAACTTTATGCTGAGCTAAAGCTGCTTGGGTCAACTGTGCTGCAAACAGGCTGCACTGACCCCTCTGCTCTGGGCCAGTCGTGTCACAACCAGGGTGACCTGGTGGCCAAGGAGATGCACTTTGAGCAGCTGATCCTTATGGTTTGCTGCATAATATAGAAAACCTTGTTATATGCAGAGAAAACAAAAAACTGTTAGTCATGGTGTGTTTCTGTTGACAGAGAAAAGCTCTTTCCACCCATGGAGATTGTATTTATATGCAGTGATGTCTAAATCTATCTGTATGTGAGTTTACACCAGATGCTGCAGTCAAATACACGCTCCACCTTCTCTCCTGCCCCAGTAGGTCAGCCTAGAGTTCTCAGTTTGGTGGCTTCTACAGAATTAAAGACATTTTTTGCACAACTGAAAGACCGTCACTTGAAGATGAAGCCTGATTCAGCCCCCGAGGGAAACTTGGAGAAAACTTCATGGATTTGCCCTTTGTAATATTCAAGTTTGTGTGCAGCAAGAGGAGGAAATAAAAACTAATGGAAAGAGACATTTCCTCTAGGATCAAAGCTGATTTCTTCCAAGAATGCATTCCCAGACTTTACTCAGAAGAAACAGCTGTGAGGTCAAATGATTCACGAAGTCCAGCTCTGCTTAGGCACCTTATTTTCCCTTATGAGGTAAAAAAACCTGACAAATTTTTACTTTTCATTTGAGAGTCTCAAATCCTTTTCAGCCATTAACCACTAAAGCAGCCTATTTGCTCCATGAAGGTGATTAATAGGAGTGGAGGTGAAGCAATTACTTAGAAGTGTGATTACTTTAGGTACATGTAATACTTAGATATTCTAAATACCCAGCTTTATGGGTAGCTGAGACCCTTGACTGCAGTTTCCAGTGCCCAGCACTTCTTAATGAAGATGAACTCTCAAGATGAACTCTGCATGTAGCCAAGAAATAAACAGAAATCATTTTAGCACCCAAAATTATTAGCTGCAGGTGAGGTAAAAATCACAAAGGACTGACATTGGTTTTAACGAGAGAAATGATGCCTTAATAAAAATGCCAGTACCAAATTGTTAGAATCTGGCTTTCCCTGATTTCTCAGTCTCATTTTCTGTTATTTGTTTTATCACTCCTCACACACACACAAAAAAAAGTGGCAACACCTACTTTTCTGGCCTCTGATACCCTTGTTTGTGCAATACCAGTTCAAAATCTTATATTTAATTTTATCAGCTCTGAACTGAAGCGCTAGAATTGGTTTTAAAACTAAACTTTCGCTCCAGAAAAAAAGTATTTTTGAGGCAGATGCTCACAGCTTTGTACATAAATTTTAAGAAGTGTCTCTCGAGGCACTGTGACCTCCTTCCCCCATCAGTGTCCCCACTGGAATGCAGGTTTTGTTAAAAATTAGATTTGAATCCTGTAAGTACCTCCAAATCCTGGATTCCCTTCTACTGCCAGGAAAGAGACAGCAGTCACCATTAGCCAGGTACAACACTGGAGTTGTTGGCATGGCTCTTGTCTTGGAATGTATGTAAATTTACACTACAGTTATTTAAGCAGCTGATTTTAAACTGCTTTCTTCATCTACATTGTCCATAATGTACATTATAAAAATCCTTATTTTCACTATGGTGAGGACTGCCTAAACTCCAGCTGGATAAAGACTCTATTTGCTTTGTCTAAACAGTGCAAGCTCTCCCATATTCAATGACTACCGGAATTATTGTGTGATCTTTTCAGCTTCTAATGCATATTAATTTGTAATATACAAAACCCTTCAATAAATAATTGTGCAGACTGAATAAAAAAGCAATTTAAACTTTTTCCCCCCCTAACTGGAGACACTTTTTACAAATAGTTCTTTTAAGTAGTCTTAATAGTATCTCTTTAATATTGCCATTAAAATTCACCAGAGTTCAAGAGCAGAGCAAATTTACATCTGTTAAAATAATGGAATTGACACTGATATTACATCATTGCTATTTTAAATAATCATTCTTCATAATTCTAACCTACTTGCTTTAAGTTGCAAATAAAGGGCTTGTTCCTACTTTCATCAAAGTCGATGGCAAAACTCCCTTTGGCTTTCAGGGAGCAGCACCTAGATTTAGAGACAGAGTCTCTGCTGATGTGTTGGGGTTTGACTGTGTTCCCTGATGCAGCAAAGAATAAATCCCTCTGAAAGAAAAATTACTAAGGAGAGTTCTGTGAGCTCCAGACAGAGAGGATAACTGTACTGGGCTAGCCTGTTCCCAAAAATCACAGAACTCTATAGACCACTCTGAATTCCAAGGTAGTTACAGTTTTTTTGCTTATTTTCACAAGAAAGCAACATTTTATATAGGTGTTTTATGCCATTTTAGTGCAATTTTGTGGTTTTCCTTCCTTAAAATTTTGGGAGAGATTGTTTGAAAAGAAGCATAATGACAACCCTCATGAATTCACCTTCTCTTGGGAGAACATTAAAACTTTCACTGAAATTACATAAGTGTTCTATGAACAATTCAAACTGAACCTATAGGAATTAAAAATATACACTGTACACAGCTGGAAAGCCACCTAGAAGGTGAATCAATGTAGTTCTTTCCCTGATGACAGCAGAAAATGAAGCAAGGATTTTTAAGATATAGAGAATAAAGGCTATAGCTGAGACTATTTAAAACTGGAGAAGAAATAGACTTTTCATTATCCATTTAGCACTCAAATGAACACAGTTTTGCACCTGACTTTACCTGAGCTGCTTTTGTGTTCTTCAGACAAAATAAATGTGTCCACATTGCCGCTTATCATCTGTAAAATCACCATAATTCTGCTGTCTATGTAGACCTTAAGTTTTCAGGGACAGAAACATTTCACCTGTGTCTGCACTGTGCATTTAGTGTGACAGATTTCTGGCCATGGCAGAAATCACCAGTCACTCCTGACTGCTAATGCACCACTGAAATATGCTGAACATTTACAGGACAATAACCACCAGCTGAGTCTTAACCATAATTTTGCACTGCAGTAACAGGGCTGTTACATGTTATCTGGGAACCAGAGAACTTTATTAGCACTGTCATAAAAGCTAAAGCAGAATCAACCCCTTTTCCTAGCACCACTGACACTGCCTATTACAAATAAGATATCCATCAAGCATACTTAGATCCTAACTGAAATGGCAATTGCCTTGGGTGTCTTTAAGGGTAATTTGATTTAAAAGAAAACCACAAGAGAGAACAAGTATGACCCTTTGCTGTGAAGAAAAGCACAAGTAAGCAGCACCACCACCAAGACCAGGAGGAAACAAATTATTCCAGAAATATCAAGTTTTCAAGAATCTGCGGTGCTGACTTCTTTACTCCACTTGGAATTACCTACCCGTTATATAACTTTCCACTTTCTCAGTGAGACACCTGTCCTTATGCTTATTTGGGGAAAAGAATGAAACAGCTTGAATGTCAGGGAAATATTTTCCAAGCAAGGATGAATAGGCAATGCTCTGCCCTAGGAACTGTTTCAGGCACCATCACTTAACGATGTTTAAGGAGAAATGGGAGGGAAAACACCTAAGGGTTTAGCCCACAGAGATTTTCATGTCATGAAGACTGGGTCTAGCTGAACGAAGAGGTCCTTTGCAGCTGCATGACCTGTAATTCTTTTTGGCATCGTTCCTCAGCTTTAAAATATTCCATCTTCCCCCATGCTAGTGGCCCTAACACAAGATGATGTCTGTGCAACCCAGCCTTCAGGATAGTCCTGAATAAGACAGCAAACCAGGGAAGGGCAAAGGAAATATATTAGAAATATGGCTTTAGGAAGAAACTTATTTTATTGCTTTCCAACCATTCTAATAAGGGGAAACATACACCTGACATGGAAGACCAGCTGTTGGCCTCAATTCTTCACCACTGAAAGGAGGACTATTCAAATATGCCTATCCCTATCTAATTAAGCATATATTACACAGACTATTTTTATATTATAAAAGTACAGTCTAGATTCTTTATTCCAACACTATTCTCTTCCAACACTAAAACCTGCTTATCTGAAGACTTCACGTAGCTGCAAAAATTTTTATTGGAAGAAATATGTTCTCATGTCATCTATTTTTGGCTTTCCATGCTGTGACAACAGAGGCTGGCCTGGTGTTTCTATATCTGAACATTTCTCAGGTAGCAGAAGAGCTGCCGCAGATTGCCTGGCACCTGCTTGAGGATGAGGTGAACAGAAAGCAAAGCAAAAGTATTTTTATTTCATCAAGAACGTTTTGGCCAAGCCACATTTGAAGAAGATAAAAATTGAGGAAAGTGTAAACCAATGGGGAATGTAATCTCTTAATATTTTGGGAGCATGAAATGGTGAAATCAGAGTTCAGAACTAGAGCAGGTTTAAGATGGAGTGAAACAAAAGTGGCAGGTGCTGGGGAGAAATATCTTTTTCAGGATTAGTGTTTTCATGACCTGGTAGTTATATTCTGGTAGTTCTAATCTTCCTTAAACCAAATAATTTCTGAGAAGGCAATATAAAAAAAATGGACCACAAATGCCAATAGAAACCTACTGCAAGTATGAATCATCAGCAACAAGCCTATGGCTGCTGAGTTAGGAAAAAAACCCAATGTACTTAGATGCATCGTCTTTTGCTAATATATTTTTTGAAGATCTGACTCTTTTTAATAGAGCAGCTATTAAGAGAAACTAATTATGATTTTATTTTTAAGGGCCTGGATTTTCTCTTACATGTATCATTCTAACTCAGGAGAAAAGCCATTCAAGCAAATGAGATGAGGTTGGTGTGAACAAGTTTAAATGATCACACAAAGGCCTCAAGATATTTATGGATAGAATGAGTCATTCCTGTTCTGGTTGGATGATTGCATCAGTGGAGAATTAGTCTCTCATCATGCAGGGCCAGAGCCTCCTTTCTCTTCCATCACCATACATCAGGAAAAACTGTGTCTCGGTTTTTGAGACAAAACTTCAGGAGGAAGCACTCCAGAATGAGTGTCTCCTCTGAAGGGAAAAGGGCCTCCCCTTTTCCTCCATCAATGAGACAAATGGGTCACAAGAAGTGGAGAAAAGAAACCAGACTGTTTATAAGCACACAAACAAAACAGGGCAGAGCAGGATACAAAAAAAACCTCAAAATACAACAAATTCCTGGAAAGGGAACAGACACGCGGGCTCAGACCAGCCAGGGCCACCTCGCGGGCCCCCAGGGGCCACCTGCAGGCTCCCCAGACCAGCGAGGAGGGAAGGGAGGCAGTGAGGCAAGGGGGAGGAAAGGGAAAAAAGAACAAGAAAAAAACCCGACAGAACCTTTTCCCAGCTAGCTGGAACACAAAGGAAACCCAGAAAAGCAGCACAGGGCTCCTGGCACACTCCCTGCCGAGCCCTGCCCAGACTCTGGAGCCCTTGGGCTGAACCGTTCAACCGCCCCCTCGGGTCCGTGGCTCCGGCCCCGCCCCCAGGTCCATCCTGAAGAAACAGTGTCCTTGGGCATTGAGCGGACGGTTAAGGAATAATGAGGCTTCATAACATCACCCCAGGACATACTGTGTGAAGTTAGTCAGTGTTTCATTAGCCTAAAACCAACAAGCTGGTAGAACTGAGCCCACAGCCCCAGTTCCACAAAGTAGTTGCGCACAGACTCTAAAGAAGCTGCCCCATCTAAATCAGGAGATCATCTGGTCTTTCTTCCTTAGTCTGTTTACCTAAAGTGACTTACTAAAGTTAATAAGACCTGTTTCTCATTTAAAATGTAAATGTGGTCAAACAACATTCATTTTTTCTAGCAACACATCCAAAAAAGCAGCTTTTCTTCCATCAGTCTCCTGCAACATGTCTACAAAGAAGGAGACATTAAATAGATAACACAAGTTGGACTCCTCAAACTCCCTCCACACCAAATGCAGATCTGTGAAAAATCTTCAGCAATCCAAGTCTTGGAGTATTATGCAGTGATTTCTGGGTCAAAGTAAAACAACTATGCCAGAATCTACAGGATTATTGCCATTTTAGGCACACACTAGGTTTGGTGGTGCTAGAACAACATGAGATCCATCCATTTTAGCTCTAAGAACAAGCAATGCCAGGTATTCAAGAAGCCAGCTCACAAAGTGTTGTGGTGGGCTGCTGTGACTATGTAGAATAGATTATGGGAGAAAGAAATGGCTGGAATATCTCCAGCAACTGTTGGAGTTCCCAAGAAGTTTTTTCCTCACAGTAATGACTTTAAGGCTAATTAGAGGCAGAAAACCAAAATGGCAAATTCCCCAGGCACCAGGTGTTTACCAGAAAAATCTGTTCCCCAGCCAGACACCATCCCTGTTCTCAATGGTTTCCATGAGCCTCTCCCCTACCAGACAGGAGGTGTTCTGCCTCCCCTGTATGTCTGTGCACTTCTCACTTTGGAGAATTGGGAAGACTTAAAATCACCTTCAAGGCGGAGAAAACCAAGTGTGGATGCTGCTTGGATCCATCTCAGCAACCCCAGGAACTGTCTGAAACCAGAGTGAGGTTTTTCATGCTGTAGGCAACCAGAGCACCATGTCTTGCTGCTCTCCTGTCCCTGCCCAGCCAGTAGTCCACCACGAACATGAACCTGGATAATGCTGGATTTAAACAATTTCCCATGCAGCTTTACTTCCTACTATTCCTACATATATTTAAGCACCAAGCATTACAAGCATGATGGTTTCATATTCACGTTATGTTTTTTTAGTACCGTGTTTATCTGCATTAAGTGGTGTTTTTTCTCTTTTCCCACAAATAAGAGATGTCTGCACATAACAAATCCTATGGGCAGCTCTATTCACGTCTAAAGCCTGAGGATTTTTGGGAGGGGGAAAAAAAAGAAGATTTATGTATTTATTCAGAAATTAAATGAGATTAATAATTTTGAAAGCAATTTACAAATAGCAATCAGCCACTGCAATGAAGGTCAGAAGAAAAAGGACACATTAGCAATTGAATCTCTTCCCTTCCTTTAAAGTTTTAATACTGCATACCTGTTAATAATGGGAAATATCCTTCTTCAAGAGTAGCATTTTCAAAAATTGGTAGAATCCTTTTGCTAATTCTAATCTTCTTTTAATAAAATAATTTGCTAAAAAGGATTATAAAAAAGCATGAAAATGAAACGCCAATAGAAATATTGCCTATACAATAAATAGTTAATGTATTTTCTAAATGAATGATTTAAAATAGCTATTAAAGTAAAGAGAATGAGCTTATGTTTCTAGTAATGACTTCTCTGCCTCAGAATGAAATCTGTAAATCCCTGATTGCAATTTCACATCCCAAAAGAACAAGCAGTCCTGGGACTGATGCTTATTGCCTTTATCATTAATACTAGCACACTACATATGTGATTTTTATATCACTGGTTTGAATATTTAGATTTATACTTGTGTATGCTTTATATTTTAAATCCCACACAACCATTCTGTCACAAAAATAAAGCTCTCCTTCAACAAGGCTTTTTTGTACGTACATGCATACATGTATACACAGACTTTCAGTATAACTACAATTTTATTCATAAGAGTGCATAATGATTCAGGCTGTGATTGTTAATAAAAATGCATTTCTAACCATCAAATTTGAGTCTATTATTCTAAGTTAATTGCATTTGCCCTAAAGAGACTTGCGACTGGCTGTCAGCCTATTTGTGTCAGTTCCATTTTATTCATCAGTCAATCTTGTCTCCTCTTTTTTCACATCCCATATATTGATCAAATAGATTTGTTAGCATGCCTCTGCAGCTTTAAAAAAGTTTTTGTTATTTGTCAGGTTTATTTGATTACTATATTAGTTGAGTGTTATCTTAATTGTTATTTCAATAGAAAATAAATGCCCTTTGATAGTCCCCCAAGATTCACTTTAAATATAATCCATATAACAAGTCAGTGGATGAAGCGAATGCGGTAAGAAAATAAACACATTAAACCTATTTTAAAAGGTGGTATTAATCTGCAGCTGTATTGTACTTGATCCAAAAGACGGGAATAGAAATAAGTACAGTGTAAAACAATTTTGATAAACATCAGTGCCGTATCATTGCATATTATGCTATGTATAAAATACCTTAACAAAAAGACATGTGATATAAAATAAACTGAGGTCATATCTGGAAGAATGGGGTTTGCGGTTATGTGTGAAATTGAACTGTATTAAATATGGCTTTCGACACTAAAAATTAGGCTAGAGAGGCAGTAAGCAAAGGCAGGTGGAACTGCTGTTATATGGGGCAAATTTTGGGTAGGGAGAGAAAAGAGGAAACCAGCTTTCAGGAAAGTATTTACTGCAGCAAAAATAAGCATGTATGCAGGTAGCTTCTTCCTCCACAAAGCTATGATACACTCTTTAGTGAAATAAATGGGAGTCAGATTAATATTTTGAAACAGCATCTTGTGCACATCAGTCACTCAGTTTTGGTAATGAAGTCACAACAGCAAAATTTTTACCTCAACCTTATCAAAGGGGAAGGTGATGCAACCAGTTTTCCTATGTGAATGTCCCAGAAACCTGTCTCTCATGTCTTCATTATCAGCAAGGCTACATAACCCTGGCTCCTTGCCTAACCTTAAATCTGGGATCTGCCCAGCTGGTACCTGAACTTACACAGTGTCAGAAATACCATCTCATTTGAAAAGATATAAGAAGTCCATATGTTTTAAGATAGCTACTCAAGATATAGAAGCATTGATTTAATAAAAATTTTAGGAAGCAAAATCTACTGCTTTACTTGTATTGAAGTACGTTGACTGAACCCATTACTCCCTGAAACTGAGATGAAGAAACTTATGAAAAGCTAAGTTTCTCTCATTTCTTTTGGCCAGGATCATCTGACTTCAGAGAAATTTGGGCTCTCATCTGCATAATTATCTGTAGCCAGCTGCAGGGAGAGGGGATGAGAGTAGGGACAAAACCAGACTTCCGAAAAAGCCATTTTTTCCTGGCTTAATCTCTTCAGTCAAGATGGGATGATTTGCCAGCAGGATGGGCTTGTCTTTCATTGATTTCTGTAGGAGTTTAGGCCAGACTGAACACTTATCATGCCTATGAGGTAGAGCTGGAATGATGAACATCACCCTAAGGGGGACCTCTCTCATTAGAGCAGGAGCATTTTCAAGTGCCTATACCTGGCTGAGGATGCTTGAAAAGTCCAACTCCCAGACTGTTTTTCATCTTTAACAGTATTTCATACTAAACTACCATGCTAAATCTTCAGATGCCCTAAAAAAAAAAAAAAAGCTCAAATTTGCAGTTGTCCTAGAGCAGTTAGCAACACTCCTGTGATTCAGAAGCACACGGTGTGATGATAGTTTCAAGCTAAACTGTTATGACCAGCTAGTATGGAATATAAACAGGAACAGATGAGAAGAATACAGCCTCAACATTTGAGACAACAAAGAAAGAGTGAAATGATTGCTACATAAAAGACATTTCAAAGACCTCCCAGAAAACCAGGCATAAAAATCCCCAATAAAAAGGCTCAGCAAGAAAACTGTCACACCCCCTAATCCTCAGCAGACTCTAACAAGATGTTCGCATGAGCCAGAGATTGTCTCCTTCCCTAGAAGACAAAAGGCACAGAAATCAATACTGTCTAGCATAGGATTAGGAGGCAAGAGATAGATAAAAAGGATTCCTTAACCTTACAATTAGAAACCCAACTCCCCAGCCAAAAAGATAACCAGAAACAGACTGCAAACCTGTGTCACAATAATTGCTGCATCTTTTACTCTTTGAAAACTGATATTTTTCAGAAGATTTTTTTATAATTTATTGCCACCCCAAGAAAGGTTTTGATGGCCACTTAGCTACAGACAACTGCTGCTACCAAACCACAATTCAGCACACATGGCAATAGAATTATTTTTCATTCTTTATGTTTTAACCACCTCCAACCAAGCAAAAATTATATTACCAGTACTTGCACCAACCTCCCAGTAAATTGTACCACTAAAAGCAAAATGATACATAATGCACTACTTCTAACAAATGATCAGCTTACTGTGCCCTGAACCAAACACTTACACAGATTCTTCATGCCAAACCTGGCATAAGCATGTGCTCTGATTAAAAAGGAAGCAACTTAGTTGTTATAACAAGCGTCTTAAGCTTTATTTGGTATTACTAATGCTTTTAAACAGAAGGCAGGGTACTGGCAAGAGCAAAAAACAGACTTGAAGGGGGAGGAAACCTGCAGGCTGGGAAGAAGCTGCAGTCTCCGAAGTCTGACCCTCCTGCTGTAGATAACGAGTGACCATAAGCTGTGAGAGCTGGAGAAGTTTGCTGAATAGAAATTTCAGACTCTTTCTGAAGCTCAGCAAGGCAACCACAAGACATTGACAATGACATTTACAAAGCCTGTATTAACTTACAGCAATGACTTGAGCACCAAATCACATATGCTTAGGTACTACATATTCCCACTTTATAGGGGGCTAAATAGCACAAGCACTCATTGAGGGACGGTCAGAATTTAAGCAGTTGGCACATCCAGCGTTAGGAGTCTTTCCTGGTCTTCCTGGTGCCATCAGGAGAGGAAAAGTCAAATAATGTCTTTTTTCTTCAAGTGCAACACACTTGCAAACCATCATTCCATGCTTTTGTGATCCTACTGTCTACTGAGCCTTACATTTCCTGCCTTAACCTAACTTTCCATGGTCTTGTTCAGTGCAATTTAGACACTACCTCAGAGCTGCCTCATGTTCTGTGGTAGATGAAATAATCCCTGTAAGTAAACTACTTGAAACCACTTAGAAAGATGTTGGCAGAGATGCAACTTAAACCATTGTCATTTGTCATGGAAAGACAAACAAATCACCCTTCCCAGAAGAATCGCAACTCAAAATAAACATATGGAAAAAGGCATGAATTTCTGTTCCTTTTTTAGCAAGCTCAAAGACAGCATAAAGCTTGTCTTACACATTCTTGGAGAATAAAAAGGAGAAATGTTTTCTACAGATTTCTAAGCAAATTTTCTGGACCTCAGTCCAGATGGGAATAAGTAATTCCCTCAGTCCACCCCCAAAGGCTGCAGTGTACCAGACAGAGCAGCCCAGGATGTGAATCAAACAGGGTGGGAGCAGAGGGCAGTGTGGTCTGCACGGTGGCATAAGCAAATTAATCCCTTCTCAGACACACAGCTCCGCCGGGAGTCCATGTCTGGCTTTTGGCAAAGTGTCAGAGACTCATGAACCTTTGCCTACAAGCACACTTGTCCCCAAGCCACAAGAAGCTGCAATGCTGTCCTGCTGAAAGGCCAGCTATGCTGGATTTGAGTCTGGGAATAGGACCATGGCATCCTGCCTGTTATCTGAATGTTATTTCCAGATAACATTTTCCTCATTTTATAACAAAGCACGCTACTGGTTAGCACTATTAGAAGCACAACTTGAAATTTACAAGATAGGCTAGTGTTTTCCAGAATTTGTGTAAAGATCAAGATTTACCAAAGAAACTGCAAAACATTATTTTAGTGACCCCTGTGTGGCACAAAATCCCACATCCATTGGGATCACATGGCCACCCAAGTATTCAGTCATTTAGATAAGGACTACATCTTCCCCTCCAAGCAGGGGAGAAAGGCACAGTGCTACAGACCAAGTAGCCACCAAGTTTTCAGCTTTGCCACTGTTAGCAATTTTGAGATTGCCAAAGCCCATGGTGGTGAAAGGCAGTGCAAAAGCCTAATACACTTAAAAAGGTAGGAAGCATTGCTGTGCTGAAACAGGGAAATAAAGATGGGTGAGCTAAACTTGAACTTTCAACATATCCTAAGCCCTTGGTTCAGAAAGCTGGACTAGGTTTATGTTTAATAACTTAATCCACTACGTTCAAGAAGTCCAGCATCTTCATCTGTACCATTGGTAGGAGCGGGGATGTGATGAAGCATACAGTTCATTATCCATGGTTGCCTCGGTTGTGATCATTTTAATAAAGATTTTGCAAAATTAAGATTTTCATTTTGGTATAGGAATCAGATACAACACTTGTTATGGTTTGCCCTGCAGCCAAACATTACCAGCACCTTTAACAGGCATTGGGATGGTCCCTCATGGATGGAGGCAGACTCATTTCACAGGTGCATAAAGAAAACTCAGACACATGCTACCAAAAAAACCAGCAAAAGACAAACTTTACTCACTCAGAAGCTCAGGGTTCAATGCTGCATCAGTGAATCAGAATCCTCAAGCAGTCTCCCTTTGGGTAAGACAAGTTGTGTTGACTGTATGAAAATCGCTGTGTTCCCTGGGGAAAACACAGAATTATAGAATCATTTTGGTTGGAAAACACCTCCAAGATCATCTCAGTGAGAGGCCACAGGACACTAACTACATCATTAAAGGGAAGGGGTATCTCCTAACTTCTATTAAGAGTTATTTTTAACATACTTGTGAAGTCAGTTAGGGGACATAGCTTGACTTTCCTCTTTTCTCTGATAACAATACAGTTTTGAGGTGTTCACAGAACACTCATGTGGGATAACAAAGGCACATCACCAGCTGAGAAGCTTTTCCTGCTTAGTGAAACTTTCTTTTCACATTCTTATTTTCTCAGACTAGGCAGCCCCTTATAAACTTAGGTAAACCCTTCATCTTCTCACCTCCTTCTCTCCGTAGCACATAGGGCATGGATCCACAGCATTTCATCCACTGACATGGCACCTTCCATGCAAAAAAATTAGCTCCATTAGTGTAATTCCATTGGGGGATGCAAGCAAGAGTTTTTCCTTAATACTTTTCATCTGTTTCAGCCTACAGCCCATTTTTAAATCAAGATTATTTTTTGCATTAATCATGCTAAAGAAACACTTTAAGGTTTACTCAAAGCAACAGAACAAGCACAGAAATGCTGCACAGGGGGCTAAGCCTAGAAGCTTTAAAGCATGAGAAGAAGCTTTCTTACGAAAATTGAGTAAGAGCCCCAAAAGGGTCAGCTTAGGAGCTTGGCTGCTTGTTCCCATTTGCAGGATCTCAGCTGATTACTTTGGTATCAGACAGCCCTCAAACTGCCTCCTTTCAAGGGCTACTAATTCTGCACATTATCTGGAGAACTGCCATGATGTTGGTTGCCCTTTTTCCTCTATTTATCTGCTAAAGGAGAAGCAAGGCCTGTGGCCCTCTCCCCACCCCCCCCAGCTGAGGATGTTTTCCTAACTGAGGCTTCTCATACCAATTAACACCATGTGAAAGCCTTTAGAATGGGAAGATATGCCAATTTATCTGCTTTCTACCCAGCCACTCCAGAAGTGGGTAATGCTTATCTGCTCCAATTACTTCTGAAAATGGCATTTGGAGAGTCCCAGCTGGAGCCAACCCAAGAGACCTTTCAGAATTTGGCAGTGGCCCTCAGTACTCCTCACCATGACCATTAATTGGGGTGTTGCTGATTAAAGGATGAGTACACCAGGCTGGGCAGCACCCACAGGCTGGGCTCTTCCAGTAACAATAAGTTGGCTGTGTTAGAAACCACATCATCCAAAAATTTTAGAAAGCACCGTGGCCCCATTAGGACCTTTCTTAATGGGGCACCCAAGACACAGCTGTTGCAATCAAAAAGCCTAAACCCAATGGCTTCAGTACATGATGGGGGCCTACAAGAGAGCTGGGAAGGGGCTTTTGACAAAGGCATGTAGTGATAGACTAGGGGGAATGGCTTATATCTGAAGCAGAGTAGGTTTAGACTAGCTATTAGGAAGAAATTCTTTACAGAGAAGACAGCAAGGCACTGGCACTGGTTACCCAGAGAAGTTGTGAATACCCCATCCCTGGAAATGTTCAAGACCAGGCTGGATGGAGCCCTGAGCAGCCTGATCTAGTGGAAGGTGTCCCTGCCCATGGCAGGGGGCTTGGAACAGGAGGTTCTTTAACGTCTCCTCCAACCCAAACCATTCTATGATTCTACTTGTACTGTAAACACACATGATGCAAACTTTCTCTGCTGCTTAGAGGACACTGATGAGGCTTTGGTAGGCAAGGTCAAGATGTTCGCCTGCTCTGATAAAGCATGAAGAGGTAAATCATCCTGTGCAACTCAAGTCATTCAGATGGTACTTTTGGCATTTTCCCCCCCTCCTGCTTTTGTTCTGTCAGTCTGAAGAGAACAGCTCGTGTGATGTAATTTAGAATGGAGCTTTTTTAAAGCTTTCACTCAGGAAAAGCTTCAGGAGCTCTGGGGGTATAGCTTAGCTCGGAGAAACAGAAAGAAAGCAAGTTTGCATTGACAGCTTGATCCCAGAGAGAGGTGGCTGCCTGCTTGTCTAACAGGTCCTCTGGGTCTGGATGAGGCAGAGACAGAGGAGCAGTCATATTAAGTGAACGCGCGCTGCCAATGTTAAAGGAACAATTACCATTATTCTGCATAGTTCACTGTTTGCTACTGCTATTTCCTTCAATAAAACCTCTTTTCACTTGGCAATTGGAGCTTGTCATGTAACAATATTTCTTATGCACAATACACATACTAAAATGCCCCTGTGTTTTTAATACATTTATAGTTGTTAACAATAGCGGTATAGCGACAGAAAAAAACTGTACTTGCTTTGAATACAGAACAGATTGAAAAAAGAACAAACCAATGGCCCTGATCTGAAGGATTAATGGGGGTTAGATTTTGCCTAATCTGTGTTAAAACAGTGATACCTCTTCCATTTCTTTGACACCCAGTTCTTCCTCTCAGGGCCTGGGCTGTGACCTCCTCGCTTGGAAGGCACTGTACACCTGAGCCTTGTGCAAAATTTCAGTCATGGTTTTGATGTCAGGGAGTGTTGAGGAGAGGGTTGGGCTTTCACCTGCCCCTGTGCCCGGGCAGCTCCTAGGGGATGGACAAGGGGTGCCACTCCTGGGTCCTTGGCAAGCCCAGCCTGCTGAAGGTTGCCCAACAACCCTTCGATCCTTGTGCATGATGCACAGACAGGTGGGAGCAGTGTTACTGTCCAACAGCACCTGAAACTCTGGTGTTCACTGCCCACATCAGAATAACAAAACTCCTTGTGAATGCAGCTCCTGGTGAAGCAGGACAAACAGACAGCTCTGGGCATCTCCCCGGGGCTGTGGAGCTCTCCAGCTCTCCTCCAAAAGCTCACACAATGGAGACATTGTGTTACTACTGAGCTTGCCAGCATCACAAAGCCAGGTGGAAATGACCGCAGTGAAGGTGCCACGGTGAGAAGAAATTACGTGTTTGCACTTCTGAGCAGGCTGAACCTCATATTTCATGCACCCAAAGGAACAAGCAGCTGTTCGGAAACCTTTGTAGCACAATCCTGAAGGAAACGTTCTTCTGCCATTAGATTCGTGTTTTCTAAGAACTCTATTTTCTTCAGAACAAGTTAATATACACAGGAAAAGACATCTTGAGTGTTCCTGACTCTCCTACACTATCCAGGAATAGTGATAGACTGCGAGTTTAAACACATTCTTCCACTGCACAGTGAGAGAAGTGTGTTTAATGCTGTGAGCAGAACACTTACCATGTTTGCCTTTGCCAGAGCCGGCAAGACTACACTGTTTTAAGAGTACTTATTACATACATAAGTAACAGTGGATGTCATCTGTCTGCCCCCAGAATAGATGTTCTGCATCTTCAGTGCAGGTTAAAAAAAGGATTTGTGAAAAGATGCACAGCATGATACATCTTCTGCTTCAGATATTCCTAATTGCTTTGTCTATGGCTTTTTCTGAGGAAAAGAGAGAAGACACCCAGAGAAGGCCACCATATTGGAGGCTGATTTGGAGCCTGATCTGAGCTCCCTGGAACTGTTTTCTTTGACATCTGGTGATACAGGATCAAGCCCTTGCAAAGATAAATAAATGGTTTTCCAGCATGGTCCAGCACAGGCTGTTCTGCAACACCTGGGGAGGTGCTCAGATGGCAATAAGATTAATAATGTTTATTACAGTGTGCAAGTCCAGCTCCCAGTTGTGTTCCAGCATGGCATGCAGGCAAGAGAGAAACAAATGGAAGTGTTTGCTAGGAAAGTCTCATAGAAGATGTAAGACTCTCTCAGATTACCACTCACCATTGGGTTCAAATCAAAGAAAAGCTTTTATACCTTATTAGAAGACATGCAGGGTTGTAGTCATATATTATCATGAGTCAATTTACCACCAGTACAGCTCTGAGGACTATCAGTGAGAAATGCTGCACCTTCTGTGATTTGCAGCTCTATTTCACAGTGTTTAAAGTGTTTGAATGTATTTTAAGAATATATATAGGTTTGATGGTGTTAATATAGATGGGTTTGTTGGTGTTTCCCCCCACCAAATGAAAATGCTGACAGTCTTGGAGCTGCTCTGGCATTAATGCCATCCAGGGATATCTTTGTGACCATCACTGTGTGTAATGCCTGCTTTGGAAATAAACTCTTTGAGAATAAACATAACTTCAGTGCCATTCAGAGAGTGGCACAGTTGTCAAGGACCTTGGGACATGAAAGGAAGACACTGTGCTGTCTTTTCATTGGAAAGTTCACAGATTCTGCCTAGAGATCCCTCTGATATTTTCACTTTTCAATATATAGTGCTTACCAAAAATAAAACTGAGAATTTTAAGTGCTTTCCAAATTTAATGACACAGAGTTTTACATGGAAAAAAATTCTGTTGTAATAAACTCAGCATTTTCTGTTTTACATTATCTATAAATTTCCCCAACTAAAGAGTGAACAATTACACAAGGATGTCCATGGGTGTGACCTACCTTTAGTTGCTGTACCAGGGTATTAAATAAAGCCCTGTCCACTTCTGGCTACTCTGCTCTGGTTAGGATTTTGTTTCTGAAACTTGATCATATCAACAGACAACCTCAACTTCATTGGGGGGGGAGTCATTAACCATGAGAGGAAGGAAGAGTGAATTAATGCAGCAGGGAAATCGAGGCAAAACCAGCAACAACAATAGTAATGTTTGTTTTTTCTTTGCTTTGAAAACAACAAAGTCAATTCAGATGAGACAATGCATCAAAACCTCCAGTTTCACACTGCAGTGAGGAATAAAGAGAATTTGAGAGGTTTGAGTTAACCCTGCAAAACAACAAGCAGCTGCCCATGAGCACTGGGATGGACCTGCCCCAGCACTCATTGTGGGATGTGCAGGCAGCCCCATCAGAGGGTAGCCTCAGGGGATCTGTGTGGTGTTGTGCATCCCAAATCCCAGCCCAGGGAAGAGGACAGGGGCTGGCACGGCCATATGGTGACTGGGGTGGCCTACTGACATTAATAAAAACAAACATTGCTAAGCCCTCCACTGGGAGGGGGAAGGACAGGGCTGTGTGTTTTCAGTTCAAGTTCAGTTTGTGACTTACTTGTTCTGAGTTTTTTTAATTACCCCTTTTAGCAAGTATCAGCAGAGTGCAGTCTTAAACAACAATAAACAAAAGAACTTGGAAAGCAGACTTTAGCTTTCTTTACAACATTTCTTAGGGCTGTTTCATATAATAGGGCCACCACACACCTACAAGTTCCTCCCCATCCCTGGGGTGTTCAAGGCCAGGTTCCACAGGGCTTGGAGCAACCTGGTCTAGTGGAAAGTGTCCCTGCCCACAGTGGCTGGTTGGAACTAGATGGGCTTTCAGTCCCTTCCAACCCAAACCACTCCATAATTCCATAAGACCAAAAACCCCAGTCTGGGGCTTAAATACAACTTCAGGTATAGCCACTCCATCTCAGTGACTCCCAGAGAGGATGATTCTCTTTCAAGACCTGCTGGAATAACAACAGGGTGCCAGGATGCTGTGATCATAAAATTCAAAACAGGCAAAACATAAAAAAAACGACCTAGCAGCAAGAAGCATGTGAAATACCATGAGATCCTGCTGCTCCCTGGACTAACCCCAATTCCTGTAATAGATTTATCTCATGGAAGCCATTTCATAAAGGCACAACCGCCAGGACAGAAATACGGACCTAAAGAAAAATGTGATAGGGAAAGAAAACAGTGGCTGAAGGAAAATTTAGGAGATCCAATCTACAAACAAGTCCTGGGGGCTCAGATAAGGCTCTCCTGAAGGATGCACAGCTGTATCCCACATCCAGCCCGTCGGGTTTCAGGGATTGCCTTGCCTGTTGACCAGCTGAGGCTGTGTTTCTGCTGCAGTTAACACTTGATACCAAAGCTGTGAGGTTCCTGTGAAAACTCAGTGATTTATCTCGGTGCTTATCAGCCTAGGGCTCCCAAGGATCTCTCGCCAAGAGAGCGATGGGCAGGGAGGGCTCTGGGCAGGCCCTGCAAACCACCCAGTGAACAAAAACCCACTGTGGATTTTGCTGTTGTGGTCATTTAGGGCATGAATTATGTCCAGCCTTTAACATAGATGATGATGTCTGATGCAACAGGGACTTTGGACTTAGCACATAAAAACCTTTTCATAAAGTGTTTGGTCCCCCTTCTTGCAAAGTTGTTACAACTCCAAGGTGTAAGAGAGCAGCATAAAATTCACACTGATCCCTTCAATTCTTTTTTAAGCATCCTTAAATCCAGCTTTTTTTTTTTTTCCCTGCTATACATCTTACTTTTTATAGTTAAAAGTAATTTTAAAGCAAAAAAGAACATAAACAATATACACTGACTCTTGACACTCCATTGCTTTTTTAAACTAGAATAATAAAAATTTGCAAATGAACAAAAGAGTGGGAGGAAGATATCTGATTTACAATGTTTTTGAGATAAAGAACACTATAAAAAAAGATCAATGTGAATAATAACGCATTGTTAACTGAGTCATGACATTTCTATTCTCAGTGAAGATTTGAACAGTAGAGCTCTGCAAATGAGCACCTTGTGCCATTTTCAAAGTGGGAGGAAGACATATAATTATAATTTTTAAAGTGAAGAGAATTTAAAAAAAAAATCTCTGTGAAAAAGTTTATTGAAAAACATATCGACATATCAATATGACATAAATTACTTTAATTTTATTAAACTAGGATGGGGGAAAACCTCTTTTTGAAGACTGGCTACAGAAAGCATACCTTGAAAAGAATTTTCTTTATTAAAAACTCTTTGCTAAGATGAAACAGCACTGAATGTCAGCACTACCGTATATTTATTCTGTAACTCTTCCAACAGCCGAGATCTATAAAAGAAACATATTTTCAAAACAGTTTTAACCTCCATTGATTGTCTTGATCATTCGTATTAGCATTTTTCATGTCACCTATTGAAATCCCTTAAAGGAACCTTTTATTCAGTCAAAATTAATGAAACCGTTTTCTTAAAACAGCCTCCAAAAAGCAAAAAGGACGTAATGTTGTGCATTTTATTTGACATACGTTTTCTGCCATTTCACTTATTTGTGTGATGAGAGCAATACTTCATATTTATGCTATCAAATCTGCAGAGAAAAGTGATTTTGAGAGAGAAGAAAACCAACTCTGCTCTTGCTGTGTGTGCAATTTAAATCCACAGTGAAAATACAGCATTGATCAGATTACTCCAATTGAGTCATTTAGTGCTTTGGCATTCCTGAAGTTAGGGCCCAGCTGTGAAATCATAGTTGGGGCCAAACATTGCTGTTAGGTGAGTGCACATGGCTCCCATTTTCTTCAAAGGGAATGACACACATGGCCAATATTTAGCTTTCACCTCTTCCATTCTTCAGCTAGCAAAGCCAGAACCAATGGAGTATATGCAGGCAATTTAACAGAATTAAGAATACAATCAAGATTTTCCAGGACTTAGTAGTGATTTGGGATATATAATTCAATACACCTCAGAACGCAGATGCTCAGCATATTCTGAAAATCAGGCCATCTCAAATGTCTTGCTTTAAGCAGGTAAAATCATAAATTACTCTGAGTATTTTAGCCATTAGATCCTAACAAACTGGGTGTAGTACACCTCTTCAAAATTATAAGCTCCAATTTCTGGCTTGGCTGGGATGCCTGAGAGAATTACGACACCCCAACCCATTTTTATTCCTGTGCTGGCACACAATTCTCCCCTTCTATTACCATTATGGGACTTGAACACAGTGCAGGTGCCCTTCTGCAGCAGGTGACCCCTAGGGAAAATCCAAGTCCTGGCTCTGTAGGTCCCCTGGGATGGACTGGGCTGCTGGGATGGCCCACAAGACCTTACAGAGTAGGTGCCATGGAGAGAAAAAAGGATGCATCCCAAAAATCTAGCTGCCCCATGCCGCCTGCAGATCTTCATTTCAACTCAAGGTCAAGTGGAAAACTTTTCTACCATCCTTGCTGACTCTCCTCTTCACTTTCTCCTGACTCCATCTGTTCCTCACCCATCTCCTTCGTTCCGCACTCGCCTCCCTCTTCTTCCTGTGTCCATCTGTTCCCTCCTTCCTCGACACAAGTCGGGGAAGGGAAGTAAATTCAGTCATTCACTGAACAGATTTCAAGATGAACCCCCTCCCTCTCCAGTTCTAACTTCATTCATCATGGCAAAAATTATAATGAATAGAAATGTTGAAGGTGAAAATTTATTAGGGATTGTGTTTCTTTCTTATATGAAAAGCAGTTAAAGCGGCATATAAACATTGGCTTCATTCATTTTTTCTTAATATATGGTATAATTAGTGAGAAATATTAGTGGAAGTGCTTGCTATGCAGTCCATCAACACATGCCTGTCAGAGCTTAGGATCTGGGCCAAAAGTTTTTGCCAGTCCTGTGATAGATTTATAATAAGCCTATAGAAGGCTTTACAGTTAGCTGGGTCACTAATTCATGAAGTTAAAATGTATGCAATGAGGTCAAAAATTCACTATTGATAAAATACCCCCTCCCGGGATTGCACCATTAGCTTTGTTACTGCAACAGCAAAATAAAGTAAACCCAAAGCTCCTGTGAATTACCAGTCCATCATCGTAAATCAGTAGTGAAGCACTTGCACGAGTTCATGATGTCATCTGAAGCCCGGGATATATTTATAGCCTTGTGTACTATTTCCTGTTTCCTTATGACAAAAATAAACAGTCTCTAAATCCCCTGCATCCTTATGCCTGAGCTCAGCAGAATGTAATGGGCACGAATCTCTGAAAGCCCCTGTGATATATTGGTCTAGAGCAGCTCCCTTCTGATGGGCCGTGGCGCCCACGCTCCCTCCAGCCTCTCCCATGTGGGCAACAGCAGTTCCCATGGATTCTGCTCCATCTGCTGCACTCACTGCTGGGATAGTCCCACACCCCCCCCGCCTTCCTCCCCCTGACACTTAGAGGAGGAAAGAAGATTTAAGCCTCCAGGCCTTAGGCATGGAGTGAAGGGCCTGGCAGGCACAGCCAAGGTGGAGGAGCCACTGCTCCATGTGGGGGCCTGGGCTTGCCACCACGGGGACCTTGGGCATCTTGTCCACCAAGACTGCCAGACCATGAAGGTTGGAGTTTGAGCTGAAGTTTCCTCTCTCCTCCTTTGTTAATGACTTGGGAACCTCATGTAAGGTTTCTGGGGTCTTTGGGCATGGATGATGCCCCATATTTCATCTCAGACCTCCCAGCGCTCAAATTTTCTGTACCTACCTGAACTTCTGTGTTTGCCAGTGGTCCTCTTCACCTCTTTTCAGGTGAAACTTTCTCTCTTAGCAACTTGTTTTATTTTTTGCTTCCTTTCCAGCTATGAGACAGAGGGTAACACAAACAGCGCACCATCCCATGTAACCTCCCTTTGCAAGGAAGTGCACTTGCTTCTGTTTGACCTCAGAGGAACAACTGCTGAAGTCAATGACTGTCACTAAGTGACTGAGAGTGATAGCTGTGCAAAACCACATTTATTTGATATTTATCCCACTTCAATTTTGTTTTTTTTTTTCTCCACCAAGACCGTCGCACCAGCTCCCTGCCTCTGCTGGCTCTCCCTGGGGTGACACCAAGCAGTGAGGACCATCCAGGTAAGCTGCTGACCCCGTGCATGCAGATACTGCCTCCCTGGTAGAGAATGATATCCTTTAAACTAGCAAGAAAAAGTGTTTTGTTTTTCTTTTTTACTTCTGCTTTTTTGAAGCACTGCCATCAAACCCTGAGGTTTGTGTTTCATTGTTCTGTGAGTCCTTTCAAACCAAGTGAGTTCAGAGCAAGCCTTTGTATGCACAAGTTATCATCCATCAGGTCTGCCTGTGCCATCTCAAGACTGAATGGACATGGCACACAGCTCTCTCAGTGATGAGCATGTGATACATTAAACAGACAGGTAGCAAGAGCAGTGCACGGGATAGCGAATGGCAGGGGGAGCAGCCAGGCGTTCTTTGGTGCTTTCGCTGCACTGATACACAAAGATGCCTCAGGGGGAAATTAAAAAGTTACAGGTCCTAAACTGCTACAGTTTTCCACACAGTTTATCATTAACCCTTGGGATTCCTTGTCACAGGGGCGAGAGGCAAAGGGCCATTGCCAGGATGGATTGGGACAAATGCCAGTGTCGAGTAGAGCCACAGGTTCCCTCGTCCTTTGCTTGTAAGACGTGGATGAACCCTTTCAATTCTCCTTCTCTTTCAGTGACATCTCCCCCTAAACAGTTGCTCCAAGAGCTGCTTTGGATTACCTGCACTGCTGCAGTCCCTGTCCAGCAGAACAGAGCACCTCTAAAATCCTCTGTCCTTTATCAAAAATAGACTTAGAGCCCTTGTATGCCTCTATATTAAATCTAATTTCAGAAGCATGCAGGGAAACTGCAGACTCTTCTCCAGGACTGCAAGATGCTGGTTTGTGCCTAAAGCCAGTGAAGAGAAACAGAGGTCAGGGGACATACTGCAAATGCAAGTCTTGGTATCACTGCTCCTGCCTATTAACCAGAGGGATCTGGGGTTGGCATCAGTGGAAAGTAAGTGATTTACTTTCTGCTTTCATGAATTTAGACACTGTAGTCAGCCATCTGAATCACCCAACTCCAAAAAGAAAAAGAAAAAAGAAATTCCATGTGAGTATTGAGACTATCTTTAATACAAACATGGGTGAACGATCCCAGTCTTCTTCTGCAACAGCCAAGGCGAGTCCCAGCTTCCCTGTGTGAGGAAGAAAGTTGCTACTTCATACTATTTAAAAATGGCACATTGTGGGGGTGTACCTTTAGCAGCCTCTGCCTAACAGTCTAACACTGAATAATCTGAGATTTCTTCATCATGATACACTTATTTTTCCCTTCAAGTTCACTTCAGTGGTTGATTTCTATATGTTAAAAACACAGACATATGTGGACATCTGAAGCTGAACACAGGCTCTTAAAAGAGAGTTGCAAAGTTTGACCCTCTTCCCATCTCTAATTGTAATTTAGTTGTCTTTTTATATTGTCATTTAACAGTAATCATAAATAGTATCAGTGATATGTAATATATTTTTAAAACCTATTTGGCTACATCTATTTGTTCCAAACTCTCAAACTACTGCTGTTCCATCCAGCAACAAACTATAATAGAAAAAAAAAAGTGCTAACCACCTTTTTTTTTTTTCCTGCTGGTCTAGCACAATCTTTATTTCTTCAGACACTTTGTGCAAACATTAAATTGATAAAAGACATAATGTAGATGGACCCACAGCTGAAATGAAGGTAATTGCATAAAAATGAAATGGAGACCTATAATTGTACACTGCTTTAGCCTCTCCCGCAGTGTTTTCTGGAAGCAAGGATCTCGCTTGTCATAGCAAGTTGCTTGTTACAGTGATTGCATGAAGACTTGATCTAGCTGTACAAGACAAGTATAACATTACTGAAAGGGAGCTTTTCAAACTAAGAGTCTGACACTAAAATGTACTGTATTTTCCAAGATGTAGTATGCTTTAACAAACAGAAGAGTCCCTGAGTGACAGCTTTTGTTACCCTTTTGTTTGATGGTGCTGTATTGAAAAATTCAGGTTATGTCTATGCCTTTCTATTTCTGGTTTTGATTTCTCTTCAACAGCACTTCAAGAATAAAAATTGACTCAAAGTATGAATAGTAGAAGTCGGTGGATACAGTAAATGTTAGTCTGGCATTTACTGATTACTTCTGTCAGACTTTTTTCAGTCTCGCTCTTGAATGCTTAAATGCATTCAGTGGGCCATTGTATTGTTGCAGAATTGGGGAACTCAACAGATATATTGTTAATTAAAACACGTCTAGTTTAGATTTTTGGGCAGATTTTGAAAGTGGAAAATAATAGTTATTGTTGCTTAAGCCTTTTGATCTGATCCATGTGTATCCAAAGGCCCAGCCTGGGGGTAGCTCTCGGTGTGGACGAACAGGATCCATTTGTAATATTGGCACCTGAATAAAAGCTGGGGCTTGTGTTTTTTGGACTCAGAAATCAATTATTATCCAATAAATCCAATGCATAAGCAGGACATCGCTTCCTCCTGAGCCCTGCTGCTTCAATTAGCACAACTTTTCCTGGAGATGGTTTGTTATTGAATGGAAGTGCAGGCAAACTTGTGGAATGTCATTGATTCATAAACACTGGAAAACAGTCATTACTGTACAAGTAAGGACATCCAAAATACATGAGTTTTCATATTCTGGATTGAAGAGGCTGGCCAAGAAGTCAGAGAGGGAAAAAAAAAACCCTTTATTTGCTTATTCTGGGGGGAAAACCATCAATAAATCATCACAGATGGGCAAACCCAGACATGCATAGCCCAGGATGCTGATTTCCTCTGACCAAAGGTACAACCTCAGGGGAGAATTGCTGTGCTTTGCACTGCTGGGTCACACCCAGCAGAGCCACTGCCTCTCCTGCCCTTCCCATCTTACCTGTGGCTTTCCTTTATCTTAATGCTCACAAAACCTGACAGTTATAGGTTTCTGAGACTCCTCTCTGTGCCACTTCTCTCTTACTGCCTCCATCCCATCGTTCGCTCCCTGCCCAAGGCCAACCTGTAAACTCTCCAGGACAGGGAAACTCCACATTTCCATCACAGTAGACTTTGTTGTCATTAAGACTTCAAAATCAAGGCAATACCTCTGCCACACAACTTTAAAGCAGTGATTTAAAATGAAAATGATAGCCTAGTTTTTATGCTTACCTTATCCCAAGGTCTTACTCTACTAACCTCTACCCAGATTTTCTGCTTCTACATATTTCGCCAGGTAAAAATTATCTAAAATGGCATGAAACCCTACTACAAGCAGAAATTTAAATGAATTGCTCACTCATTCTGTAAGTAAATTGAGTCATAGAAATCATAGAAAGATTGGCTTGGAAGGGACTTCTAGAATCACATTGTTTGGCCTCTGTCAGAAACGTGCAGTAAGAGCAGGTTGCTGGGGTCCATGCCCAGCTGAGCTCTTCACACAACCACAGCCTTGCTGGGGTCTGCTCTGGTGCTTTACACCTCCCGTGATGAGGAATTCATTCCCTAGGCAGCTCCAGCTGCCCTTGCTGCAGCTTCTGACTGTGCCCTCCTTTTGCCTCTGCGCACTGCTGGGAGGAGTTGGGGTGTGGCTTCTCCATCACCCTGGCTCTGGAGGGGAGCACAGCATCCGGCACCGTTCTTTGCCTTCTCCTCCAGGCCAACCTCAGCCTCTGCTCACACAGAAGGTCTTCCAGACCCCTCACCACTTCAGTAGCCTTCAATGGGCTTGTGCCAGATACCACTTAGACCTCAAATCCTTGCTTCCCCCCTCTTCAGGCCTTATGGTTCCCCTGTTTTTTCACTTACCCTGCAGTCCATCCATCCCATCCACATTTCCTCCTCTCAGCTGCAAGGATACTGGGAACAACTACAGTCTCATCAAGGTTTCACTCTCTGTGAGCCTTTCCTTGGCTTTAATATATGTCAGAAGTCAAAGGTACCTAAAACCCAAGAGATGTGCAGGGTCTCTCTTCAGGCTCCTTGCAGCCGAGTATAAACAAACCACTTTAGAGCACTTACTTGCTGATCTTCTCAGAAAGTAGCATTTGCAAAACTGAGGTGTTTGTAAAGATTGATTTTCTGTATATAGCTCAAGAGCAAGCATATCACAAGATTTAAGTAAGATAAAAAGTGAGGCTGTGCTTGATGTGAGGTGCAGGAGTTAATCAGCTGTAGATAAGAACTGATGAGGTTTTATCATCCCTGCCATGGAGAGAATGACTGTGTTTCTTGGCCTCTTAATCACTTCAGAGAGTGAGTGAAACTATATATCAACCCGTGTTTATCTGTGCCTGAGAAGTTCTTCAGGAATAAATTGAACTCAGAACTCTTCTTAACCTTTCCCGTAGTTGGGGCTTAAAATTAAGCTCTCCCTCTGGTTTTTGAGCTGCCTCTCTGGCACGCTGACAGCATGTGAAGTATCCCATCTCCTAGTTGACTTCCAGGCCAACAATGTAAGTGGGGATGAAGTTATGAAATAAGGAATCTGGATGCTAAACAGAGACCATCTGGCTTTCTTTGCTACAAGATTATGAGCCACGGTGAGCTGGCACATCTGCATCCAGATACCGCCCACGTGCACATTGTTGGCTGTTAATTTAGGGACACAAAGTTGCAGCTGAAAAATAACAAGATAATTGTTTTGCCTTCTTTTATGTCACAAATTGAAGTTAGGATATCAAACTCAAAATCGATGTCAACTGAGGCAATAGTTCTGTTTTCTTTCCAGACCTAATCCCACCCACTGGAAGTGAATTATTACTTAGCCTCTGAGTCCTCTGGGTTTGAGAGAAAACCTTAGAAGGCAAATTCACAAATACCTTTACTATGAATAAGCCTCTGTAAAGGGACTGAAATCACTAGGTACGAAGGGTTAGGCCTTGGAAGTAAACAACTGTAGGTTTGAAAATTCTGCATATGTTATTCTTTCAGATCTCTGCCTTGGTATCACAGTCTTTTTTTCCCTAATCCCATCAGATAACCAGCTTACAAATGAAAAACACACAGATGAAAAGCCTATGAAAGGTATTGTTATGAGTTCTGTCGCAGAATTCAGCATCACAGACGCTTCATCAAAGGGTACCAAAAATGAGAAGAAATTGTCAGATGCAAGCAGATCATCCATTGCTTCCCTGGAGAAATGCAGAGAATTCACTTACATTGAAGATGATGCATCAGTACATCAGAGAGACAGTGATGGTATGTTTTATAAAACAGATCACATTTGAGCTGATTTCTAAATAATGCCCACTGCAAAAGAACTATGTATAACCAACTCGAAATTAAATGTTGAACAGGAGGTTCAAGAACATCGCCAAAAGCAATGTTAAGTTGCCCTGCAGACATTTGTGTGATAGATGAGAATTTCTAGAAGATGATCTTAAATTGTCAGTGATATTAAAGTCATAGAAGAGGAGCTTAGAGCCTATTGTGCCACAGAGCATTTGTACCTTAGTAATGAGTGTTTGCACAGAGGCACCAGTGTCAGTGTCAGATAAATGCTATTCCTGCTTATTCCAGTGGATGTTGAAAAAAGGCTCTGTGAAGCATTTTAGAAGTTTCTTTTGAGTGCCTTTCACAATAATGGATTGGTGTGTTATATCCGATGGAGCTGGCATCTATCGTGCATATCATTTAACAATTCCTAAATTGAGCATTTCTAAATACAGATCAACACAATAAAGTGCCATGTTCTGCAGGAATCCTTAACATCTCTATTGTGTCACCGATCCTCATAAGAGGGATGTCTCTGATATATCTATTAGAATACACTTAATTTCAAGGAAGGGTCTGATTTATTTTATTTAGGGTACTTGTCCTCTTGTCCAGATACTCCCTGTTTGTGAGTTTGAGGACTATCTCAACCATTACTGGCACACAGGTGTGTACCATGTGATGCAAATAACAGATTTCATACTCCTTAAAAAAGCTGAACATGAAGGAAATTAACAACAAAAAACCCCCAATCTGTGCTTAATTAATAATGTTAAGGGCTGGATAGAAGCCAAGAAAACCAAAGGAAGCCAGATTTGTGGTTGTCACTGCATACTCAGCTCACTCCACTCTGACAACTTACTGCTTATTCCACATAGACGAGGCCAAATCCTGTTTGCTGGTGCTTGGAGAACCTCTGAAGGCAGAGCAATAGATGAGGAAATTGGTGATTATTTTGTTCCCTGTGCTCAGACAAGAGCAAATCCAAAACTCATTGGTCTCTCCAAGGATGACCAGCAAGTCTCCAGCAAGCTTTGGACCAGGGTTGTTCTGAGTCTCATCTGTGTGGGCAGACGCCAGCAAACAAGAGCAGGAAAGATTAGAGATGAGGCATGCTAGAAAAATTATTATAAATTCTTCTTTTGTGCTAATTAATCTACTAATGTAGAGAACAAGAGTTGAGGTCATTGTTCTCACTGAGATAAACACTGTAAAGCCGTTTGGCAAACAGCAGGGAAAACAGAGGGGAAAACAAGAGATTGCATCTTCTTTTATGCAGTTTGTGGCTAATTTATTTTCAAATATATAAATGAATGCATAGGAATGGATGTCTAATTGCTAATATCTATTATTTATATACATTACCCCACTTAAAACAGGACCAAAAAGCCTCACGCATGCAGATTTTTTGAAATGTGTTACATCCATTATCACAGTTCATGGTGTGTGCTCTGATGGGAATTTAAAAGCATCTTTACTGCACATCACAGAGTCGGTGCTGAAACATTACTTTATTATTAAAATCTTGTGCTTTTTGTGTGCTCTCTTTCCTGGATGAAGCCCTACGAATCATATCTATTCTCTCCAGATTACATAAGCACCATTATGGTTAACACATTCAAGAAAAAAAACCTGTTATTAAAAAAATGGATCTTTGGAGAGGGAGAAAAAAAATTGCCAAATCCTTAATTAAGACATAATTTTGAATTCTGTCTCTCACATCTATGTATAGGAAGGAAATTTCAAAAACATAAGAGATCTAAAAAGAATTGTCTTAATTACACCAAGGACTACTGGATAAAATGATTACATTTTCTACAGTGTAAATTTCATACAATTAAATGCAGTGGTGTCACCTTATTAAATGTTTCAATTTTATAATTATTTCAGTTCATTTAGTTAGAAAAAAATATAAGAATGAATTTACTAAGTATCACTGAAATCTAGTCATTCTTATTCAACAGAACTGACTTAGAAGTTAGTTGTGCTTGTCTGAACCTAAATAGATCTTGACATATTTAAATAAGTATTAAAATTGATAACATTGGTGATGATATGCCACTTAGAAAGAAGTTCAATCATATGCTATTTATTCTTGCTACCTGCTTTAACTGCCGTTGTTTTTTTTTTTTAATAAAGAAGCTGGAATGATTTTTTTTTAATTTTGTTTTTCATCAAGAAAGCTTTCTTAAAAAAAAAAAAAAAAAAAGAGCATAATTCTGGAAACTTCCTGGCAGTGAACTTAATGTTACGTGAGATAGAAAATGCCACAACAGAACCAATGCAGTTGAATGAGTTCACAGTTAGTCATCCTAGGGCAAGAAATGTGGTTATAACCATATGCTTTCCTGAAAGAACCAATGAAAAGACATTCATATTGTTGAAGGCATTTTTCCTTTCCAAAAACAAGAAGGGAAAAAAAAAAAAAGGAAAGGTCTGGGTCTGTGCTCCAACTGGATTCACACAGTTGGAATCTCACACCTGCTGCACCCGAGCAGCCTCCCCAGATGCTGGAGGCTGAGGGATGGGGAGTTAATTAGTTGATTTTTGGAGGGCACAAACATAGCACAGAGTTTTAGTCATGGTGACCAAGTTTTCAGGAATATTCACTGGCTCCAGACACACATCCTACATGATCTATTTTCCAAACTTTTGACTCCTTTGAAAAATTGACATTTGTGAACAAAAAAATGCGAACCACATTTAGTGGGTAGCTGGCAGGACCCTGAGCTGACACTCGACCAGCACACTGCCCTCTCTGAATGCTCTTCTCCAGACCTGCTCTCCCTTCCTGTCCTTGGTGGTCATTAAACATTTTTAGTGTAAACTCTTGTGAAAATGAAAATAAACTGCAGTGTCACCTGTGCTGGTGTCGTGGTTTAATCCTGGGCAGCAACCCAGCCCCATGCAACCCCTCACTCACTGCCCCTCTGCAGAATGGGGGAGTCAGAAGGGTAAAAGGAAGAAAACTCATGGATTGAGATAAATACAGTTTAATAGGACAGAAAAGTAAGAAAATAATAATAATAATAATAGTGATAAAATAATTAGAATATACAAACATTGCAATTGCTCACCACTCACCAACTGATGCCCAGTCAGTTTTGAAGCAGAAACTCATGCTTGTTTTCTCCCTAATTTAAATTGATGCCATATGGTCTGCAATATCCCTCTGGCCAGTTAGGGTCAGCTGTCCTGGCTGTGTCCCATCCCAGGTCCTTATGCCTCTCCAGCCTCCTTGCTGTCCGAGCATGAGAAGATAAAATTGGGTTTAAAGGGCTTGTTCTTCTGGATGGCACTGCCACAGAATATTTTCATTCAAATTATTTTCATGCAGCTGTTGTTTTTCCAGAGCAAACAAAATAGAAAATAAACTTTTCACTTGTCTCTATAGAAGTATAGAAGTAGTTATCATCAGTGTATTTTTAGCCCACCCCTCTCACTTCTGTGTAGCTACACTGGCCTAAAACTGGGTAATCTCAGCTCACCCTTGTTCTTACATCTCCCTGCTTTTCCTTTCTCTTAGATGAATGCGCAACACTTATCCTGGCCTGCTTGTTCTGCCAATTTTGGGACTTTCTTATAATGCTGCCTGATACCTGTGAACATTGGCTGACAGATACCTGTTGTCCATCCAATAGATACTACCAGACCTCCGATGAAGACCACGGCAACAACGACTGCAACTGTGACTGTGACATTGATTGCAGCCTCTTTGAGTCCTGCCACGAGACTGGGGAGTGCCTGGAACTTGCCATGGAGATTTCGGAAGTCTGCTATCGCTAATAGGAAAATAATTGACAAAATTCCTTGAAACAACCTGACAGATTACAAAGGAGGTTTTGGGTTTTTTTTTTAAATATTAATCATAACCAGAGGTTTTGCCAATGAGGACTATGTGCATCTTGCTGCTCCCTCCCTGGAGGTCTCTATATCTGTACCATTCTGGTGGCATGATATCACAAACTGCTGAAACCAATAAAGGACAAAAGAGGGTCTTCTCTGCCATAGATGACAACAGAATTCCTAAGTGCCAAGCGTGCTCGCTGCTTTATCCGCTGTAAATCCAAGGCTTTTATAAACCTTTAATTCCTTTAAACACGGATTTCCCCATTCATAAACACAGAACAAATTAGGATATTATTTTAGGACTGATATATATATTAGTTCATCTTCCTAATGGATTCATACCTAAACATGTATTACACATTGTTGGTTATTATAAATAATTTATGATATAGCATCATTTTATAATTAAAAATTTATTTATTCAATCTCTTGAAACACTCTTATATGCCAGTATAGGTAGAAAAAAAATTTAAATGAATTAGAAACCATGCTACTGGTAATTACAGCAAATGTCACTAAAAATCTCCAGCGAATTTTGTGGAGGAAGCATTTTCATGGGGTAGTGCAATTCAACAGTGTATTAATGTGCTGGCCCACGGTTATGTAATAACAGGTTATGCCTATTGTTCATTAGTTATAGGAAAGGGCTCCTTAAGTGTAATTAGCCTAAATGGGAATTGACTGCACACTTCCAGAGGAGAATTACCCTGTGGATAGCCAGTAACTCCTTTGCTTGATTTTCATTTGTAAGACTTCTGCAAGAAACAGAATATTGCCACCTATTCTAGTGCAAACAGGCATCTCCACCTGTGCACCAAAGATTACAAAATGACAGTATCTATCCTGGTTGTACTTTCAAACTCCCTCTGTCTCTTTTCTGATGGCAGGTCTGATTGATAAAAAGGAAATACATGTTGCACATTACACATATGACAAAGAAAGCATGTAAATTCTGCTGCCTGAGGGTGCAGAACACAGGTATTAAGCACAGAGGAAAATACAGAGTTGCTTGCTCCCATTCAGTATTTATAGACTAACACCAAAGTCAGTGTTTGCTTTGTATAAGCACTAAAATTTCTCCCAAACCCCCCAGTGATCTCAGTGCAGAAGTGCCTGTGGAATCACAAACAAGGATCCTGGGCAAGATACTGGGATATTAAGCATTTCTAAAATAATTGAAGCCAGTTGCTTGTTAAGCATAGTCCTGATGCACAAATATTTAATGGGAAAAAAATAATCATGATATTTTCCTTTCCTTCTGTAAAACTCACATTTTCAAAAAATCAGAAAGTAAGAAGTAGAACCACTAACAACCTTTGTCCAGGTGTCTTACAAAACCTAGTGACCAGAAGAAAACAAACCTCAGCAATGCAGTGAGCAGCCCAGAACACCTCGTTTCAGTGCTCCTTCCAGGACATTGGTGGGGAATAGAAGAGATTTGTTTATCTTACATTGTCACATCATGAGCTGTAGTCACCTAAAGGAAAAAAATCATTAGTCCTTCATCACCACACCATTACCAGCCTGCTGGCTGTGTCTGGACCCAAACCCCAAAGCACAGCCCACTGCCCTCCAGGAGGCACTGGTTTGGGTCACCTCCCCCAGGATGGGCAATGCTGAATTTTAATGCTTCAATTTGCATTCTCCCACAGACTTTTGATTTTAAATCTTCCAAAGCTAAGCTAAACTCTCACTGCTACATACCAGGCCACAGAGGCTTGCATCATTCCATCCTTTCTACCACAAGTTGTCCTTGACAAAGTGGCATGTGAGTATTTGTGAATAAAAACTCTGGCCCGAGGCATTTAGGAGTCAGAAAAGCAGAAAGCTTGTTCCACATACCATTTCCCAGAGAAGTACCAATAAAGATGCACCTTGGCAGTCCTTGCTCTTGATGCCACTCTCCAAAAGGGGAGATTTCATGTCCAATGGCTGGAAGGAGCCCAAGAGGGGAAACCAGAGGGTGGCATACCCCAAAATGTTGTCAGTGAGAAAATCATAGATAGGGAACTTGCCTTTCAAGCCAGGATGTCTTGTTCCAGTTCTGAGTCTGCAAGAAAAAACACATTGGCCACACTGGGATAACTCATGGCAACTGAAGTCTCATTCAGGTGTGGAATCGTACTGGGGACTTTTGGCTGAAATGCGGATTTTTTTTCAACTCTTTTCCTAGGAATCATTATTCAAAAGATTTTTTCATGTTGTAATCCATAAGTTAAGGCCTACTGAGGTCATGTCTATTACAGGACACGGGTAAGGTCAAAGACAGAATTACAGCGGTCACAGGTATAGCCATGATTAGACAGGATGTCCCAGCTGCTGTTGTAGTGAACGGTGGTGTTTTAAATAACACAGCAACATCTCCCTCCCTGAGGTGTACAATGGCACATTGCTCAGTTTTCTGCTTTAGGAAGTAGATTTTTTGAGACCTTTTTAAGCAACGAAACCTTGAAAAACATGTTTTTTTCATACAACACAGTAGAATCAGCATCTTATGATAACTTTGTTGTTAATTCCAACATTCAAATATATTGACACCAGAGAAAGTCAATCAGACTTTTCCATTAACTATTCCAGAAACTGTGTTTCCTCTTTGAAATGCCATCCTATTCCCAAACTAAACTGACTTCCTGGTGCAGAAAAATACCCATTTATCAGATCTGAACATGGGTAGATACTCCAGTGAAACCGAAACATTTGGAACAATTTGGGGCTGTCTCTGTATTTTTTATTTACTGGGAAGGAAGGTCTGGGTGCTTGAGTAGGAGGCGTTTGGGTGGATGGCTGTTGGGAACATGTTGGACTCAGCTGTGCTCCCGGGGAGATGTCAGTGTGTGAAACCAGCTCCTGAAACAACAAATAGAAGTTCCCATTTTGCAAACGGGAACATCGCTCCGACACGACGCCTCTCCCCAGCACCAGAAATGCGCTGACAGATTGCTTGGGGGAAGAGAGAGACAGAGAGAATAACGGAGAGCTGCATTGCTACCTTCCACAGGAAAGGACCATGGGATGCTGTCTAAGGATCTCCTCTTGGAAATGACCCAGCAGTCTCATCCTTGAGACAAAAATGTCTTTTCACCTCCTTTCACTCTGTTCTCAGAACACAATACGGATTAGGATGTAAACTTTAGAGGAATTGATGTTTGCTAAATATTGGAAAAGCCTCTGGGGGCTTGCAAAAGTTTAAAGATCAGTTACCTCAAAGGATATTAAGTTGTCTGACTGACCATGAGCTCTTCCATAATGTCGTTCCGGTGCCTTACTCTCCATGTACAATATGAGTCCCATGTACACCCCCAAGTATAGGAATGGAACATATTATATTACCTCATTCGACTTTCCTCTGCTTCCTAAGGCACTTTGATCATTCATACTCTCTCAAGCAATCATCAACCTCTTCCAAATGTCCAGACAATGCACAATTCTGCCTTAACTCCAATGCTGCTTAGGGATTCAGGCTGAGTGCTACAGCTGAGCTCTAGAAGACTTTGGTTCTCAGGAAGAAAGCAAAATACAGGAACAATTAAGATGTTTGCAATTGTATTTCTCCTGTTATGCTTGTACAGTATCAAGAAAAGTTCAATAGTGTTGGAACTAAGAATGTATGTATCTATTAAATTTTTCTTTTAATTATATGAAACGTGTGGTTCCATTGCTTTCATCTTCATCTCTTTGGGTTCTCTTAAATGCAAGGTAAGTTTCCTATTATGCAAGAAAATGAGTTTACCACGCAGACTGGGATTTCCAGGCACTGCTCCACTATAATTCACTGTAACTGAGCATTAATCATGATTAATAATCTATCATTCCTGTGGCTAAGGAAAAAAAAAGGAGGAGTTCATTGAGAAACTGCCCTTTCTCTTAGCATACCTCATATAATTGCACAGTGGAACAATTCTATGGAATTCATTATTCTGCTGGTAATGATCTAGATTTCCTTAACATTGCACATGAATGGGAATCGTTGCCATCTGATGGATGTTCCATGGCCTGTGCAAAATGAGTTGGTGGGTGCAAGCCAATTCATAATGGAT
The DNA here is from genome assembly GCF_041296385.1 of Aphelocoma coerulescens. Classification (NCBI taxonomy): domain Eukaryota; kingdom Metazoa; phylum Chordata; class Aves; order Passeriformes; family Corvidae; genus Aphelocoma; species Aphelocoma coerulescens. Next base: position 17,106,515 of record NC_091026.1, on the reverse strand, counting down.
GTGTGCCCATATCACAAAAAACACCATTATAATTGGTACCCTTAGGAAAAATGCCAAGGTCTGAGTGTAAACAGAGCACTTTCTGTCCCAAGAGCTCGTGCTTCCGTGGTCAGAGTTGAAGCACAACAGAATGAGCAATGCCAAACTGCATCTGCTGCCTCTGTAAAGGGCTTCACTCTCCTGAGGTAGCACTTGGCATCTTGGACGCTTGGTAAAATTAGAAGAAAACTTACTCTGAAGGGCCACACTTGTGTCTCTTCCTCCCACAGTCACTAAAGTCATCATGGGGGCTGTGCAAGTATAAAATGGAGTGGAGACAGTCATTGTTACAGTCCATAATTTGTCCTCTTTCTAAGTGTATCCAGAAAAAAAGATATTGTCACTATATGAGAAGAGTCTGTTCACTAATTCGTGTTTGAAATCTGAAAAATCTTTCTATCAGAAAATGCTGAAAGTCACTGGCTTACCATCTCCTAGTGCTTTCCAGTGGGAGACACCATTTCCCTTGTATTGAAGAGGGACCAGAGACTTCCCACAGAGAAGTTCACAGGTCACTGGAGTACATTGCTGATAAAATGAAGAAAGAAGAATGAAGATATCTCATGGACATCCTATTGGTGGCCTGCATGAACAGAGCAGTTTAAGCAGCAAAGTAATATTGGAAAAGTTTTCTTCCTTATTAGAGAATCCTGCAAATCAATCAGTCATTCACACGCTCACACCACAGTATATTGAAATGACCATGGTACAAAAAGAGGGGAAAAAAACCCCACCTTATCCAAATGCATGCAAAAATCACCATCAATGTCATTAAAATGCAGACTCAATTTATATTGCCAGTTTTGCCATGCTTCCTACAAAGTAAAAAGTAATGCCAGAGAGCAGTGAAGAAAATATTATTAGATCATCTGTATAAAAAGCATGAATGATTTCATTAGCAAGCACAGCTGAGAAAAGACAGGATTTAAATCAAATCTAAATATGATAAGATTATACAGCCAAAGTGACATGTCCATTTTAGAAAACATACAGAAGAAGCAAAACAAAAGCAGAATTTTGGTTTTATGCTGTAAAACATGTTCCATCTCACACAGCATTTAAAAACCTGATGGAAGCATCCTGTCAGCTCCTCAATTTTATACTGTATTTGTTCTAGGTGAGTCACAAATGTGCAGATAATTTAGAAGAACACCCTTCATCTCTGTTGCAGTATATTTGCATTATTCTTTCCTTCAGAGAGTCACTGTGCTGCATCACTTGATACAGTCATCACACAAACCCTTCTAATGGGACAGCAAAGCTGCCCACAGAACCACAATTCTACCTCATAAAAGCTTCTGGGGTATTGTAAACTGGTGTTGCTCCATGTGGAGAGTGAAGCAAAATGTACCAAATGTTGGTGTTAAATGGGACAGCTGATAGTTTAAAATAAAAGGATCAGGTTTTCTAAGGTGTTCTCTTCTGGAACAGGAGAGTTCAGCCTCCACTTCACAAGGCTTTCAATCAAAAATACAGCTGGAAAAATTCTTTCTCCAAGAAGCAATTTTGGATACTACCGTGTCAAACAAAGTCTCCTGTATATGTATATGGAGATAGAGCTAGAGAGGTAAAGGATTAGGAAGCAGAAGGAGATGGGTATCTTTAGGCAATGTAATTGAGAGCAGTTGTTTCTCACTTGTGATCTCCAATTGCTCTGTGAAGTTTTCTCTTGTCGGGGTAATCCTTGTGATTTCTGCTGCGCCAGAGGCAAATAAGCCATGGGATGAAAGCAGGATGAGCCTTTGCCCCAGGTCCCAAAGGTTTCTGCTTCCTCCTGTGCTGCCCACTCCTGTTCTTGTTTACATCCAGGTGGTCTCTCTCACATAAATTTTGCTTGTAAGGGATTTCACCACAGTTCAAAATCAGGAGTGGAGAAGGACACACATCAGTATTCATCTTCTCAAAGATATAATCAAATATTAATCCATTTTAAACCCCTTTATTTTACTATGCATTTCAGTTTTTCCTGTAATCTATAACCTGTACACACCATAAAGTCATCACTGAGAGGGGAAGCTGGAAAAATCCAGCTACCTTTCCAAATGGAAATCAGAATATATATTTTTAGCTACATTAAGCCAACTGCATGCAGCTCTGCACACTTATGTAATTCCCACATAAAAATAATCCATAATATTCCAGAGGAACAAATCCAATTCTTAGTCATATAAATTTTCATATAAGTCCATCAAAACCTATTCCAAAAATGTCTCAGTCTTTTTGAGTGCTAGAGTTGGAACAAAAGAGCGAGTCCTTTAAAATGCCTTTGGAGCTTCCAGGGATGTTAAATCTAATTGCCCTTAGCATAGCACCGATCCACAAAGGTTTAAGTCATGGAAAATGTATTTTACCTTTATACAAGGTATACTATGCAAAGTTTATCGTGGCACAGTAAAGCCATGTCTAACTTGCTTCGTGCAAATTTCAGACAGAAAGAAATTAACCTTTGATGCTTCACTTTGACTAACCAGGACAGAAAAATGTGTCTTCTCACTGCAGACACACAATATTATATTAAATGATATGACACAGCATGGTGTGACATGATAAAATGTCCATTTGTGCACTTAGGTCTATATGTGCAAATAGAAATCCATATTTAGACTCACAGATATTAATAGCAATGTCTCTATGTTCCAAGAAACAAAAAAGGATGGAGACTAGGCAAAGATTAATTGTGATAGAAACCTTCTTAAGACAAAGCCAGAACCAACGCTTCTGGTTGTTAATACCCTTAGAAGCTGTATAATATCCCAGATGAGGCTGAGGACAAATTTTCCAGTGAAAGGGTTGTTCATGACAGAAGGATCACTTGCTAAAGCAGACCTTGCAGCACCATGGGCATTGGGAACTGCTCAGTTCCCTGGAGAGTTCCACAGATCTTTGGCAGCCCACAGAAAAAGGAATGACCCAAGCCCTTGCCTGGAAGCCTGGAAAGTTCTGGAGATTCAGGTCAACCCTCTGTTCCATTCCATTAAAATATTAAATCATAACTAGAAGAGAAACCTTCCTTTTTTATTCCAGAAAGAGTTGTCTTTGATAATCCTCCTGCATGAGGTTTTTAATTTTCTAAAATCTATCTGAACAAATATTTTTCCCCAAACTCCAGAACCTCTGGTGGAATAAATCACTCTGGTTTTGCCCATAGTGGCTCTGTCACAACCCCTGTTTATAGGCATGGGAGAGACAATGTCTGAGCCAGAGGGCTCCTAATTTTACAGACAAAAGAGGGAGCACTACAAGACTGCACAGTCTGCCACGGGAAAGCAGAACAAAGAGACCAAGGATGGATTTTTTCCCCTCAGAAAACTTTATTTCTCAGCTAGAAACCTGATCTGCAGCAAGGGGAGCCAAGGGACAAGCCGTGTTTATAGCACAGCCAAGGATGCCGTTCCCTCGGTTCAGTCCCCCAGCGCACTCAACACTCCTAAGCTACATCTGCTCTATAAAGGCCCAAGAAAACTTAGGCAGCCTTAAAAAAAAAAAAAAAATTTGCAATGGCACGTCTTCTTAACCAGCATCATGGAAAAGTCATGCTGCTCTGCATATAGCCTTCAGGATTGTGTCTGTAACACTTGAAATCCTGCCCAAGTCTGGCTCCGCTCGCGCTAACAGGTACTCTGTGTGCTTCTGCATCTTTTCCTACAAGCAAATGTTGCAACTTTCCCATTGCGACAGCTGTAAGAGGCATTCACTTTACTCTGTTTTTCCTTAACACTCCCGATTCCTTTTATATCTAGTTGGGAATACACTCAAGCGCTAATGGCACTTGTTCAGCCATCCAGGGAAGGCGCAGCGTCGCCTTCCTAGCTATTTGTATTTCTTCATTTTGGCAATCTGAACTTTGCCAAGATCCAAATGCCTGATATTTAACTTAAGATTCCTCCCTCTTAAGGTCAGAAGGCACCAGTAATATTATCTGGCAACGCAAAATCGGCATTCACTTGGAGAAAGGAGGTTTTAAATCAGTCATTTCTCCCTCTTACTCGGGTAAGTAAGAGGATTCCAAGTGCCAGTTAATTAAGTCACCACTGACAGATGAGCCAAGTGATAGACCTGCATCCCCGTGCTATCACTGCTAGTTTGGTAACCTCAAGGGATATGGCTGCTGCTGCACAATAGGGATCTACAGCTGCTGGTGTTTGCTAATCAGTCAGGCTCCTTCTGCCACCACCTGATGGAAAAGTCCCAAGGTTCCACTGGTTCATGGAAAAGGACCTGCTCTGGGGTTTCAGACCATAAACACTTTCAGCGGTAAGCCCTATGGGGTGGTTCAAAGCTTAGGGAACAGCATCAGTGCAGCCCTGCACAATGGAAACTAGCCCAAACCACCTTGCAAGCCACTTCCAAATCTTTGAATCCATGTGGAGAAAGTGGCTTGAGCGGTATAAGAGGAAATGGCATTAAAAGCCCTATGAAAGCCATTGGTAAGGCAAAGCCAGCAGAGCTGCAGAGGAGCTAAAGGAGCATGGCAACAGCCAAAAAATTCAGAGACTCCTTCAGCAACCAGCAGAGAGACAAACCACCACCCAGGCGGGTCTGACATCAGGGTTTTGAACAGGAGCCTTCAAAGTTTTATTATGAGGCTCCTTTTCGTGAGGCAGGGCACAGCAAATACTCCATTTAAGGCTTCCATGGAGTAGAACCAGAAATATCCAGCCTTGCAAATATCCTCCCCAGCCAAGCGCGGAGCCGAGACATGCAAAATGAGCGCCCGTCAGCTCCGTGCCAGCGCAACAGAAGGCAGAAGTGCTTCAAGGAACTTGTGACAGGTTCTCTGGATGCACCAATTCGAGATGGGCCAATCCCTGCTTGAAATGTGCAAACTCTCACACTCCCTGGCATGACCGCACAGCCAAAATGCACATTTTTTAAAGGATTCAAAGAAAACACGACCAAAGGGACAGGAACGCAGAAGAATTTGGCAATGGGGAGCAGATGCTTCCTAGGGAGGAGACAGGACTTAGTTCGAAAAAGGTTTGAGGGAAACTTTATATATAGAAGTTGAATGAAGTTGCTGAAATCTGTTTTATGGGAGAATATCTAACTTACAGGGAGGACTGTACCCTAAACAGTCACACCTAGGGGAGCAGCTCTGTGGAGATTCACTCAGGGGAGTGAGGCAACTTAAATGGTACAAATATCAGAGTTCTGGTTTACCTACAGCAGCTGCTGCTGGCAGCCACCAGCACCATCCATCACAAGCCAGGTTAGCCAGGTTTTGTCATCGTTGCTCTTTAACAACCCCTCTGGACCCCCACGGGTGACGTATCAGGAATGGCTGCAGCCAGAGGGTGAGCTGGTGTGTGGGGTTGGAGTGGGAAAGAGAGGGGATCAAAACGCATTTAAGGCACAAAAAGAAAGGGCAGAGACTCCAGATGAATTCCAAAGTTGCTGGCAAGGAAGAGAAGAAACCTGACCAGCAGTCATGAGGAGGGAGGTGGTACAGCCCAGGCTTGTTCCCGGCTAGTGGGATACAGAATTTGGTTGAAATTTGCCTGAGAACTGTAAAGGTGCCAAGCACAAAATGGAAAATAAAGGAAGGACAGGCTGACTTGGGAGAGATGGAGTTTCCTACCTGAGAAAAATAGCAGGTTTGAGGGAAAACGTCCCAGGATAGAACAGAAAGTCCTACAAGCGAAGGAAGAGAAAGAGCATCACTATTCTCCTTTAATGCACTAAAAAAGTGTTTGCATCCATAGGCAAGAATGAAATACTTTATTCCAAATGGACCTCAGTTACATCTTGAGCTGAGCTTTTGCATCCTTTCATTAAAAAAAAAATAAGATATTTGAGGTTCTCCGGGGCTCAGCCCTTTTCATACTGGCGTTAATTTTATTTTTCAGGCTGAACAAGATCACTCCTCATTCACATTTTAGGGCCTCCTCATAAAATTAGCCTGGGAAAGCAAGACAATTGGACTGAAAAGTTTTGGACTTGCCTTGGCTTTGGGACACTGTAAAAAAACTTATGTTTCCTTGGAAATGCTCCCCATTTGACCAAACTAAACCTGCTATATTTCCACTAAGTGTCACAAGACCATACCTCCTTCCAGCGGGACCAGAAAATTTCCTTCCTATAAAGCTAGTTTTAAAGACCAGCTGCACTCTTGAGGCTCCAGCACAGCCTGCAGCCTCCAGCACACCCCATGCCAGAAACCAGCCTCTCTACAGACTCACAAAGGCTGTAAAATATCTTGTGCAGGATGGAGAAAAAAAACCTAAAAACCTAAAAAATGCCAAGGAGCTTTGCCAAACACTTTCTGCTTCCTCACACCTATGCAAAATGCTTTGCAGTCTTTTTGGGGGGGACATCAGACCCTCATGGGTCAGCCCAGATCTGTCCTTTGCAGAGAACAACTGATTTTGAGTTAGCTGTGCCTCACCCTCAGCTCCTGCAAACTGGCATCTTCAGGCTGGAGTGAGGGTTCCTGCCAGTGACTGCCAGGGAGGACGTGCTCCTCCACATCAGCAGGTGATACAGAGGATGGACAAGCATCCTGAAGGCACGGGATGGATGGTCCCAGCCATCCCACAGCCAAAGGGTTATCCCTTCCCAGGTCCTGCCTCATCCCTCACATCGCCTCCTGCACCTCGTGCAGGCGTCAGTGCAGGATCTGCCCTGATAAAGGGATCCAGAACCACCACTTCTGATGTGGGCCTGACTTTTGTCAAAACCTATCATTACAGCTCTGTTTCCCTGCTGTTTTGAACCTTTGTACCTACAACATTGAAGCCTCAGATTTGTCAAAACACGCAAAGGTGCTGCCAGAGGCTGAGCAACTCATTTTAGACCCTTTACAAAGCCATTTTAAGGAAAGAAACAACATGTCAGGGCAATGCCAACAACTGACTGTACCAACAAGGAGAGATTTGACGTACCTTTCTCTGCTGCAGTGACTGTTATAATAAAAGACAGCAGTGCATTAGTGAAAGATTTATGCTCGTATTTCAACAATGGAAAACATGAGCTTTGCTGTATTCTCATTCACACCGAGACAGGCAGCGAGGGCATGTCATGTAACACTATTTCCAGGAAAGATGTTACAATTGAAGAAATGCTGATTTGCTGGTAGAGTAAGACAATTCCTGGAAGCAGGACAGGCTCTTGTGTTATTATCATTGCAGAGGGAGAATTTGACTGAACAGCCTCTTCTCCTGAGCTGTTTAGGAGGGGCGGCTCTCCTGCTCCCGGAGGGTAGGGAGAAAAGGTGAGCCAGGAAGGCTGGGAGAGCTGCCGTGGCCCCCTCTGCGCAGCACCAGCCTCCCTGGCACCGTCAGAGCCCTCCATGCCAGCAGGCACAAGTGCCAGCTAATTGAATTTGCTAATGATACATTCTCTCGAAACCCTCCGCACTGATCCCACCATTTTGCACTTGCAATTAAATTACAAGCACAAAAAAAAAAAAAAAAAAAAGGAAAAAATGCCATGTGGTGTCATTTGACATTTAGATGTCAAAGTAACTGATTGACAGGGAAAAAAATCAACAGCAAAAGGCCCGTTCCTGCCAAAGCCAGTGGGGAGGTTGCCAGCGGCGTTGGGAAGAGCAGGACTGGGGCCCTTACAGGCCAATAGGATGAGGCAAAGCACGGGGTGAGCAGACAAGCCCTGTGCCAGGCTATCCTGGCCCTGGGAGTTGCAGGAGGAAGGAATCAGCCACCTCCTGAAGCATGCTTCCCCATCCCTAGCCCTCCAGCACTGCAGTTGGGACCTTCTTGGGGAGCAGACTCCACTACCTTCACAGGAGGATTGCTCTGGGAAGTTGGTGTTCTCCCACCTTGTCAGAGGTTTTTGACCTCACAGTGGTTTTTTTTCTCTCTCTGTTCAGGATGAAGAAAGGAGGGATTGTTTAAAAAAAGTATTTCTGGGCTGACCACTGGGGAAAAAAAAGCAGAGTTAAACAAATCACTAATTCTGGTAATTTTGAAACCCTTTCTTCAATTTTTTTACCTTACAAATTTTTACTGGTTTTAACCTAAAAAGGAAAGTGATGACTATTTCAAAGAAAACAAAAAATTTAACAATCAAAACATGGACAGGTTCCATATTTTGAAAAAAGCATTTTTCACCACAAACCTTTTCAAACAGAAGAAATTCATCAAAATAGGCCCCATCCTGCAAAAAGACTCAGCAATGTTTAATACAACATTTTTCCAATGGGATTAAAGGTTTAGACACCGAGATTCCTGGTGAAGGAGGGAGACCTGCCTTAGGGGCAGTGAGGTGGGAAGGGAACTGCATCCATGTCCCAACAGCCTCCATCGGCATCTGGATGTGGTCCAGAAGTGCAAAAGAGCATTTGGGTCGGGAAAGGGAAAAGAGGGGGGAAAAAAAGGGAGTTGCAGGTGCACGTTTCCTCATTCACAGCTCTCACATGGACGCTGGGTAAATAAATGAGATTTTGGGTCACCACTGCAGGCAGCCCCAGCTCCAACCACACAGTGCTCTGCCTCTGGAGGCATGCAAGTTCCTATAAGAGAAGAAGAAAATACAAAATTTATAAGACAAAAATAGAAACTCTCTCCCCTGCAGGCTCACTTAGCAAACACAGCACATCAGTGAGCCTCCCTGCCTGTCCCCTTCCTGCCTGCAGCAGTAAAGTCCCACAGATCCTTCAGGATGTGGTTTTGGTGGGTTCCCACTCCCCATCCCCAGACCAGCACTGGACAGGCAGAGGGTGCTGACATTTGTGTGTTTTAATGGAATGGACAAGGTATGTATGTGGAGTTAAAAATAAAGCTTTGGGGCTTTTTTCCTGCTTTAGATGCAGGTGGGGCTATAAAACCCTGTTAGCATGAGTCAGAGAGCCAGACTTGGCAAAGCTTGGCTTGCCACTTTAAAAACAGAGCACTAATTAAATCAAGTAACAACAAGGGAAAAAAATATCTCTTTTTTTCCAATAACTAATCCAGCCTGAAATGAATTAAAAATATTTTACCTGGACGCTATTCATGTACAGAATAAAGCAAAAAAACATGCCTGAAAAAAAAAATTGCTTGGCAAAAACCTAATGCAAATTGATCTAGCATGAAAGTGCAGACTCTTTTTTAAGCAGTTTAGATAGACTTGATCATGAAGCTGAAAGCCTCCTCCTTCTCTATGGAGAGGCCAGAGGAATAGCCCTCCACTAGGTGTTTTTTGCAAAGGAGGGAGGGTGAGACTGTCAGAGTCATTCCAAGTATCCCATTACAATCTGACTCTGACAGGAAAAAATGTATCCTTTATCTTCCAGTGTATAGTTTACACCCCAGTACTGCTGTGACTGGGTTCATTAAGGTGAGGTTATGGCAGAAGTTTAGAATTTGGGCTGGTCCTGTATCCCCTGTGTAGAGGTCAGCCTTCACTGGGCAATGCTCTTCTGCCTCAGAATTGTCCCTGACACAGAGATGCTGGACTGGTCCTTGCAGTACATCCTACAGGCACAACCAACCTGGAAGATTTTAATAGTCATTACAGTGATTTCTTTCCCCAAGTGTTCCAGATTCATGCAAACTTCAGGAAAATTAGATCCATTTTGAACCCACATCAGTGCAGAAAAACATTCATTCTTCCAGCACTTCACAGTTCCTTGACAATATCCTTACGGATTTTTTTCCAGGGTTGTTTTTTTCTTTCCTCTAATAATGTGCTGTTTATAAAAAAAAAAACAAAAAACCTTCAAAAATGTCAGTATCAGTGAGACACAGAAAATCAGTGTGAAAAACACTCAGTAAAAATACTGGGATGTGACAGGAAGTAATCTATTTTTAAAACCAGCTAATTCCTCCTGAGCACACCGCACTTGCAGAATTAGTTAGCAACAGCCAGGCTTCACACAGGAGTCATGGGACAAAGCTGTACAGTTGTGCAGGACATCTGATCAGCTCATCATAGGATGCACTTGCCTATAAAATTACTTGGGGCAAAACCCTGTGCAAATCCAGCTCAGTGTACATGACAGCCGTGCCATTAACTCCAATAGAAACCTGCTCGCCCGAATAAAACAGGAAAGACTTGCCGGGGAATTTCTCCCAGCACAGCGAGAGGTAATAGGTACAAAGCACACAGCCTGCAGTTATGCACTCTGGAAATTTATTTTTATTGGGAGCTATTTACAGAGGTAGCTGCAGCTGCACACTTGTGGATGCTTGGGCCAGCCTGGACCGTGGAGTGCGATCCCGAGGGCCACCAAGTCACACAGGCTCCTCTCCCCAGGGTTTGCTGCTGCAGGCTGTGTTCTTGTGCTCTGTGTGCACCCAAACCTGCCAGTAACCTCAGGGACAAATCTGGCTGCCAAGGAAGGTGATGTCGGGTCCGCTCGGCTGAGTGGGTAGAGGGCACACCATGGACTGCATCACCCATGAAGCCTAAGCATCAATCCCATTAGTGGTCATTAAAATTCCCAGCTGGAAGGAAAACAGACATTGTTTGGCATGCAGGGAGTTCAAGAGAGGGAGGAGGGAGCACTCCCATGTTTCTCCAGGTCAAACCTGTTTTGGGTACGGGTCACCAAAGCATGGGGACCCACAACCACAGCAGCTCAGTGGGCACCATGCCGAGCCCCCTCACAATTTGTCCCCTCACTGTCCCAAGCACCTCACGTGAACCTGGCTCCCTGATATTTCTGCAAGGAAAAGAAAACTCAAGGACCATACCTGAAATTACAGAGGAAAGTAGTGTCACCTGAGACTTTCCAAGTCCCATCCTCGAGTCTTGCCACTAAAGGCTTCTTTGGGTTTTTTTCCAAGTGCTCATTTAAATTACATTTAATAAGATAGGCACGTCACATTTTGTTTATAGAAGTTTACTCTTCAAGTCAGTAGGGAAAATAAAAATCTATCGACTGTGGGTTTTAAACAATAAGAACACAGATTTTTTTTATTAGCACTTCATTTCAGTGCAGACAGAAACATCTCTGACTATCACTGTTGTTTACTGTTAAAGGCACAGCTCCTATCGCCTTTCCACACATAGAATATTCCCATGGCAATCAATGGAAGTTTAGCATAAAGAGCAAAATATACTCCATCATGTTGTCTCTCTATGTAGTAAATGCTAATTTCTTGCCAAATACAAACTTGAAAATTTCTTGCAGTACATTGCAACACAAACCTATTCGGTGTGTAATTTCGATTTTCAGGATGTGAACATTCCCAGAGGAGAGTCATTTGTGTGTATGTGTGTGCATGAGCACATGTATAGAAGAAATGAAATGTTAATGATTTCTCCATCTCTGTTTCTTTACTTTTTAGCTTTTCCTATGAGTTTTCTTCTGCCTTTCAGAGTGCTAATTGTGCCTGTAAAAGTCCAGGAAATTTGTGTCATAAATAGTTTCTGCTTATTATAGCCAATGAAATACATACTGAGACAAATATATGGGACTGAATCACAAGTTATTTCACTGAAGTCAGTGGGGTTACTCTGCATTTTGACTTCGATTTGGCAAAGCATGTGGTCTAAAGTTGGTCTTGGAGACGGGAATAAAATTAAGCACATGCATACATTCTTGTCTGGGGCTTTTTTTAAAAATTGATTCCATACAGGGAGCAGAATTTAGCTAAATATATTGAATATAGCTTCCTTCTGATTTTCATCACTATAGATAATAGCTTATATTAGGAAAAGTGTGCCATAAGAATCATGCATTTGCCAGAGAGTGGGCAAATAGGAAATAGTGATGCTGCTTTTGAATCAGTAGTAGTGCTGATTTATGATGGCCAGGTTACTGCCATCTGGCCATTAATTTTTCTGGTATGTTGGAAAATAATCTGCTGTTCTGTGTTAACTAATTAATTTTTTACTCAGGAACAACAAAAAATTCTTTGGATTCTCAGGAGTTCAGAAGTATTACTGTTTCTTTGCCTGTTCCCTGGTTTTCAGGGTGTGTCACTCTCTCTGGTGGGTCTATTCAGCTCTTAAAACTAAGTTGTTCTCTTTTTTTCATGTGGTACAGAACGGTGTGCATGTGTGTTTTTAAACAAGGGCACCTGCATAAAAAATGTCTATCCTCATTAGATCCATTTTCTCAATTAAATTCAAGTTTCTATGTCCAAAAGGCATAAATCTGGGTATCGATTTAGCCATAAAATAATGAAACTCCCAGCAGTCTTCTAAACCCATTTTACTTGGATGAGCGTATAAGCTTTTAAAATATCGAGTTATTCCAGTATTTAATACACATAACTGCTTCCAGAGGTCTGAAGGCAATAAGGCATATCTTCCCCACTCCATTTGAAGCGCTGCAGTGAGAGCCAGCCAGTCCCTCACTACTGGTTTTAAGGCTTTTGACAATTTTACTCAGTGTGAGTTTGATACTTTCTCAACAGGGGCTATATCCCCCGAAGCCAAAATCAATAACCTATCAAATCAAATCTCTATAAAATACCAATGGGCTCTTGGTGGTTTGGTCCCATAAATACAATTCAGCTTAACTCTACACTTTCAAAACAGGCTGATTCTAGATTTTCAGGCCTCTTCCAACAAGTTAACTGTATCAGCAACAGGCACTTCCAAAAACTTCTTTCTAGGCAACAAATAATGATCTGGTCCTTGTAAAGTAGAGAATTAAAACCAATTCCACTCACTTGTATTCAGGGATAACTCTGCATCTGGTTTCTTTTTTTTCCCAAATGGGACAGAACTTTGCACCTCCAGTGCCTCCTTTGCTGGTACAAAGGACATCCACAGCTGAGCAAGTGCAACCTTCGTGGGGATAGCAGGAGCCTGGTAAGAGATTTATAGTCCTCTTTCAGGTTAAACTGCATTTCACAGTGCACAGATAAATGTTGCTAAACAAGATGTAAAGGTACATTGGCCTCTTACTCAGCCCTATCTATGCTCAGGGCAGTTTGAAAATATAGAAAGAACAGTAAATTGAAGCAAAAAATTTTAAGTGCCACTTTGTTTTATTTGAATCTTCTCCACTCCTCACACACATGTTGAAGTTGCTGCTTGATAACAGAATCTCACAGAGGTGAGCCTTTTATGAGCAAAGAAACCTCCTCTCCTACTGCAAAGTTTAGCAGTGCAAGGAGTAACTTACCTTGCTAAATGAAAGCAAATTCTCATGTGGTGTTGCTCCCCAGCTGGCAGAGTTTAGCAAACAAGCCTGACCTGCATAATGTAACAAATATTCTAATAACTAGGAGCAACATTTCAAACTCAGTGGGGTTGGAAGGTGTTCACTCTGTTGATGGAAGCTGTGGTTCCTTTGCTTTCTCACCTTTAGCACCACGAGCTCGGTTCACTGCCACTATCCTGTTATTCCAGGATTTGCACTGATACACAACTGGGGCAAAGCACCTGTACTGGAGGTTTTCAAGTTATTTCAAAAGAAATTAACTCTCAAGTTTCACTGAAATTACACACACCAAACACTGAAGTAACACAGCGATGAATTAACCTCCAAATACAAGTGTTCTGATTATTAATGAACATGAAATATGCTTATTCCTAGAAGTTCCTTGTACACCACCTTGAGTTCTGCTCAGCAGCAAGATTGGCTTCCAAATATAATCTTGAGGTCAGCATGTAAAAACTGTAAAGTGTGGCCACATTTCAAATGTGGTTGTATATCATAAATCAAAATTAATGCCTACAACTTTCATTCAAATTAGTGTCTTTTGGCTCTGCCTCTCCTTTCTTCTCTCTGATTAATGCTTTTCACATAAATATAGCAAGGTAGTTGCTTTTTTTTTTCTCTGAATGGCATTTACATAGTTCCCTTACAGCAAACATCACAGGATCTTATTTATGTGTTGATCTCTGGTGTCCTGCAAAAAAACAGTTCCCTAATGCAGCACTATTCCAAATGGGTTCTTACATTCTTGACTCTGTTCTGCAGAATTAATAAACATGTTTTCTTTTATGTTAATAATAAAAAAGTTAGAGTGGTTGTTCAGATTGACTGATATTATCCAGAGTATTTCCTTCCACTACTAATTCCATCTCTGCAGCTAGCAAGGACGATGGTCAGATTTGGAGGGCTGAACAGCTGCCGAGCAGGACCACAACCTTTGTTTCAAGCCATCTCTTGTTTTGACCCCTGCTTTCTGGTCACCGGAGAGATGATTGACTAAGTGCACAGCAAAGTCCATTTTTAGTGCGGTGGACTGGAGCACGGCATGACAAACTGTGATGTCTGAGTTTTGTGTTACACCATCTGGCCTGCCACTTCCAGAGCCTCACATCAGAGTCCTGATGATGTATGTTTAAGCCTGGCACTATCATTTATCTCGTATCTTGTGTTTAAACAGATGCAAGCTGAATAGAACAGGAAAGGAGACCTTGGTGCAGGAGTTGCTGAAGAAAGCGATGCTGTTGAGCTGTCTACAGGCTCCAAGATTAAGTGTAAAATCTGACAGGGAAGATATGTATTAAAAAATATGTGTTGACAGAATGATTTAGCTAATATTTTAAAGGCAAAACATCAACTGAATTTCCATATCACTTATAATGTTAGTGAACAAGGTACTACAAAGCAGGCTATCCCCTTCTGTCACCAGCATCTTATTCACAACTTTATTTTACAGATCAAGAATGTTTTAATAAAAGGAAGCTCTGGAGCTTGATTTTCAGCTGTTGTACATCAACCCAGCTACACTGATAGCACCAGAGTAGCCACATTAATGAAGTGACACAATTTACATCAGCTGAGAATCTGTTTCTTAGTTCTAATACAAGTTTTTATACACAGGGATAACCTGCTGCATTGCCAGGAATAAAAGACCTCCATGATCAAAATGAGCCCATAAAATGCTGTGGGTGGGAATGCATGGTCTGACCCAGATGTGTTCAGCAGCCCAGGAGGAGGAGAGGAAAGGAGAGGGGTCTGCCCTGTGCCACGAGGCCGTGTGGTGGTGCTGGGTGTAGGGTTCCCACTGTCCCAATTTTGCTCAGCTCTTTTTTAACTCCATCCCACATTAAAACTATAGAATCAGAGAAAGTTTTGGGTTGGAAGAGACCCTAAAGACTATCTTGTTCCACTCCCCTGCCATGGGTAGGGACAGCTTTCACTAGACCACGTTTCTCCAAGCCCTGTCCAACCTGGGCTAGAACACTTCCAGGAATGGGGCAGCCACAGCTTCTCTGGGCATCCTGTTCCAGGGCCCCACCACAAAACGCTTCTCCTCCTGGATCTAGCTTACATGAATCAGCAAATCCAGTGGAGGAAAGACATTTCACACCAACTTTGGAGTCACCCTCTGAAGCCTACACAATGTTCAACAAACTGTAGAAATTCAACTAATGGCAATACTTAAATTA
The DNA here is from genome assembly GCF_041296385.1 of Aphelocoma coerulescens. Lineage (NCBI taxonomy): Eukaryota > Metazoa > Chordata > Aves > Passeriformes > Corvidae > Aphelocoma > Aphelocoma coerulescens. The sequence continues at coordinate 17,091,233 of NC_091026.1, read as the reverse complement.
GCAGTCCAGGTCTGCACTCCTAATCCACAGAACGAGGAAGACCTAACCAGATGGGTATTCAGCCCTTTTTAGGAAATGAAAAATTAATTGAGGGGTGAAAATCTAGTTTCACTGACAGCAAAGGGAGTGCTGAGCAACTGCATTGTATCTTGGACAGCTCTGCCCCAACATCTGAAAGAGAAAGTATCCCAGGGCAAACAAGCTAATTGATGCAGGAAAATGGGAACTCTGGAGGAGAAACTGGAAGCTGGAAGGGGAAGAAAACGTGATGAACTGAATAAAAGAAGTAGGTAATTGAGATGTGAGCAGTTTGGGAGGACTGAACTGCACAAAACCTGGATATCCCTCTTATTCCCCCAACACTGCTGTAAGTGACAACAGCACTTCCGTGATGTCCGTGGCACATCCCAGTGCTGAAACTGGACAAAGAGCAGCCCCAGTGCCAGGGGAAGGAGGCAGCAGTCCCTGAGTGACATACACCCTGCAGCAGCTCCTGAGCAGACAATTTTCAGCCCTTATTAAAATGTTAGCAGTTTATTTTGTGAATGGAGCAGTACTTTCATTGCATGCACAATTAGCCTTTTCGTATTAGCAACTTCCTAGCAACTCTGTTTCTTAAAATAGGGACTTACAGTGCAAGCTTTTATCTTATATAATCCCTCAGAAAAAGATAGCTCAGACACCTTTTGGGGGTTTTATACATCAAACCTTCAGCTTGAGACCTGTCTTTATCAAAGGAACTAGCAGCTCTATCTAGGGTTTATGTTCTTTAGAGGAATTCCAAATTGCCTGTTTTTTATAGACTACCTACATAACAACCTCCTACAGTATTTAAATTTTTGTAATTTTCTACTCCTAATGTGATCTTCACATTTAAATGCACACAGATTATTTTACATTTATCTATTTAATATCATAGTTATGCCTTTCTTTAAATGCCTGTTATTCAACAACTTATTAATAGCGAGCTGTTTTTTTTGAACAGAAGCCATTTAAATTTAGTTAGTTTATGGTGATTTCTTGTATCTTTTCAGCCAGGAGAAAAGCTTTAATAGCCTAGAAGACTTTATTTATAAAACATATTTGTCTATTTAACCCCAGATATATCATGATTATGAGAGGACTAAAGTATTTTTCCTGACTTTTCTCTATACAGATATTCCATGGTGGTGCATTAATAAATGGGTCTCCTCTGAAACAGGCTTGCTGGCTATTACCAATCCATACAAAGAGTTTTGGCATTAAAATAGTCCTTCACAGAGTGTTTAAGCTGTCCTCTGAGACAAAGGTCACAGCTAGAGACAAAAATCACAGCAAAGCTGGGCTTACCTTGGCTGTCGCATTATGGGGTCCAAGTGAAACAGTCCCTGAGCCATCGGCTGCCAGATGTGACCCCACCCATGGTGACACAGAGCACCCCAAGGCCTGGGCTATGCACGGGGGTGAGCGGGCTGGATGTGGCTTAAAGAAACATCACCTTGTCTGTGGAGGGTATCTACCACCTCCTGGGCAGGAAAAGATAAGGGAGGAGAAGCAATGTGGGGTCATTTTGCTCCACACTCAGCCCGGCAACCTTCTGAGTCATGTGGACTTCATTTTGATGCACAGGTGGGCTGTGGTCTGGAGCAAAGCCTTGGCATAGGCTGTACGTGATGAGCAGAAAAACTCACAGGGTCTCAAGGGTGCTTTTGGCCTCTGTTCTGCATGAGTGGAATGTGTGTTTTCCTGGCTCTGTAACACATGGACAGGGAGAGGAGGGTTGAGGGAGAAATGGGATCAGTGAAGTGGCGTTTGTAATGACCTGCACAGGACCATCAGTGGTAGCTCCAGCTGACAGTGTCACTGACTTCACCCACACTGTTGACTCCAGAGCATCTCCCAGGCAGGAGGGAGGACCCCCTCACTTCTGATGAGTATCTGAACATCATTCCTCTGGAACAGGCTGAACAGGAGGAAATGAAGGGTTTCACAAGGATGGGAACAGCCCTGCGCCCTGCATTCCCACCAGATGATTGTGAGAAAGATTTGGCTGTAGGGGTGGCTCTGAATGCAGGAAGGGCCTTGGACAGGGAGCATCTCACCCACCTCTTTGGGTTGTCCTCCTCCCTGCAGGACCTGATCTGCTTGCAGATCATGCAGCTCCTAGATCCTTCCCTGCTGTGGGTACCTAACAGAGAAGCTTCAAGGAGTCCTTTTTCTCCTTTTTATTTATCCACTGAGCATACTTTGCAAGAGCTAATTTATATTTGAGCTGCAGAGTGTATGAAGGTCCACACAAGGCAGCTCAGCCACCAGAAAAGTTAATATGTGCTTTGCATTTGCGGTCTCTAATTACAGAAGGGAAGGAGTGGAGGTGCAGCCATGGCTCTGCACGAGCCTCTTTGCCTATTCGAGAGCTAATTAAATATGTCTCCTGTATATAAAATATATCATCTCCAGATAACAGCATACTGTTAAATTCTTCATCTTATTAAAAGCTTGCATTAATGCTTTTCCAACATAAATTTTAACTGTGGACAGGTACTATTTGAGGAGCCTGACAATAGGACTGACCTAGATTAGGCTGACAGTGCCAAAAGATATATCACCTCTAGCTGTCTGGGGGAGAAGAAGGATGAGGAATACATTCCCCATTATTGCCTAATGCTGATGTGCCAGCATTATCTCCAGAAACCCGGTGCTGCTTCTCCTCCTGCTCCCTTGGTGTGGTAGGTGGCTATACCATACTGAGGAATTATATTCTCTCCTTGCTGTCTCTTATTTCCCATCTTATAACTCAGCTGCGGGGAGATTTAATGGGGCATTGGGTAATGATTTTAAAGCCATTGATAAGTCCCCCTACAGTTTACAGAATTACAGGAGGAGTCAGATAATTCCAGGTGGTTGGGTTTGTGCAGTGAGTTCTTGCAGGCATTTGGGTCAGGGCTGTCTGCAGAGGGGCAGAATGAAGCCTGACTCAACGCTCAAGCCTTCACAAATTAAATTCTTCTCTAAAGTTGCTTGGATTCTTGCTTGCAAGGGGCAGTGATGGAGGGTTTAGAGACCTCAGGGTGTTTCACCACACAGGGAACTTTTTTTTTTTCTTTTAGCATATGTGCACAGAGCTGAGCAGAGATCTTTTCAAGGCATCCTTGTAAAAAAAGGAGACAGCAAGTGGGCTTATAAAAAACCCTTTACTGTCACACAACTTCTAATGCAGAAAACAAGACTGCTGAAGAGCAGCAATATTTCTCACATGCATTACTGAATATTCAAGAGATATGAAAATAGCTTTAAGAGTCTAAGAAAATAGAAATTCCAAATATTAATAGGAACTCTGCCATTGATTTTAGCACAGAGCTTGCACTGACACTGTGAGATTGCTCTGTGTTAGACACTTGATTGACACAGTGATGGCTCATTCAAAGTGTATGCAAAGTCAGTGCAACTGTATTAGGCTTTTCTCTTGACTTTGGATTTTTTAACTTTTACCACTGACATCCCAAGGGCCATTGTATTGACAGAATAATGCTTCTTTCACAAAGCTGCTGTATGAGACACTTTCCATTTTGGGAAGGGGGAAGGGAAGACTTTTCACTGCTGTCCTCCCATATGAAGAGCTCAAGATAGAGTGAATGAGGTGCAGCTGCAGAATCTTCAGCCCACAAAATTCTTTTTGGACTAATTGGTGGGTTGCACATGCAAAAATTCAGTGAAACCCAGTGTGAGCTCCCTCTACAAAGCAGCACCTCTGAACGTGAGAGCTGATACCTACTCTGCTATGTGGACAATAAGGACAAGGATCAGTTTTGCAGCCACACCTCTTTAAGAGCTGACTGGGCTGTTTCCCAGAGCTGGTTCAAACCTCCTCAGCAGGAGAGAAGAAAACCAGCATTGTCACATTCCAAAAGAGGACAAAACTGCTTCCCAGGACAGGAATGCCATTTGGCATGTTCCTTCCCCAGCCAGTCATCTGCTGAAAGGGATCCATCCTTTCCCCAGGCAGTGAGCACACAGTCCCTCAGTCATTGACCAAGATACCAGTGCAGGCAAAAGTGGCTTACTCAGAGGGGAAAAAGATCCCATTGCCATCTGCCTGTGCTGTACAAGTGAGTGAAAAAGAAAAGAAAGGGAGAAAAACTGATGGAGGGAAGGCCTCTCTGGGGGAAAAGTTATTCCTTGAGCACAAGGACAATAAAGAAAAATTTATTGCATCTAGGGATTCTGTCTGATAAAAAGAAAATTCAGTGCAAAGCAAAACTGAGGATTGGAAACACAAGAAGTGGAGGGTCTCGGGATCACTTCCTAAGCAGTAGTAAATGGCTATAAATGCACTGGATTTAATACCAAACAAGAATATTTCAAGGATCTATCAGTAATGTCCTACAGAAACAGATGTTTCCACCTACTCAGAGATATGGACAAGAGTCTCAGTTACCCTAAATCCTTCTCATGCTCTTCTAAATATATACCCATCATATGCCCCTTAGAGTGTGAGAATGATGCAAGACAGACTTCACGTGTATGAAAATTTTATCCTGGATTTTTACAGGGAAAAGCATAGTTTACCATTAAACTTTTTCCTAACAGTTCCAGTGGCTCTGGAAATTCACCTCCTCCTTTTGGAAGGTGCATACAAAAATATGTCCAACTCAAGGTAGAAAAATGAAAAGTAACAATGAACTATTACAATCTGCTTGATCAGCTGGAGCACAGAAATAAAAAAATGCTACCTCTTAAAAGAGTAGTTGGAATTATCTTGATTTTTACATAGAAATAAGTGACAACAACCTCCAGATAGCACCACTTCCCACCCGCATATTTAACTTAAAAGTCAAGATTGAGGGAAAAAATATTGCTGCCTTGAAAGATAAATATATTACTTATATTAGCTATATCAGGAATATGTGCTAGAGTATAAATATTTAAATTCAGGTTTGGAAACCATATATTTTGAAGAAACCAAGGCCAATAAATATTGGATTACAAATTCATATTTACAATTTTCTTTAAAAAAAAGTTACGATTTCTGTTTCAGTAAAACGGGGTGATATTAATTTATCTGTGTTGTACAAATGCTTTATTTGCACTCTGTTCTCCAATCTAACATTTCCTAATGCTGTTTAACTACCAGAAAAAGTGAAAACATTGCCCTAGAATATTTCCATTCAAATTTCTTAGATTAAATGATAAGCTTTTAAAGCTCACTCTGTGATCAAGACTGTTCCTGCAGCACTGCAACCCAGCTAGTTGAGAGGCATGAAAAGCAACAGAGTTGCTTTAACAGAGCAGTACTAGTTTGGAATAGATAAAACAGGAAGGTTTCACAGTCAGCAGCTTATGAAGCCCATAGCCAACAGAAAGATCCTCTTTAAAGGAAGATCTTTGCAAATTTTTGAAAATGAGGAGGTGGGAGGAAGAGACCATTGCACATAATTAGAGCAAAAAGGGCTTGAAATGTCTTAAAATATAAGACATGTGCCAGCCTGTAAAGAACATGAGCAAGAAGGAGGCATTTCCTTTGGCCTCCTCTTTCATTCTGACCTACTGTAAAGATTACTGCATTTAGCTCCAGGGCAGCTCTTATGGGTCATTTTTACCTACAAAATTATGCCTCCATAGCCTGGGGTCTCATATGATCTGATGGTTTCTGCATTAATTAATGAAGAGCAGATTCTTCCCTTCTTGCTCGGATAAGCTGCTGTTGGTCTCTGATGGTGCAGGCTTTGAATCAGAGGATTTGTAGCTGTGTCATGGCAGGAGCTGGGAAATGATAAACCAGGAGTAACAAAGGAAAGACTGAAAATTAACTTGTCTAAAAGCACTAAAAGTTTAAAGTATGCAAAGGACGTTTTTATAAAGTTTAGGAAGAATATAGACTGCAGTCACATAGATTGCATGGAACGAAATGCTTGAGTGGTGCTAACAGTAAAACAGTGAAGGAAGAAAATTATCTGATTGTCCCATCCTGCAAATCAACAGCTGCAATTGTTCGTGCTAGGTGAGATCCCAGGGGCTGAAATATCATGTCACTGAAGTTAGACTACTGTCCCCTGGTGCTGGACCCCCATTTCATCTCAGGATGGAAGGCAGCACCTCCAGGCAGGCATCCCAGGAATGCTGAAATCCTCCCCAGCACAGCTGATGGTACAAAGAACAGTACATCACTGGATTTCAGAACGAGATTGCTGGGTTTAGTTGCTCTTTTTGGGTGGCTGCCCAAGAGAATTGATTGCCAGAGAGCAAAGGCTTGGGCTGACTGTGAATCAGGAGCTAATAAAACGTCCCAAGGGACAGGTGAAGGCATGCCAATTGTTTTGGAAAGCATAGGCTTTTAAACATGACGTGACTACCAAAAAACCCCAAAAAAAGAGAAAGAACCCAAGAAAAAAGAGAAAGAAGAAACTAGTTTTTGTCATAACTAGCACAATAAAACTTATTATTTCAAGGGAAAAAAGAAAATAAGGATTTTTTAATGCAAAATCTGACTAGAAAACCATTCAATATTTGAGCATCCACAATGCTGACTCAAATAGGTAAGACTTTCTTTCCTCTGGGAAAACCTCATTATCTTTTACATTCTCCTCCTTTTCTTTCTAGAACTGACTGCTGTGACAATGCAGTGTAACTCTTGTCCATTACTGGACCAATGACAGTAGCAAAGAAAATGCTGTGTACAGTTAGTGCCTTGATCCAGAGGGAAACACTCATGACAAAGGAGTTCAAAGAAGCCTTGGGATAAATTCAGTTTCACTAATTTAAGTTACTTTACCACTCTTTCCACCAAGTTTACCTCAGCACTGATCACCCACTGCATTCACATGGAGTGTGGCCATTATGTAAAATTAATTTTGACAATTCATCTCTCTCTCTCTGGGACAGAGCAGGCTGACCGCTGTGTTTCCAAACCCTCCCCATTCTTGGGAAGTTTTAGCACTTGTTCATTAACGCTTAGCTTAAAGGGCAATTTGCTGCCCACTAGAGTGTGGCCAGCATTTTTAATAAATAATGCATACTGTGTAATGAGGACAATAAAAGCCAAGGTAAAAATGTAAAACATTTTAAAGGCATGTCTTGATAAAATCTTCCCATCACCTTCTCTAAATACTTTACTAATGATCTAGCTTGGGGAGATTTTTTTCCCTTAGGAAAAAGTTCATAATGTACTAATGATATGCTGTTAATTGTTGGTGTAGCTAAGTTCAGATGTGTTATTCCAGCTTTTATCACTGAGAAAATGTGTTTGTGTCACACACCAAAATGTTCAGGAGGGTGTAAGAGTTACATATCTGGGATCCTCTGCAGCTCTGCACTGTCTGGGACAACTTCAGCCTCTCAGCACCAGGGTGGATTCCAGTTTTCAGTGGTGGAATATGGAATAATGAAGTGAAATAATAGCATTAACCAATACCTAATTAACACACCATCTATTTAATTTCTAGCTCCACCATTAGGTTACTATTAAAGTATATTTAGTCGGCCTGTGTAAAACCACATTATGGCAGCTTTTCAGAGTCAGGCTATTCACAGGCCATTTACAATGTTCATTTCTCTTCTCTTTAATGTCATAGATTTAACTTCATGAAGGTCTAGTGCAGGTTAGTGCAGAAGATGGACGATTACAGCCTAATAGGTTTTCCTCTTGGCTCCTCCAGAGGGTGTATTAGAAACCTGCACAGATTCAGAGCAGCAATGTGTCTGTCTCCTCCTGGCCTTCCAAGCTGAGGGGGAGCTGCATTTTTAGGTAAGAGGAACTGGGATTTTGGACAGAGCTGTAAGTTTCTCTGCTGGGCACCAAAGCATTTAATATTTTTGGAAACTCAGGCATGTAAACACAGCCACTGCCTGAAAGAAGACTCTACATCCAATGAAATGCATAATGTGTAAGGTCTGGGTCTGCACATTCACAGTTAAACTATTCTGTCTGCCTCAAGCCTGACTGTGGTCACAGGTATTATGGTCAGCAGCTGAGACCTCGGGGAGTCACAGTCCCATGTTCTTCCCTGCCAAGACACCCTGCAGTGATGGTCCATATCCTCAGCTGGTAACTTTAGTAAATCATTCAAAATACTGCCTAGCCCACAACATAAAGGACAGCTGTGATTTAGTAAGGCTGCAGAGCAGTCTGTCTGTGTTACCTCAACCTAGAAAAGAATGAGTTTTCAACAGACCTCCTCAGGATATTTTAATTTGTGTAAGTGCATTCAAAGCATGAAAGCAGACGGACAATATGTGAATTATGAACTAATTGGGGGAAGATGAAAATGAGAAGGTAAATTTCATTTACATTATCTCCCTTTTTATGCTTGCTAAGGTCTAAGGTAAAGGCTTGGTCTCTTTCTGGTCCATAAAATATGGATTGCTATTTTCAAACTACATCAACACTGCTAATAGCCATTCCCATTAGTCAGCCGTATAATAGCATTATGATGCTATGAAATATTGACATGATAAAGCAGTGTAGCCAGAGGTTACTGACAGTGCACACCCTGATATTGACAAATAAATGCTGATTTTTAATGCACTCCTTTTGCCACCTTTCTACCTGGCTGATAGTGTATAAAAAACATTTTTCTAGATCCTTCACTCACTACTGTTAATAACACCAGCTGATGGCAGAGGACCACTGAAATTAATGGGGCTATTCCCCTGGTGTTTTTCAGTGTGGGAAAAAGATTCAGAACTTTGGTTAAAATGGGGCTAGCACTGCAGATTTTATATCCCAGCCAACATAGTGAGAAAAAAAATCCTGTTTGTGGAGGCAAAACAGGGGTGGAGGTTCAAGGAACCAACAAAGGAGTTGCAAACTTGGAGGACAATGTCCAGCTTTTGGGAAAAGTAAGCACACAGAAACGATGAAGGGAGGACAAAGTGACAGACCAGGTTGCTCCAGCACCTCTTTCTTGCATCCACATGTCTTGTCTGGAAGGGATCTGCCCTGTACTCTGTCTTCTTCAGCTACTCCTTGGATATCTCCTTCAGCTACCTGCAAAGTCATCTTTGTGCAAGACAAATATATATAAACACATATCCAGCTACCCCAAGGGAGTCTTCTGCTGGGAATTTTTAAATATTAAAATCAATTATATCATCTGTTCAATGCCTAATTTTATACCCTAAATCATATCTGCAGTAGTATTTATTTAGTGTTTAGGCAAATTTCATGTAACATTTGATAATACAGTATAGATGAGAGGGAGAAGCCTAGTTTCCAGAAATAATGATTACTAGTCACCTAGTAGAATGTATTCCAGAAACATTGAGCCTGAAATTATATCTTTAATTAAATACATATCCTCTGGACCAGAGGCACTGTACCATTCATTAGTGTTTTCTCCTCCTCTTGTTTTTAATTTTACCCAGTTTCACTGTGTTGACCTTTCCTTTGTAACCAAAACATGTCTACATAAAATTTCAGATGTGGCCATCTTTCTCTGGTCATTTAAGTGTTGTTTCTTCATTTACAGCTTTATGTCCCATCAGAATTTGGAATAAAGACTCTTGCTAGGCAATGGTGCTTCACTCACTGATGTTTGTAGAGCAGTTGGATGTACCCAGGAGCTAAGGTTCAGAGGACCTCTCCTGCACGTATTTCTGCTTCCTTTACACCCGAGAGGAGCCCAGAACAGTTTTTTGTGTCTCCTGGATGATGTGTCTGCTGGACTCACTCCCCTCCTCCCAGGACTCTACCCTCTCATCCCTCCAAACCCATCTGGTTTAATGATGACTAATTTCCACTGCACATAAATCACCAGCTCCCCCTGGTTTTCCTGGATGAATCCTTATTCTGTGGTACATACCTCCTTATCTGTTTCTGTAACCAGCTGTCCTTCCTTTGATGGTTTCTTCCAGAACTGCTACACAAATCCCCAGACTATATAAATCCCATCCTGTGGAAATGTGGTGGTTTTGCCACCGGGGTGTCCAGCCCACTCCTGAGATGACAGGACCCGAGGAAGGGTCTGTAACAAGCACTGGCTTTGATGTTGTCTTCCCACACACTCTGTCGCCTCGTGTCTGAGGCTGTTTGTCCCGCAGGAGGGTACAACAAGGGCAGCCTGAGGAGAGCTTGTCTGGTGGGGCTCGTTCCAGGAAGATTCGTGTTTCTGGTCTCCATTATCTGCAGGAGTCAAACAGAGGACATGTCAGAGCGAGTTGCTGGGGAGTGCTGAGCTAGGGAGAACACAGCTGCCTCTGAACAAACACAGCTCCTGTGTGCATTTAACAACTTACACTTCACAGGCAAGGTCTGGCTAAGACAGGAAATTTCCCCACCAGATGCTGTATCCCCTACCTGCATCACAGACCACACAAGGGAGTAGAGCAGGGCAGGGTGAAGAACAGAGGGAGGGAAGGATGGGGTCACTGCTCACCCCCTGTGTTCTGGCACTGGTGGGACAGTGAGATCTCCTCTTGCTTTCCACCAACACACATCTTGCTTAAGATACAAAGAGTGGCTTTTGGGTACAAAGGCACAAGGATGCTCCTACCTTCTGCACAATAAAAACAAGGATGAAAGGAGAAACAGGAGAAATAGGAGAAAAAGGAGAAATAGGAGCAATTAAGAGTTTGCAACTGTCATTGTTGTAGTGCCACAGGGCTGACAGAAATCCTGGAGGAAGCTTACATCCCTGCTAATCCCAACTGCTTTCTCTGGTTTTATTCAGGAGACAACTCATGAGAACAAGCACTCAAAACCAGACCTTCCTGTACAATTTACCATTACCAGATTTTAGCACAGGTTTGAAACCTTGCTCAGACTAGGACTGGATCCTTGGAATATGTTCTCCTGAGTTAGCACTTTCTCTGCTGATCTGGCTCCTTACCTGAGCAGTACTTAATAGCCATGAAGTAGCAGAGAGCATCCCAAGTTTTGTGCTACACTGCTGAGCTGGTGGGTGAAGCATGGGCAACTAAAAATGCAGTCAGAAATAAGTTTTCAGTCACAATAGATAAGTGATATGCAAAGCAGTTGTTTGTCCTTACTATTTACCTTGGTTTAGAAGCTGATGGCAACCGTCCAAAGAAATAAGTTTAAACTGAACACTGAACTCAGTTTAATTAGTTTTAAGGTATTGACACCACAGCAAGAACCATCAGACAAAACTTTAGTGCTGGATCAAACATATGGCTTTATCTGTGTCCAATGTGAGGCTTTTGCAGCCTAAACCCAAAAAACTTCTTATCACTTAATGGCTTGGCTCAAAGGAAAGCTGATTTGGGATGGTAAGTGGATTGACTGACCAGTTTGTGTTTTAAGACTAATCCACATGTGCTGCACTTCACAGTGCTCCTTGGTGAACTACTCACCCTGTTCTGAAGCTTTCAGTATAAGCTATCTTCTGTGACAAGTGCAGGGAGATGCAGTGAAGAGTTAAAAGTGAATCTCCTGCCTCTTTGAACTGTTTTCTCAGTACTTCATGTACACAGATACACTTTTGATGTGTTAACTAGAAAATCTGACTGAAAAAGAACAAAGCAGCTGTCACTGAAAGGAAGACACTGACGAAGAACCACACAGCCTTTTATTGAAGAACTGTCAAGATTGATCCTACAGCACTCAGTTTGTCTGTAGTATTTATCAAAGACCTAGATCAGATGAAGGAAATTAAAAAAAAATAATAAAATTCTATCCACTGGACATTTATAAATGGTATCTGAAAATGCATTACACTTAAAACACCTATGAGAATGTTTTTTTTAACAGTTCAGGGACTGGAATATAAGCACACTGGCATTTTTCGCAAGTCTTGGAGAATAGTAATTTGCCGTTGTTGAGAAACCCCCTTAACTGCTTGCAAAGTTTTAAAATCATTATTAAATGATTAAAAATCATTCTGTGCTAGTAAATATATCAACTCATAGAAAGATCAAAATCTCTTGAAAAGAGAAGCAAAGCATTCAATGCACTCTTCTAAGCACTGATATTCACGTCATGGTTATACTGCAGGAGCTGAAAACAAGATCAAGGCACAAGAGCACCAGAACCTCCCCAAATATCTGGGCAGGGTGCAGATGGCCACATGAGCAGAGGCATTAAGGCGTTTGGCCAAGGTCACACCAGGAGGCCTTTGGACAGTCAAACCTGCATCCCTGAGGGTTTCAATCCAATACTCCACCACGAGGCCAGCTGCTAATTGAACATCCTTGCTGGCCTAGGGATGAAGTGTGTGATGCATTTCTCACAGGACTGTCAATGAATGGCATTGAAAGGATATTGAAAGCCAAAACCCTCTCTGGATCAATACCACAAGTCCTGATCCTGAGCTCCTGGAGAAACCAGCACTCCATGGTGGATAGCACAGCAAAACCTGTAGTTACTGCATGGTGTCTCTTGGCAAATGCTGACAGTTAAGTGGTGTCAGCTCTGAAGTTGTCTCCAACACAGAGACAGTAAGACCTCTGCTTAAAAGTAACAAAAATACCTTCCTTTTTTCCAGAAAAAGCAGTTTCTGCACAAGGTGCTCTGAAGTATTATTCAAATGTTAATTACCATTCAGATTCTACTCATCTACACATACATATACTTCAGGAGAGGAGGACAGGTTAGGGTTTCTGTCAGCCATGGACAGAAATTGCACTAAATGGAAGTTGCACTAAGGAGACATGAAAACCTTCATTAAAAAAAGTGCTTTGTGCCATTGCCCTTTGTGAAATGTACCAGTAACTCCTAGAAATTCTGGTGTGGAATTCTGCTTCCTGGGTCTTCTCTGGCACTGTTTCACATGGACTACAAGGGGGTTGCTGGCCTTTTTTAGCCAAGCCTCGCCTGAAGAAATTGGAAGAAATCTGCACCTCATTGAGTCCAGGTCCTTACACCACCCTCACAGATTTTCACTCATGATGGTTAACACCTCCTAGCTCCCAAGGCTGCCAGCATTCCCACCTCTCCTCCAGAACAGTAAACCCACATCCCTGAGCAGGGTAGGGCATATGGCCAAGAGAGGCAGATATATGGTACATCTCAGAGCTGTCCATAGAGGGGTCAGGCACTCTCCTTGCACTGCCAAGAGGAATGTTTGCTAATAAGGTAGTCAGGCCTTCATCAGTAATTCGTGTGCCTATGGATGAGCACAGCTCTGGCCTGCCTCTCCCATGAGAAACGGCCCTGGGAGACGTGGCAGTGGGTTAGGCAAAGCAGGGGTTAAGGAGTTGGATTGGGAATAGACGTGTGTCTCAGTTTGACAGTCATACGCTAACTGGGGATGGGTGAACAGATGCTCTCCGAATGCTAATGTCACTCATGGTGTTCTACTTTGGGCAGACTTTCTCCACCAGTACAAGTCATTCGGGAAGCAGCTGAGCTTGGAGGAGCTGGTGGCCATTCTCCTGGGGCACTGGGGCTCTGCCCAGCCAGAGCTCACCCCAGCACTCGTGGCCAGGCTAAAACACTTTGCTCAAACATTGCTTAAGTGCCTTAAGCCAGCATTGCCCCTTTTTGCCAGCCCTTAGCAGGGGGAGTAATTTCTCTAAATCACTTGGGAATGAGGCCTTAGCCATTCAGATATTCTTGGAGGAATTTAAAAAGTACATTGGACTCGCCATGTATACTGTAAAAAACATTTACAAGTCCTTAGCCAGCATATCTTCATCGATTTAGACACCAGTTCTGTATTCAGACCGGCTCCTACTCAGACTCTACTTCTGAAGCACCTTTTGAAGCTGAAGTGTCTGTGCTATCAAAGCCAGTGCACGGTCAAGACCTCGAATAACAGGCTGCTCAGATTGAGGATGTACCACAGGGACCTGCGACACTGTATAGTGATTATTAACGAGGCTGACTCAAACTGCACTGGGAGAAAATAGAGATTTATATAAACTTTGAGCAGAAGACCCTGAAATTTTAAAATCACATTGGAGCTGTCCATAATAAACAAAACAGCAGAGCTCTTCCCTAGCTCTACCCAAGCGAGAAGCAGGCAGAGGCTTGCTCACATATGATGCTGTCAGTGCAATAACACTGATTTACACCACTGAGAATCTGTCCCAGAGATTTGACTTTTTCTGAAAAACACTTCCCGCTGTGGCAGACATAACGCCATATCAAAGGCATGTGCTGTAATACACAATAAAGATATAGCTTTCATAATTTTCAATTACACTTCCTCTGCAATGATGTTAGTGAATCTCACCCAAAAGTAAATTATTCAGTGCAGATGATATAGAAATCGTTTGATGAGTGTCACTTTTCCATTTAAAGTTTTACCAAGATCTTCTTGGATAAGGGTCTCAGGTTTTTTTTCACATGACACATTTTATATTTTGTTTCTCTCCCTTACCTTCATTCAGCAGGCTTTTTCAACTTTTTAATATACTTTTCTTACAAAACATTGAGTAGCCATTCAAATAGGTCTATTCAGGAGAAGTGCTCTTTCATTCTGCCAGAAATACTAGTATATATGTTTTATTTAGTTTTAAGAATACTATTTTTTTTCATTTTGAGATCTTTGAAAGCTGGAGCCAAATATGAAAAGGCAACCTTCTTTCAAAGTAGGCTTGGAGGGAGAAGTATTGTGGGCTGCACTGGAAATCCTTTTCTTTCATGTAAATAAATAGTTCATTTACAAGAGCTTTTTAAATGGAAAAAACATATCCAATACACCAATACATTTAAACTCACTCATATGGTAAAATATAGCAAACTGAAAAGCTGAATTCCAGAATGTTTTTATCTTTCTTTTCATGAAGTTACAGTTACATTGAAATCTAATTCCAAACAAAATTCAATGTCCCTTCAACTTCACAGGGTTTTTTCCTACTTGCTGTGCTTCAGAGATGTACAACAATTAATCCATTTTTCAATCATTTCAGTTTTCAGTCTGGTCTTTCTCTTCTACCAAGCTATTCAGAATCCTGCCCATGTGACATGGCCAATAAAGGATGTCCAAGTAAACTTTTTATATTATGCAAACTCTTACTTTTATGTCTGGATGACTAATACATTCCTTATTACCTCAGTCATACTGGTCAAGGAACACCAGGTACCAGTCCTGTAAGGGTTCTGTCAATTATTCCTGGTTGGAAATGGGTGGGTACCCTTAACTCCAGCCATAACTATTTTTTCACTCATGGAAGCAAGGGAAGGAGCTGGAGGAAGAAAAGGAGGCTTGTACTTTGTTACGGTGTTTAACCAACAGACAAGGAAGCCTCTGTACCATTGTATTAAGTCAGCAAAAAAAGACCCATCTCTATCTACTGATGGAATGGTGGAATTCCACTGATGAACACATAGGTCAAGAGAGACCAATAAGAGCCTTGAACAGGAAAAGCAGCAGCTTGTGTCTGACACTAAAAGGGGAAATTGCAAAGGAGATGAAAGGTGATGGAAGCCAGGACAAAAGAGATTTAGCGTGTGTTGATGTACAGGAAAGGTTGCATCAGCCAAGAGGGGAGGAGAGATGACTTTTTTCACTGTTTCCCTCCTTCTGCCTTGAGCACTGTGCCTGCCTGCATTTCCCTGACTCTAAAAAGGGCCTGGATCTATCTGCAGCTCATGACAGGTGACACATACCCATGAAAACCTCCAGGCTGCAGCATCTGTCACTGAACACATCCAAAGCTTAGCAAAGCATACCTGTTCATCCTGGCTTTTATCCTGCACTTGCCTTATTTTTGTACTGCTCAGGCAGTGCAATGCAAGTCTGGTTCCAGCTTCTTGTAAATAGCCCACAAGCAAAGGTCAAAGACAGACTTTAATCTTGTGCCTTATACTAATGGTGTTTTCCTTGATGCTCTAGAAAAAGCTTCCTGAAGATTAAGAATTCTTACTGGTGCACAGACACAGACAAGATTTTGTCTTCTACAATGATAATCTGGCAGCAGAGACATGCAACACCTTTTGAAAAAAATCAGGAAGTTTTTCAGTTGGAAAATATGCCACTAACTTCTGTAAGTCCAACTGAAGTTCTGCATATGCAAATGATGCACAACTTTGGCGGAAGAAGCCACAAAAGTAATTTATAGGTGAATGATAAAGTAATCAAACCTGTGCAATCTTTATGGGAAGAGCTGGAAATGAGTTGGTTTACCTTAAAGGAAGGGATGTACAAGAGAAGCAGGTAATAGATATCAACCAGGACTTTTGGTCTCCCTGAGTCAAAACATAAAGGGAACATTAAAAATGAGAAATTGAAAACTGATGGTTACTTGTATTTTCCCAATTTCTTCAAGTGCAACAGAAAGCCCTTGAAGCCTACAACCTTGTGAGAGTCAAGAAGGGACTGGACATCTGAACAGACTTCACTATCCAGAGAAGTTTTAGCTCTGCTTAGCAGCCCTCTGGTAAACACGACGTGCCACCTTTTTATCCATTCTTAGATTGTAAATGGCAGACCAGTCTCCCTGCTGCTGGACTTTACAATACAAATGTGAGAGTTCCCAGACTTCTGGGGCTCATGGACCACCATAAAACCACTGATGTCCCTACAGATTGCCACCCTAGCAATGGAGAACTGATAGACTTGCTGGTGTCGCCATCCAACACAGATCCATGCATCAGCTACAGATCACATCCCCTTGCCATACAACCAGATTGACAGCCCATGCTGGGGAAGCTAGTACAAACTTTGACTACTGTTGGCGTGCTCCTTGTGCAGACTTCAACTCAAATGTGCACAGTACTCAAAGAAACAAGGCCACAGCCCAAAAGACAACGGGACACCCCTTTCTGCAAGCCGGCTTATCTCCCTAAGCCAGTGATCTATCAGGAACGAGATTCCTCCCTACCACAACCCCTCATCTCTGAAAGAGGATTTGTAATTCCCATTCTTGATTTCCTTTCAACCTGTTTCTCTAAAACAATCTTCCCCTCAGGCAACGTGAGTCTCCAGCCTTTGTTTGGCTGAAGATGTAAATATTTGGGCACTCACTGATTTGATATATATACATATTTGTTGGAACATTTACCACCTGCTATTCAAAGTTAAATCCATAGATTACAGAAAACAAGTTCTTTATCACTTTTTGTCTAATGTAAAATTAAAGACAGCTGAAAGCCTACAAGCTTTCTCTTGCTTGTGAATCACTTGTAGCATAATTACCCCTCCAAGGCTTGAGTAGCAGTGAAGAGCCAGATCTCTGCAAAGGCCCATCATCCCAGCAAGAGCTTCAGGAGTTTCTCTGCTCCTGAGGACACTAAATCAGAGGTCATTAAAGCTGAGGTCACAAACTAATGACAACTCCTCGGCTGTACTCTGTGTGAGCTCTCATCTGCCAGTGCTAAAAGCTCCCTCATCTCCTGAAGCAGGGAGACCCAGGATCTCCATAAAGCATTGTGTGCCTCCTTCTGAGACCAGTGCTGATATCACTGTAGTGTTGCTTTGCACAGGGTTTTCTCAGCCCCATTCTCAAAGCTGAAAGAAATTTATGGAGGTCCGTTAGATCTTTAAACAGCCAAACCCTTCCTACGTGTGAGGTCACCAAACTGGCATTGATTTCCCAGGGTGGCTTTTCTTCCATAAGGCACTGAAACCATTCTAGGAACAAGATCTACCCCTTGCTATGGGCAGGTTTCTCCTCTCTCCAGGTTTTTTGGAAACTTCCTCTAACTTAAAATTAGCTGAAGCATCTGGAGGCAGTGCAGTGAGTTTCTGCCAATGCTCAAAACCAAACTAACAAAACAACACCAACCAAAAATCCAAGAAGATGTGTTTTCCAGGAAAATTGGGCTGTGTTCTTGTGGTTATTGTTTACAGCAGGTTTTCAGATGGTGATCTGGGGTGGTATGAGCAGAAGAGAGCAAATTACATAGGAGCAGGACATATGTGGGGAGTGTAGGGTAAACTGGTACAAACTGCAGCAATGCCATGACTTCCAGTATCAAACTTGGCTTGATGGTCAGCGCTACACACAGGCCTCTTTAGGCTTATTTCACTCTGGAGTGTTTCAAAATATGCTTGAATAAAAAAATTACATCCCTAAAAGACTTCCAGGCTTACTTCAGACATTTAGAATTTCTCAGTCCCTTGTGACTCCTCCCAGCAAAGAGGTACCGGCTCAGTTCCAATGCCCACATCCATCCAGACTCCAAGCACAAAACCAAACTCATCACCTGGTAACTGCTGTTTTGCACTTAACTGTATGTGTACCAAGATTTTGGAATACCCAGCTGTGTGTATGGGACTGACACAACACACACCTAACAGGACACACAACAGCACAAGCAATATCCTTCAACTTGGAAGGTTTAGAAATCTGAGAAGCAGAAGAGCTGATGGGTGGTCATTAAACTGACTGCTATAGGAGAAGAAGGGTATGTCTCTGCTCCCTAATGAAAAGGATAGACAGATATTGAAGAGGAGTAAGTTGGACTTTAATTAGTTTTTGATGTCTGATCTATAACTCCCTAAAAGTTTTGTACAGGAGTAATAGGGAAGCATCAGAAAATTCCACTGGGATATAGATGAGGTCCAGTTTGCAAAAATATCCTCTTCATAAAGAAGCTCAATGCCCTCTTTTACTTGGCAAACCATCATGAATTTATGATGCATTACATTTGGAAGGCAACACGGCGCACAGCTGAGGCAAGTAACTGAAACGCCGGGAGAGTAAAAGCAAAATGTTCTGAGAGTGAGGGTGCATATGGGGATGTATTTGAAAAAAATTATATCTGTATAAATATACACACACATTTGCTAGAGAAAATGTATATGTATTTATAAAAAATCTAAACTTCTCACCAGTCAAAAGTTAGAAATGATGCAAAACGCATCTGCTTTGATAAGTCTGTTATAAATCTCTTAGCTTGAAGCTTTTAACTGACCCTTTCCAGTTCATGAATATTTTAAGGGAACCCAGTTTAATTTAAAACAACCCTGGATCAATATATGCATTTATTCTGGCACTGTCCAAATTCCAGATCCTTGTATTATCAAAAATTGTATCATACATCTCTAGTTTGGCTCCAAATATAGGGTTCATTCAAGGCTGGAGCTCAAATTAGGGGTAAACCTAATTGGACTGAAACCTAAAAATGTCTGTATGGAACCTGGACAAGGAAGACAATTTGCCAAACTATATTTAGAGCAATCCCATGACAAAGTCTCCCCTATTGCCCAATGCTGATGTTCAGAGAAGCACAGAAATGTCCTGGGGAATGGGTGGCTTCCATCATCACTTTGGGATGGTGTTCAGCTTGGGATAGCAGCATTTCTGCATGCAGAGGAAGGCCATGCTCCCCAGCTTCAGAAACTTGCCTGCTTGTTCCCCAGAGCACTAATGGGGAGAAGAGCTGCCTGCCCCACCAGGAACTGGCACCTCCAACCTCACCGGGAGCACCCTCCATATGAAAATAATTTCAACAGCCCCAAACTGCAACTGCCCTGAACACCCTTTGGAAGAAGCCCTCCTGCCTGACATCAAGAACTGCAAGAAAGAGGATGAGAACTGCAAGGCTGACAAATAATTCTTTGAAGATTTTTAGAGTCTTGGAGCACTGGCATGACTTTGCAAAGCTTGCAAAAAGCAGCTATTTATAAGAAGAACTCCAAACATACTGTCCACTTTAAATATTAATGGCATTAACAACTCTTCACTGTCCCACAGATCAGTGTTCTCCACCTCTCATCTTCACAATAAGAGGCATTTCTTAATAACTACAGTGAAAATTAAATCCTGCCTTCCTCTAAAAGTCAATGAGAGTTTTGCTCTGAGTCATGATTTATTGTGTACTTATGTTTTTCCTTCCTAGCGCTGTTCATTTTTTTAAAAAAGTTCTCTTGAAAGACACTAGCATATATCCTACTGCAATAAATATGTTTTTCATTTTAGAACCTCTCTTTCCATACATCTCCATCCACTGCAAAATTCATTTGGTGCCACTAACACAACACAGATCCTGTATTAATCCAAGCAGGATTCTATTATCACCATTAGGTTTTGTAGCAGCGATGACTGCCTGGCAGTCATCCTCTCACCTGGTGCCAGATCCTGCACTGGGACACCCTTCTGGGCACAGCACCCTTCAGAGACTTCCCAAAAGCATGGACACAGATTTACAGGTGTCTCTGGGGAGGGCTGTGGTGTTTTTTTCTTCTCAGGCATCATTTTGATGCCTGAAAAACAATTTCCATAGGAAGGAGAGCCTGAATCAGCTTCCAGATGCCTTGGTTGAAAGGAAAGCTATTGGTCATTTTAAATGCAATGAATAACAGCTATTAAGTCAAGACTGCATCACAGCACCAACATCTCCACCTGATCACACACGCTACTGGTGATAAAAAGGCAGAATGGACTGATTTTGCATTTGAGGTGTATCTGTGGGGATTTATTCTGTGCACAGATTGTGTAACCAACCTCTAAGGAAGTACCTACATAAACATCCAGCCTGTGACTTCATTAAGCTGCTCCCTGACTCCATGGGAAGTCCGGAATAATCTCTATAGAAAGAGCACGATCAATATGTTATCGAGAAGATAAGTCAGTGTCAACGCTAATGTTTAAATATTCATCTACTTGTACCAACATCTTGTCTGTTACCGAAACAACAGGAATATTCAAAGATTAACTCTACATAAAAGACTCGGTAATTTTTTTCTCCAATTCCTTGTTTTTCTCTCGTCAGTTCTACGAACAGTTGTTAAGTAGAACAGGTTGGCATTTTTTCATCAAAACGTTACTTATTTGAAAAATGGGTCTTGGAACAAACCAAGACTTTTGCAGGAAATTTTCATTTGGGGAAATTTTTCAGCTTGTTGTCAAGAAAAGTGAAAACTGAAAAGAATTCCTTTTCCAGGATACACAATAGTTCTGAATATATAATCAAAAGAGCTAAAAGAACCAGACGGTATTTGTTTTAATCCAAAGAATTTGAAGGGAGAGAATATAAAAGGACTCATATTAACTGCAAGCACATTTATGAGGAGCTTCGGAAGAGAGAAGATTTGCTTCTTCATTCAGGACTACTTAAACTAACTCTAGAAAGTACCAGAGGAGAGAAGGAGGGAGGATGACTCCCGAGCATCTGCGACCCACTCAAGCCATTTCTAGCACTGAGAAGAGACTTTCCAACATTTCTGCAGTGAAAGATGTGTTTAAAATTAGAAATTAAAAAAAAAAAAAAAATCTTTGTAGACGATTCAGAAGCCTGTGAAATGCTTGGACAGAAAGATGCTGAAGTTCATTGAAGCTTGTGTTCTGCGTGGTGCTGCTTGGAGGATCTAAATATAACCAATGTTTCTGCCACCAGAGGCAACAGTCCCCTGCAAAGGAGGAGAAAAGTGGTCTCCCAGATGATCATCACACTGTCTTGAGAATTCCTGCTGAAAGGCATTGACGTGGTTTCATGCAAGATGCTGAGTACATCTACCTGAGGTCTGGCAAAAGTAATATATAGTGGTGAACCAAGTCCTACATCCAATTCCTCTGTTACAGCATAGGCACTTTGCAGCGTGTCAAAAGTAAACCAACACTTCCAACACCTTATTCACAGGTAAGCATTAAAGTAGAGCCTGTTACCATTTCTTAGGTGAGATTTGAACATCAGAATTGTATGAGTGAAATGACAATAAGAGGCGTAACAGAGACAAACCACACTCCCCACAAGGGAGGCTTGTAATGGAACAGCATAGTTTTTTCCATTTTGTTATTTACCAAAAGCCTTGTTTCAATCAGGGCTGTAATTAAAGCCCTTAATTGTTCTGAACAGTTTCAAGTGAATGGCTTCTCTCATGTGTTAACATATCATGTGTGCAACAACTGTACACGTAAGATAGTGTCAGGAGTCTGTCTGGACATAGGAAGTAGCCTATGGAAACATAAATCTATTTCTCAGTATTTTAATATAAATCTGAAAATGCCAGTTTACACATCTAAGAAGCTGTTCCAAACTGTTGAGAAAAAAAAATATGTATCTTGTGAATTAATGAGGCTTCCTAAAGACACAAAATGTGTCTGTACACAGCATGCTACGCCGGAGAGAGGGGAGCAAATAGAGCATGGCAGAGAGTACTGGCAGCTGCAGTGTGGGGTTGTGTCCCAAAGGACATCTTCCAGGCGAGGGAATATCATCCCCACACCCAGCATATATTCAAGAACGTCTTCATGTCTTCAAACAGGAAGGAACTGAGGTAGGAGTTACTTGTACTCAGCCATTGACAAGAGCCTTCCTGCTTTTGCTCTGGCCAATGGAGTCCTGGTACCAGAAGATACATGGATTGTAATGGAGTCATTTGGGCAAGTAAATGAAGCTTAAATCCAAGCCTTGGCATTGAGAGGCATTTCTGGGCAACACACACTCTGCTTTGTCCTTCTCCAGTGTTCTTCTTTTACCTCGTGCAATGGGGCAGCAGAAGGAGCACTGGCAGCAGAGCAGGGAAAAGAGGTCAGGTAGGACAGGTGGGGAAAGGAGAGCTCTAGAGAAAGAGGAAAGAGGTGTGAATGGAGAAAAGACACCAAGTAGGTGAGAACCGAGCAGCAAACACTCACTGTTATTCAAGAGTTTTGAAGAATTCCAATGTATTGTGGTGAGAAGGCATATGCTGTAAGACTGCATTGGGGTTCTCCAAGGAAGAGCATGTACTTTCCTTCCCTGCTTTAAAGAATTGAAACAGCGTGGAAATTAGTATATAATCAGATTATATATATTATAATTACAGTGTAAAACACTTATGATATTAGGCAAGGTTGGGAAAGTTATCTAATTTTCAGTCCTCAGCTTGCATTTCCCCTCCCAGCACCGGTTTAGCTCTCTTGAAGTTCATAACTTTCTTGTACCTTGTACTACTGCTCCATTTTTTTTCCTCTGAAAAGTTGCTGGAAAGGCAACAAGAGCCTCTCAGATTTTCCAGCTCCTTAAAGCAGTGAGAAGGGCAATCCCTTTCTAACTTGCTAGCCAAAGATGTGGGAATTTGCCAAAAAACCTTCTGCCCTAATAAGGGCACTGCTGATTTCTTTAAGAAAATGTTCCAAAATAAGTTTTGCTGAACTTCCAGTAAAACACTGGCATGTTTCTGAGGAAGAACTGGTAGACTCACAGTGCTGTGATGGACTTCACAAGCAAGTGCTGGCAATGGCACGGACTCTGCAAGCTGGGCATGTCAGAGCCTGGGCCTCCCAAAAAGCAGAAAACCATGAGAATTTGTGTCCTCACAGCACCTGGTAGGTCCAGTTTCCTTCACAAGCAGCAGCGAGCCCTGAGAGCCACAGCTTGCAGTGCAATGTCTCCTCTCCTGCTTCACACTGAAAATTTGAATGGTTCCCAGCACGTGTGCTGCAGTTCTGTGCTGGAACAGAAAAGTAAAATGCACCTGGATGAAACACTTCACTGACCTGCTGTCCTTGGCCTTGCACACCCACATCCTTGAGACACCTGTCTCCCAGACATCTTCCAGCACTAGAAACATTATGTTGCACTCCGGGGCGGGGGGTACGATCAGCAGGTACTGCAGGTCACTGTCCTTGGGTCACCAGATGCCACCCACAGCACCTCTGCTTTCAGAGGTGCAACCTTAAAACCTTTCTTTCTGGGTGAGCAATGATGGATGGATGAGCTAAAGGTATAAAATCCCCCTTTTTCTCTCAGAGACAACAGTAACATTCAGCCCCACTTCCATGTCAAGCTCAGGTCTGCATTTTAACATATACATCGAGGAGACTGTGTAAAAAAACCCCTGATATTATGCTTTTGAATAAAGAATTTACCTAAGTAAATAATTATTTTTGAACCCAAGATTTAAGCAGCTTTAGTATTCCACATTATGCTAATGTTTGACAATTACTAAGTGTGGGTATCAGCCAGCATTTTTTTTTAAAGTTTAATTTAAAGCAATTTGACATGGAAAGGTTATTACTTTAGTTGCCAATAAAAGCTGTACTTTTAACATAAGTGTACACCAAGCCCTAGGGTATGTGACTATTATCTTTTCTGCAATTATGTGGTGTTCTACATAAATGTTTAAAAAAAAAAAAAAAACTTAGAAATATCAAAAGTACTAACTTAGCTGCAATATAAAAGTTGAATAGCAGAGCCGGGAAGCCCGGCTCCCGCAGACACAACACAGGTTGAGGTTTCCTCCTAGAGGTACCACCGGGAACGGCGCCTCCGCCTGCACAGCATCGCATCCCCCGCACTGCATCCCCCGCACCGCATCCCCCGCACCACATCCCCCGAACTGCTCCCCCCTGCTCTGCATCCCCCCCCAGACCGCATTCCCTGCACCACATCCCCCGCAGGTCTTCCATGCTAGGAGGGGAAAAGGCTTTTCTCACATTCTTCACAGAATCACAGAATGGTTCTGGCTGGAAGGGGCCACAGAGTGTCTCCTGGTCCCACCTCTATGCTCAAGCAGGGTTATCCTCAAATACATAGCACAGGATTGCAGCCAGACAGTTCTGGAATAGCCCCAGTGAGGGAATCTCCACACCCTCTCCGTGCAATCTGTTCCCATGGTCGGTCAGTGCACAGCGATGAAGTTCTTCCTCATGTTCGAGTGGAACTTCCTGGGAATCTGTTTCTGCCCATTGCTTCTTGTCCTAATGCTCAGCATCACCACACCTCAGCATCTCGACACCTTCCTTTTGGATACTTCTAGTCATTGAGATAAACCTCTTGAACTTTGTTTTTCCCTTTAAAGTGGAAATTGGTTCTTCCACTTGGCTTTAGGGCTGTGTCTCCAGAAGAGACCCCATGGCCGTAGCAATGAGCCTCCCCCTCGGCACAAGGCAGAGTGTGGGGAGCCCCATGCCCAGGGACAAGCCACCCCACAGCTCCCAACCCAAATGCCAAGTTTGGTGCTATCAGACAGAAGCAGCACTGCATGGTCACAGCCCTGCCTTTGAGTGGAAATCCATCACTTCCCTCAGGAAATCCTGTGGGATAGGATGAAGGGCCACAATGCCATTGCCAGAGGTCCCAAATGGATGAAGCCCTGGGTTCAAGGCCAGGTTGGATGGGGTTTTGAGCAACCTGGTCTAGGGCAAGGTGTCTCTGTCCATCTCTTGGAACTAGTAGATCTTTAAGGTGCCTTCCAAACCATTTTATGACTCAACAGGTGTGGAGGAGATTAAAGTGTTTCCTTAGGAAGAGACAGGCCAGTTCACACATACAGGGGCAAAGACATTCCCCTTCTGACACATGGTCTCCTCCAGGATGTTTCTCTGGCCAAAATGAGGATGCCATGAAAAACAAAAGTGCTATGATGATATTTGCCAATTAGCTTGGGAACTTGGCACCATCTCTGTGTTCCCTTGGGCTGCTTAGTTCTGGGCCCCTCCTGTGTCATGGAGTGAGAGACAGCCCCTTCCACCAGCCTCTCTGGGCCAACATGGGGCAGGGCCAGGGCCCACGTGGGCACACAGCAATGTCCCCAAACAGGAGCCAAGCCCCACATCAGCCTGTGCAGGTAAACTCACTCCTCTGCTCTGCCCACTCAGCCCTTCAAAGGCAGAGCCTGGGGGCAAACAGAGCCGGCGAGACAAGCTCTCGTCCAAACACCAGAGGCTGCTTAGTTAAGAGATCATTTTGAGGTTTTTTAAGTCTAGGTGAGATTTTTTTTTTTTGTCTGGGTTTTGTTTTTAACTTGAAACTTGTGAAAATAACAGCATCACCTTTGCTGGCTGAAAGTCTTCCCAAAACCAGCCAGCACTAGGGCAGTGAAGTTCAGCTTCCTGCAGTGCCCTGCCAGTGTCTTTTGGTGCTGAACTGCAACCATCTCCAGGAAAAGAACAAGGGTTCAGATTCAGCAGTCTGTTCAGCCCCAGCAGCCTGTTCAGCCCTTTGTCTTTCTGCTGAGAAAGTGAAAACACTGCTCATAGTTGCAGTGCCAACTGCAGTTCGTGTTTCAAATTAACTAAAGTTCATTATTTTACACTTTAGGTAGAAGCTGCAACAAACCATTCACCAGCAGTCCAAGCAATAGTATACAAGCCCCTCTAGGATCCCTTGGAAAAGCTCCTGATGAGTTCACCAATGTTTGCACATTAACCTCTGGGTGAAAAGCCAGCCAGAGGGATGTGAGAACTCTGCCGAGCCCTCCAGAGCATGACACAAAATGATGCAAGTGTGGGAGCTAGGAGAGAAAAGGTTTTGTGAGCCCAGAAAAATAATAAAACGTTTAAATCCTTAATTGTTTTTCTTGAAGATTTATCCAAAATCAAGCTCTACTTAAGCCTGTGAGTTTGCAGAGCATTGTCAATAAATTAGATCATGCACACAAGGCAAGGATTTCAAGCCAAAAAGCTCTAGCCCTGAGTCGCTTAACAGCAACACTCCCCAGAAAAACGGCTCGAGATGAAACATGAGATATGTATTAATTATCAATGGTCTAATAGAAAATTTAATGAAGACAAGTATCTTCTTGCACTTTATCCACGATAACGATGATAGTACGTCAGCAAGGCGCATACCTTACAACGTAGCAGTGAATGTCAAGTCTGAAGCCATTATAGCAATTCCCCACAATAATGGCCAGCCAATGCATGGGCTTGTAGCACTTAATCAAAGTAATGACATCCATCCACAATTATTTATGTTATGGTAACAAAGAGCTGCCAAATGCAAAACAAATGACATGAGGATTTGTGAGCGAATTTCTTCCCGTAAATTCTCCTTAGGTTATGCTTAAGGGCCCTCAGGATGGAAGTCTGTGTATATCCAGAGCAGTATCAGAACCGTGGGGTTACTGTGCCACATTTTACTGCCTATAAGCAATGAACCCAATGCTATCACCAAAATGAGCTCTTCAGCCAACAGAACTGTATCAATATCATTTGAGCTGGCCTTGGTTTACGCCCAACAGTTGTCTTCAGAACGTTACAAGAGGAAAAAAAATTATTTGGAAGACGACCTTTGCTTACTTCTGTCTATCAAGGAAAACAAAGACCCAGTTGTATCAACACTTAAACATGCATTTAACTTAAAGTATATGAGCAGTCCCTACTTACCTCAATGGGTTTGGATTAGAGCCATTATAATTACCAACCATGAATCTCTATTAAGTGCAGCACTGTTCTTTCAGGGGCATTTACGTGGGTGTTTGTATAAAAACACTGTCAAAAACTAAAGAACACCAGTAAATATAAAATGGCAACACTCAGGTTCAAATGTAATGAACTAATTTATTTTTTTTAACACTACATCCAACTGTTTTTCACCACTCACAGATGTCACTGGAACAACTTGAATACAAAAAAATTGCCTAAGAACAATAAACTACACAGACCAGCTAATATTGCTTTAAAAATGCCCCCTGTTAAACTTAAATAATAGCCAAATCTCACTGCAGTAAATGTACTTTTATATCATTAAATACTAATTTAACAGAAATGTGACTGTGCAGTGAAAAACACGAAAATGCTGGGAGTAAAAGATTGCCCCTTTTTTGCCTTAGTTTTCCTGTGCATTATACAAGTGTCCAAATTAACACCCAAAAGAAAAAAAACCCAATATTTTCATATTAGCTGGCCACGCAGTAGCACAAGCCAAAGCTGGGACTAAACTAAACTCTAATATGCACTTTCCAAAGCCCCTGAGGGGGAGAGACTGGCGGGCGCCCCTCACCACAGGCTCTGGCCACCCTCGATGACCAGGTTATGGCCCGTCACGTAGTCTGAGGCTTCGGAGGCCAGGTAGACGACGGCAGCCTGCAGGTCGGTGGGCTGGGCCAGCCTCCCGGCGGGAATGTCGGCCAGCCAGCGCTGCACCAGCGGCCGCAGCTCCTGCGAGCGGATGAGCGGCGTGTCAACGATGCCCCTGCAGCGAGCACACGGACCGAGGGTTTAGCAATGGGTCCTGCCCAGAAGGAAAGGCAGCACCTAGAGGTGTTTGAGATGTTAATTCAGAAGGAAAACAGTGTAATAGCACAAAGGAGATGAGCACATCCAGCCTGGTGCGCCCTTGCTGAAAGTCATGGTGCGAACTTCCATGGCGCTCCTTTCCCATCATCACCTTTCGCTGCCGATGGGCAGCTCAGAGGTTTCCTTTCAAGTAAACACACACAGACACAATCTTCTTAGCTAATAGCACAATCCCCTTACTTTTAGGTTGCTCATAATCACCAGTTTGAATTTTTCTTCTAGAAAAGAAGCACAGCATTGGAAGCAAAAAGTGCCTTGAATTGGGTCTGTCGTGGCTCTTGGGAACTGTTGAACTTCTACCAATTTCTCATCACTCTACAACTGTCACACACCGTGTTTGTGTACAGCCCAGAGACTGAAAACAGACCAACTCCTCATTGTCAGAAAACAAGAGAAACAAAGGCCAGTGCCCTTCTGGGCACCAGAGCCTTTCCACACAAAAAAAGGAGAGGCAGAAATAAGCACAACATGCTCAGTGTGATCTCCCCTAAACCAACACCTGACAAATCACACTGATTTACTTGTCTTGCCTCTTTTACACTAAAGAGTGACTCCACCATTCACTAAAACTCTGGTAAGTTTGGTTTTTTTCAGGTGCCCTAAAAAATGATGCTGCAGGAAACACAATGCAGGGTGAAGATTTGGCTGGCTTTTATGACTTTAACTGCAACTGATTTGTCATACTCCTCCTTAACAACATATTTGTATTTTGTGAAATGTATAATTTTTTCAGCCCCTGAACAAATATATTTACATAACTGTGTCTAACGAGAAATTACATTTAACTTCTCAGAAATGACAATAACTAAAACCTGAACTGCCAATTCCACTTCATTAGTGTGGTAGAAATGCATTCCAAATGTTAATAAAAATTCCAACATGCTGATAAATTAGCGCTTCTAAGGAGCATGTGACACCTTGGTTAACATATTCAACCTCAATTATATTTCTCTTCAGCACCCTGTTATCTGGAACCTTTGCTGGCAATCAGAGGTGCTGTTTTTCAGCGGCCAATTTTCTAGATAATGTAGCTTATCAACACTGTGGGTAAACTTGCCAATGAAATCAGGCTGCACTGAACCACACACACGCTAATTGCATCTCTTTTTTATGCATATTTACAGACTGTCACTTCAAAGAAATCAGTGGCCCATTGAGGCAGCCAGTTAGCTGGAAGAATTGCCTCTTGCAAATGAAAATTAGCAAACAAGCTAGTGATAAATATGAAATGAACAAAGTATAAAAATGCCCGTTTTGTTCTGAAACTTCATCGGCATCCCAATTTAGACTTCCAAGGAAATAATTTTTTGAGACAGACTGGATTCTGGGTATGAGATTTACCTTTTGTTTTAAATGAAGGCTGAAATCCACTGTTTACTCTGTTATGAAGTGGAACTAATTCAAATTTTCCCCCAAATATTTCTGTTTGCACTAATCAGGCAGGATTTAAATATCGGCTTTATATTTTATTGTAATTGTCAATACAGAGCAGAGCAGTTCAGAAACAGAACAATGCAGCTCACTTAAGTTCTGGCAACGTAACAAAATCAAGCACATTCCAGTATAGGACTGCGAATGGTTTATTTATTTCCTTCAAGCACAGCCCTCTGCTCTCCCTCCTTGCATTCCCAAACTCCTCAAGAACTGGTTTTCTTCAGAGAGAAACGTGCTTTGAGCAGCAGACATGAAATACATTGAACTCCTTTCCCTTACATGCCTCTCACTGTGCTTACAAAACCATCACCATCATCATCATTCTGGCTTTACACTATCCAAGAGCAGAACAAGATCCATATGATTTTCTTTTTTTTTTCATTTACAGATATATTTTAACCCTGAGGGAATGCAGATTAGGGAATAAAACACACAGTCCTCCAGCACAACAGATTTTGCTAAAAAGAGGACGTTTTTCAATCTGTTCAGAAAAATGATCTTTGGTCTGATCACTGCAGCCTGCGAATCACCACGCTGTGCCTCTTGCTGGACCTTTCTTTAGGTTCACTCCGTGTAGCAAAAATTTAAACGTATAACCAAACTTCACTACAAATTTTTGTTATAGAAATGAGAAAAAAATATAAGGCAAAACTTAAAAGTTGCAAACACACATACTGATGGCACTATAAATATTAGGCATGTCATTGATACTACACATCTTCTGGGAAAGCTTTGGTGCCAAGTTGGGCAATTTAATGTTGTCGAACCCTTTTAGGCAGATTTTAGTTGGCTCCTAACCAGTTCCAGCAAAGACAACTGCCAATGCATTAATTCCCTACCTCATCTCGTATGCAGTGCTGAGCCTATCAGTACTTTCTGTTGCATGTCAATGTAATATCAAACTGCTGGTTCCTTAACATTAGAGATGAGCATCAATATTTCATTATTGATACCCAGGACAATTTGAGACATGAGGGTAAAAAAAAGGACCGCAAAAAAAAAAAAAAAGAGAAGAAAAACAATTGCCTAAAACATTTCCACTTCGAGAGACACATTAGGAAAAATATCACTTACCAGATACTTAACTGGAATTGTTACGTGCACTCAATCCCCAAATGAGAGCAAAAAAAGATTCCATCTGTGTGTAACTTGATTTCTTTCAGATGAGTTATTAATTTGAATGAGTTAAGTACACTCCACTTAATCAGGAAGTGTTTAATCACAAGATCCACTTAATTGGGACATCTCCCAAGGAATTAAGATTTAAGTCCAAAGATACTTACCAGCAACGACTGCTGCTTAATGGGGATAGTAATGCTGCTTAATTGGGATGCCTTCAGGTGATGCTGGGGTGCTCCTTCTCCTGCCAGCTCTGCCTCTCCTTCCCCTTTATGGGTTGTTCCCCAAACCTGCAGTGATCCTGCCCTGCCTGCTTTCTGGGGCCACAAGCCTGGTGCTGTACTGTGTGGCTACCTTCATGCTGCCCCAGAGGAGCAGGGCGGGATGCAGGGCACACAAAACCTCTTTGCTCATCAGCCCAAACCCAACTCCCTGCAGCCCATCAGTGGGGAACATGGTTCATCCCCCAGGGCTGCTGGCCTGGCTGCAAGTTGACCTTAATACCAACTTCCAGCTGCCCATCCCAAAGGTCATCACATTATGGCATTTCATGTCTTGCTAATCAAGAAGGCAGTAATTAGCCAAAAAAATGAAGATTGATTCAGTGTAATGGCTGCAAAAATGACGTGTTCTAATGCTGCACATGCCAAAAACCAGACACCTTCCAGAATCCCCTCTTCCATCACACCCAACACTCTTCCATGTCCTGGGACCAACAAACAGACTAAACCCTGTGGGCAGCTGGGCATCAGCCACCAGTCAATATTCTGTAAAAGTCCCTGTCCACATCCCAGTCCCCTCTGCAGTTCACCCCCACCATCCCTTTCAGGAGGACTCCAGGACCTTCTTCATTTTTTTGGCACCAGCTGTGCAGCAGGCTGTGAGGTGATGGCACTGGATGGTGGCACAAGGTCTGAGCACAGTTTCCACGATAGCAACAGCCTAAGTCAGCCAAAACACCCAGGGAATCTCTTCTCTCCCTGGGCATCAGGTTTGCCTGGCCAGCAAGAGAAGCCTGCATGTTCAATTTTATAAATGCAATAAATCATCCTAAGAACTCTGTCATAATATTTTATGCATTGCTAACTTTTATGCATTGCTCTGCATAAGTTTTATGCACTCATTAAGAAATTAAGTTGATAAAAAGTGACCGGATAGGAAGAGGGGGAAAAGGCCAAAAGGTTTGCATGGTGAAATAATGTTTAAGGCCAGACTGGAGCATTTGGAGCTTCAGACAGAGGCATGCTGAGAGTGCCTTAGAGCTTTAATGCAGCCACGAATGGGAGGGGCAAAGTACTTAAGGACACACAGTTATTTTACTTATCCAGAGCTGATCTTGGGTACCGTCATGCCCCATATCTACATCTGTGCTCCTCAGACTCCTTAAAATCCCATCCTGTTATGACACTGAGGCTCCTGTTGGTGTTGGGTACTCAGATCAAGTGGGTTGAAGGTGTCCCTGGTCCTCGGTGAGTCCCATCAAGAGACAGTGACACTGGTGGGGTCCACATTTCGGGGGATGGGTCCAAATGTGCACTGAAATGCAGGTTCACATCTCACACAGACAGAAGTGCAAATGTGAATAGATATTCACTCAGAAGCAGATGTGGGTTTTGCTCATGTGATGAGGGATTTGAGCTCTATGAGCTACTGCAGGCTCCTTCCTCCTGCCCAGAGCTCCCTGGGCAGCCCCACCACAAGGAGCTCAGCCGGAGCTTGGAATCTCTGTGAGGGAAGTTCTGCTGGTCTCCAGAGCAGCTCAGTCCAGGCTCCCACCTGCATTAGGGAAAACTGCTCTGTCCAGAATAGGGAACATAAAAGACAGCAAAATATTTGTTCTCCATGCGCCCTTGTTGGCTGTTTCTCCAAAAAAGCAACACATCACCCCTTCCTGTTGTAGGATTTTAAGCTCAGAGCTAAAGACAGGTAGAGATTATCAAAATGCAACCCTGTGTTGCTTTGAAAAGTAGAAAGAGAAGCTGTCTATTTTTTCTCCATGCTCTGACAACTGTCTCCAGGAACATAACTTCTCTAGATGTGAGTGCTTGCTTCCAGCTTGTACAAAACAGTGAGTTTTGATAATTCTGTGCCTGTTTTTTAAATTTATGTAAGCCCCCAAGAAACGAGTAATTCCTCCTCTAAGAGCCTTCTCATCCATAATTGCTGTGAATGTGGCAAAACCATCCCACCTCTGTTGGTGCAGATTACCCGTATGTTTTCAGATACAATTTCTGCCAGGTCCTGCTGAGCTTCCCTAATTCCCTTCATCTCCCCAGCTCCTGAAAGCCAGTGTAAATTCACTAGCACTGGTTGTGGGAACACCATTACCGTGCTGCTAGCATTGGCATGGGGAAAATCCCATTAGGAAGTAAGATGCTGTTGAAAGAATCTGTGGATCACATAGAGCGACGGCTGGAGTCACTGGTATAATTAGTAATAAATAATCATAAGGAAGACAGCTAGCACAAGCAAGGGGAGAGCAAACCAGCAGTAAAAACAGAGGCACTTGCCATTAAGCTCTGTGATTTTTTTCTCCCTCCACTTCGTGGATTAAAATATGTAATTTGTTTTCCCTAATTTGATGTACATTATTATCTTCGTTATTACAATTTAACTCCTGGGTTAAAATCCTGCCCTTCTTACTTACTCTGATTGACTTCAATGGTCTACAGAATTTGACCGCTTCCAATTAACGCTATCCACTTGGGTTTCTACTCAGCACTATCATGCACTGCTAATTGTTTAATAAAATGACTGGTTGGGCATGTGTGTGAGAAACAGGGAGAGACAAAGTGGATCTGGTAGGAAAACTTTTCTTTGTGAATAAATACCCAAAACATAGAGCTTGAAGTCTCTAAAAATAAGGAAAATGTAATTTGTAATAAATAAATATATATATATATATATATACAAAATTGCACCTGGCCTCCTGTGACTGTCAGAGCTGAACAGAAGCTCAATAACAGCAATAAAATGTAGCTTTTAAAGTGCCTATATATTTGTCTCAAGTAAAAAGGGAGAAGAAGTATTGTCTATTAAGTGTCAAAACCCCTTTCTTTAACCACAGAAGGCTTGGACAGACTAAGGAAATATTTCATCTGGAAGGGAAATGCTAAAAACTACCCTTCACATTATTGGAAAACCTATTATCAAATGCTAAAACCTCTCCTTAAATCCCTGAGTATACACAGCAACAGAGCAGGCTTGGTTTTAAGTATTTAAACCTTTGTTAAGGAAAAGACAACATAAAAAGGGATGCAATCCACCTGCTAATTAGAAACTTTATTTGCTGAGATAGTGTTCATTTGAGCTTTGTAGAACATTTCATTCCCTTTGTACTTTCAAAATGAGACTACATTTTACTTACGGGGAAATGCAGTTGACTTTTACTCCTCTGTCAATCCACTCGGTTCCCAATGTCTGTGTTAATTTTACGACCCCGGCTTTGGAGGCGTTGTACGCCAACTGCTTCTGTGGGTGAGGGACTACAAGGGATTCAGAAGGAGAAAATTATTTATTCTTCCCAAATTAAGATACCTTAGGCACTACACAGACAACTCTCTGCATTGAGATGAGCTATTTGCCCTTTCCCCTGGTACCAGGCAGGAAGCAGCAAGAATTCAGCCACCTACAACACAAATCCCTAAGTAGTATTTTGCCATCTAACAATTTTGTCTCAGCAGATGAGCTATTTGAAAACAGCAGTGAAAAAAAAATAAAGACACTTAAAAG
Organism: Aphelocoma coerulescens; assembly: GCF_041296385.1. Classification (NCBI taxonomy): domain Eukaryota; kingdom Metazoa; phylum Chordata; class Aves; order Passeriformes; family Corvidae; genus Aphelocoma; species Aphelocoma coerulescens. Next base: position 17,057,180 of record NC_091026.1, on the reverse strand, counting down.
TTACCTTATTTGGGCAAAGATAAAACCAATGTATTAAAGATATATATTTAAAGATTATATAAATATAATATATTAAAGATTATACATTATAAAGATTCTATATTATAATACAATATTTGACTCCTCTGAAGAAAGATAAATAATCATATACATATATGCACATTCATATACACATATATATGTTTATATACTTGTACACTGTAATACTAATAAAATATATTACCATATAATTATAAAATATTATCTAATTAACAATATAATCTCTATTATAGAGTATGTATTCCAAGTTATGTAATATATTAATATTATTTACAATATGATGTATGGTAGATAATATATGATGTGATAACTGAGTGTAACAGTAAATTGTTTGATATGACATTATATGATAAAATATGATATAAGTGCATAACAGATTTTATATAACATATTATATATAGCTTCTTGGAACAAATTATTCTCCCTAATTTTTAAATTATCCCTACTCTGAAGCAAACACATCTTATTATCTAACGGGTGTTTGTGTGGATGTGAACACAGGTGCATCCCAAAAATTCAGAACACCCACCACTTTCAAAATCTGAAGCTTTTGAAAATGCTTCAGAGATGTCACATGTCAGTCAGAGACAGAAAATGATCAGCTTGCTAATTACAATGTTCAAGCTTGTTAGTGCTGTGTGCTCGGGTGGCTCTGCCCCTCTCCAGCTCAGTGAAAGCTACTTAAGGACAAATCCCCTGTGGGTGTAAAGTGCTTTAAACCCACGGGAGTCAATCCAAGTCAGTCCAGGTGTTGGGATTTACACCCACAAAGTGTCTCTCCTTGGACTTTTCTGGCTGCCATTCGGACTTCATTAATGAACCCAGTGCAAAGCATCAATCTGTAATTAGCTCTGTATCGGCACCGAGCCTCACTGAGCTGCTCACTCTGGTGGAGGGAGAGTGGGGAACATCAGGGCTAAATATCAGTAGTCACAAAGACAGGCAATTCCAGCCTGTGGGGTTGGATAATGCTGAACCCTGGAAGAAAGGGATTCACAGGGTTTGAGCAAGGTTCAAGCAGCAAAACCCCAACTCCCAGCATTTTGATAAAAGCACATAAGCAGCACTGGTAGCTGGCATTAAACTGGTCTTAATAAATTAAGCTGATGCATCAGTTCTATATCACTCCCACCCATGGCATCCCAATGCACCCACTACTGATTTTATTGACTTAAAATCTTGGGTTTGAATACATCAATGTAAGGGGTGTAAAGGAGGTGATAACTGAGTTACCCAAACTCTGAAAGAGCCAAAAGCCATGCTACGAATTACTGAGCATGTGAACAAGGACCTTTGCCTTGAACAGAGACGTTTGTGAATAGATTTAAAGCACACACTTGATGGGAGCAACAATTAGAGGGTTTTTTTTTCTGCGTGTGCTGCAGGTTTGCTCAGAATTCAGCGGCCTCTTCCTTGCTACAAAGAGCATTTCATACCATGGCCCTCCTCTGCCAGCATTTATTCTGTGCTCTTTTTTGTTCAATATGAAATGATTTGCATTTTGACCAGCAGAACTGCTTTGCCCTCAGTGCGTGCCTGTTGCCCCCTGACGCAGCACACCATGGGGGCTCTCAGAAAGATGTGGAACGTAATTTCTTGATTAATTGCCATGCATCAGCTCCAAGTTACATACAACTTGGGTAGTTAACCTTGTAACCTCCCAAAAGCAGTTCTTTGCTAAACTTTCCAAACATGTCTGTCTGTGATAAATCATTTTAGTGATCACTTGCTAAGAGGAGACAAGTTCTGGCACTGGCTCTGCACCTACAGTGCATATGGGTGAGAACAAGTGGCTGCAAGCTACGAGAATCAGCTTCTAACTTGGGGTGGGTGATGAGACAGAGTTATCAAAAGTCCTTCCATGGACTTTTGTCTTTATAAGAGTATCAAAGGAAGGTAATTAGGAGGATGAACTTTTCCCCTGCTGAGACACTCAGCCCCTCTCAATAGGAGGAGCTCAAGAAGAAGTTAACAGGTGCTGTGAAGCTCTGGTCCTGGATGGGATTTCTGCAGCAAAGCACCCCACGCCACTTCCTCTTCCCTTACCTAAGGTGGTCTCTTACAGAGAGAAGAGTGAGTCTGGAACCCTCCAAACTCATACAAATGGGGCTCATGAATAAATCTATGCCTCCAGCAGTGTCACCAAAAAATCTGCATTGCTAAGGCTTGAGGGAAGCAAGGACACTCACTCCTGTTCAGGACAGAGATGATAGAAGAAAGCAGATCAAAATTCTGCCAGGACTAGCTGCATTATGTTTTAAACACTTTTGTTCTGACTTTGGCTGGGACAGTTGGTTTTTTTCCCAGTAACTGTTACAGTGCTGTGTTTTGGATTTAGGGCAGGAATAATGTTAACACATTGATGGTTTAGTTGCTGCTGAGTGGGTCTTACTCTAAATCAAGGACTTTTCAGGGCATCATGCTGCCCTGCTAGCGAGGAGGCTGGAGGCACAAGAACCTGGAAGGGGACACAGCCAGGACAGCTGACTCCAGCTGGCCAGAAGGATATTCCAAATCACATGGCATCGTGCTGAAAAATAAAACTGGAGTGAGATGGGAGACTGACTGGACATCGGTCAGTGGGTAGTGAGAAACTGCACCGTGCATCACTTGCTTTGCATGTTGTTTTATCCTTATCATTATTATTTTCCCTTCCTTTTCTGTCATAATAAGCTGTCTTTATCTCAACCCACAAGTTTTACCTTTTTTCCTAGATCCTCTCCTCAGTCCCAGGGGGGAGGGAGGGAAGGGCTGTGGGGTGTTCACTGCTGCTGTGGTTATACCACAACAACCTGACACTCTGCTTTTGCGCCCTTGTTTGGTGCATCGGGCTCCCAGCCTGACCTTGAAGCAGCCACACAATGTTAATGAGAGGTGCATACAGACAGGGCAGGGCAGACCACTTCCCACTAAAGATATTCCCTGTAAAAATTACAGCTCTGAGTTACACCTGTGTGAACCGCCGAGCCGCAGCAGCCGAGCCGCCGCTGCTGGAGCGTACGCCTGGAATAATTCCAGTGGAATACCGGAATCAAAATGCACATATGCAAAATGTATGCAGCTTATCTTCAATTAATTAAAGCTGATTCTGAGCAGTGTATCTGGAAAAATCACAAACAAAAACCTCCCTATCCTGCTAAGTGTCTCCTCATTTTCCTGTATCTCTGAGGAAGGACTCAACCTACAACAACAACAAAAAAAATATCCCCTAACTATTTCTAGAAACATTTCATACTATGCCAGTTGGCCAACATACTTAAATAACCAACCAACCAACATATTTATTTAACATTCAGCAGATGGACATGATATGAACATCGTGGTTTTCAGTCGTAGTTTCATAACTACTAGATTTTTTCAATGCCAAGATTCAAACAGGTTCAGAAGGTAAACACATCTCTCCATCTCTTAACTTCTGGCCTAGCATGCACTAACTTTCACTGACATTTAAATGCATCTTGGGATGACCCTTCCAGGCTGCTCTCAGGGCTGCTTTCCAATGTTCCTTCATGCTCTAGGACTGGTACTGCCCTCAAATGTGATCCCCAGGTGGAGCTCTGGACTTGGCCCACCAGCCAAGGAGGTGCAGCTCCAAGCTGGGGCTGGGATGGATGCTGTGTTGGAATGGCATCACAACCCAGCTCAGCAGAGCTGTGCCAAGCCCCAGTGGAAAAGCTGGAAAATACCTCTCCTTAAGCAGAGCACACCACTGCTGGACTGCAGCAAGGCTGAGAGTTCTGTGCCAAACCAGCAGATCCCCTGTTTCTGCCAATTCCAAGAGCTTCCTAACTTTCTCCAGGATGGACCACCTCCCAGGAAATTTTGCTTTGTGACAATGATGTGGATGGTGACAGCCCAAGCATAGACCAGATCCTGACTGCTTAGAGCAGAGCAGAAAAGCCTGAGGTATTTGAAATTTAAAGCCTCACAGTCTTCTCAGAACTACTTTTCTTTGGGGGATTTTGTAACTTTAGAAAGCTGGGATGGAGGGATGGTGCCTGTGTTTAAGCATAAGTAAAACAGCTGGTAAAGACACTTCAAAAAATATTAACAACAACATTATAAATGGATTTTTGAAGAACCATTTAAAGTTACTGTGCAATAAACTGAGTAGAATGTCATAGAATGTCAAACTGGGCACAGTAAAAATAAACATTATTCCAAAGGAAAATAAAAAGACTGCATATTTATGTAACATTCAGCAGATGGACATGATATTAATACAGGGGTTTTCAGTTGTACTTTTATAGCTACTAGATTTTCTTGCCTAACTTGGCAACCCAAGGCACCATTTGATTTTTGGATTTGGACAATACTGCAACAGATGTCCAGACCAATAAAATAAATTCCTAAAGGGCTATGCTTAATTTGTGTAATTGATCAATTTTTGTTACATGGGCTTCAGCTCAGCAGCCTTCCAGATTAGCTCAGCAGTAGGGATTGCATTCCATATGTTACAATGGTTTATTGGTGCTTTTGATGACACTGCTGATTCAGCAGTGTTGGTGCAGGCACCTGTTGGCAATGAGAATGTTATAAAACCCATGGGTACCAGGGCAAATATTGGCACAAAATCTTTTGGGTGGCTTGTAAGCATCTTGTGGGCTCAGCTTCCCACATGCCAAGGAGTTTGCCTGGAACAGCACGGAGGGAACCAGCACTTCTCCTGTGGTACCTGTGCACCGGAGTCAGAGAAGGCGACTCCACCTTTTCAATAAAAAGTAATAAGTGCTCTAAAACATTGAGGACAGATAAATGTTGAAAAATGATATCAATAAAAATTTTGTAGTACATTTCCTCTAATACGAAATGTCAGTGATTTACTCCTTCCCAATACAGGTTTAATTGATTCAAATAGCATCGGTAGTAATTAAAATATGGATTCTGAAGCACAACTGTTAGCTCTCATCACTCACCTATTAAACTTGCCATAGATGCTGTGTTAATTATCTTCCCATATCCTTGATTCAGCATAATGCGGCCTGCAGCCTGTGACAGAAATTAAAGGAAAGACCAGTGACCCTTTCTGTGATTGTGCTAATAATGACATGATAATAAATTAGTCTTCACTTTTCAGAAGAGTTGATGTGCTAACACATTTTTTTTAAGCACTTGATATAAAAACTTGGTATAAAAATGGCTGATGCAGGAAAAAATTCCATTGCCATTTCACACCTCTTCGCTGTTGGCAATATTTTTTCAAAATAATCACTAATGTTGGGAATTCCCCCCTCCAAGCCTTCTGGTTTTCAAATGACCACCCTTCAAAAAAATTTTGGCCATTCTTTAATGCCTGGGCTTGGGTAGCCAAGTACCAGCTGCTTTTGAATGTATTGACCGAAATCTGTAATTCATATAAAGCAAATCTCACCTAAACTCCACCAATTTTATTGTGATAATTATTAATAAAATGTTATTAGATCTTGAGATAAAGTAAATACTTAGAATGTTAATATCCTCTTGCAAAACTAACCAGTGCAGTATTTCACACTTACTTGGCAGCACAAAAATAATCCTCGTAAATTAACATTGAAAGTTTTGTCCCATTCCTCCAGGGAAGTCTCTTCACTTGCAGAGTTGAGATTGATTCCTGCATTGTTGCATGCAATGTGGACTGTGCCCCAGCGAGCCACAATTGCATCCACCATCCTTTGCACATCCTCAGGCTTGCTTACATCTGCTGCCAGGGCAAGGCTTTTAATGCCTGCATTGAAACGAGAGTGATGGAGTCAGTACAGGAGTTCACAGGGAAAGAAAAAATTCTATTTTATGGTTATTTTTTTAATTCATATATATAGAGAGAGATTTTTTTACATGGCTGTATTTTAAACATATAAATATATTTTATATGTATATTCCACCTTAATTCATTGCTCCACAAGCAGTAGCAAAACGTGTGTTTGTTGCTGCAGTACCATTATAAAGTTGCTGACTGGTGCGAGGTTTGCTTGCTGGAGCCCAAGCTGGAGCCCAGGTGTGGGAGCGAAGGCGGCCACTCCGGCAGGACGAAGCTTGGAACACTGCACCATCTTCTGTCCAAACCCTCAACTGCAGCTCCCCCAGCCACCGCCGGCTCTACAGATGCTTTTCTTATGCCAGGTCCCCCCCAAGATGCTACAGAAACCAAATTAATTTATCCCAAAATGCTCTCTGGATGGATTACAGCGCCCAGAGAGCTGGGAGGCTGACAAAACCAAACCAGTTTTAGGTGGGAGTTAAGTGGTAATACCTACAGCTGCACAGGTATGGTAGTCACAGTGCCTTATTAATTGCAAATCACACTGCCAGAATAATGCAAACATTTGGAAGTGAAGAGACTTACAAAATTTGAAACATGCAGAAGTTTTGCTTTCTTTCCTAAAATAATCCAGCCATTGACTTTTGCACCAGTGCTGATCCATAAATAACTTCATTTAATTTATTATAAAAATCAGCTTTGAATACCCTTATTATTAAGCAACTTAAGAAGCCTGCTGAGGCATTCGATGCCACTGGGATTATGCCCATCCTGAAAGCCAAACAAGGCTACACCAGTAAGGGCTGTGGTGAAATGGGTCTTAAGGAAGGAGGGAGGGAGGCAGCCACTGGGGTTGGACTATGGATCAGCAGACTGGGTAGGAAGTTGCAACTGTTAAAGCAAGATTTCTTTACTTCTGTATAAATGACAAATTTGTTCCACACTGGTCCCTCTTTCAGATCATTTTGATAAAACATTTTAAAAAAGGGATAAGCCTATTCTAGGAGGAGACTCTCCCAAAATGAAGCTGAGATGGAGGCTTCCAGGAAAGCAAGACAAAGCAGGAATTGCCCAGTGGTGTGTGAAGAAAATGGCAGGAAAGAGGCTTTTGCATGGAAAAGCTCCTCCTCATCTGCAGTGCCTTCAGGAGCCTGTCAGAGTGCACAGCCCGAGGTGATGCTGCTTTGGGGTGCCAGGGCATGGAAGCTCCTGTCCCCTTCAGTGATGACACTGCTCTCTTGATTTCCATGGCAGAGAAAAAATACAGACAACTAAAAAATGGATGCACGCTCTGCCACAAAGCAAGATCTCTTATTTTATTGCAGGTTTTATGCTAAATATGCTGAAAGAATAAAAATAGCCAGACAGCCCCTGTTGGTCCTCCTAATTGTTATCAAGACATGTAACACACAGGGAGTTGCTGCAATCCTTCAATTTACAGACAAAATGGGTGCAAGCCTGTTACTAATGGTAACAGAAAGACTCTTCACCTGCCCTCCAACTCTCACCCCATTTAGAGCTTCATCTCATAGGTCAGTTCATAAAAACAAGACAAAAGGTGCCACGTGTGAGTGTCTAGCAAAGAAGCAGTGAAGCCATGCTCACTTCAAACCAGAGTCCCACACTCGACCTTAATCAATTCAGCTGATATCCCTGCACTCTGACAGGGGGGAGGAAACCACTTTCTGTGTCTTCACAGTCCCCACAACCCACCTGTTAAAAATAATAAATAAAACAAACTGTGGAAAAATAGCTTCAAATCTACAGACAAGACCAGAGGCAAGAGACCCAGCACAGGATGGCTCTGCTGGGTGCATGATGGGGCCAGTGCATCTCCACAGCACTCAGCTGGGTTTTGTGGGGCTCGTGGAGGCAGGTTTGTGACAAGAGGGGCAGGAGAGTAGCCCAGGGGCTCCGTGCTGGAGGGAATCACTGTGCCAGATCCTCCTGAGGTGTCCTTCTGCAGGGACACACACGTCCCCCTGCCACGGGCTTCATCTCTGGTCTCTCGGTATAAATGGAAGTAACACGTTGCATATAGGCAAGGAGATCAGGAGTGACATTGCACAAGGCATTTGCATAGTTTACAGTGAAAATGCACATTTTAAAAATCCCATCAGACTAATTCTTCCCTTAGGGTAGAGGCAGTGATTCCCCCTGAAGACAGAGGTGTGTGTAGTGGAAGGTAACCCTTAGGATTTTTTGGTTATGTTTCATCATTTTTGGTTCTTCTGTCAGGAACCATTAGCAACTGTTGAAAAAGGTATTCACAGAGGATCTAAAAACAAAGACCCCTGTAGCCAAGGGATGTACACCCGAGCTGTCTAACAAAGCTAAAACTGAGATCACAGGCGTTCTGATGTTTAAAACTTGTCATGAAATGATGGCACCATCCCAAAAGGCAGGAAAGGGCTCCTTGGTATAAGAAGCAGAGTGGGTCTAAGCAAGCTAAGCAAAATGTTTTGAAAAAGTATCAGTATGGGAATGACTTGGGGCACTGAGCTTCCAACTTTGAGTTAGAGATCTACAGCCATAGAGGAGGGGGAAATATTACAGCCTCTTTGTCCTTATTACAGCAGGAAAAATACGTATTAATGTTATGATTGCTTCAATTTACTCAAGTGAATATTTTGAGAGTAAAGCTAGCTGAACCTTTTTGTCAAAATTTATTTCCAACAGAGCATGATAATTCTTTGAAGCCAAAATGTTTCGTGGAAACATTGATTTCAACAAAAAGTTTTCAAGGGTAAGCTTCTGAGGTCCAGGCTAGACTCTCTAGTTACCTCTGGAGAGAAAGAGATTGAAAACCTGACCTTTTAGATCCTTTCCGAAAACGGGCATTTGGATATAATTCCCTTTCACAAAAGCTTTACAAAGTTTGGGGGTTGTTCCAACAGGGAATGACAATAAATTTGAAACCTCAAAACCCATCATGAGATGGAAGAGATGTGTGCCCTGACCAGCTGCACTGGTCAAATTGATAGATAATATTTGACCTCAAAGGATAAAGATGTGTAAAGAGTGAGAAGTGAGATTTTCTTTATTTTAGACTGCAATAATATTTGCTATGCCTCATGACCTCTCCAACTGCATTTTGGAACAATCCCCCACCTCCTCCACAGCTGAAGGAGCAGAGATGTAGGACAGCCATTGAAGGGTGGATGATCAAACACCTACTGAAAATGCCCTGGAGATGTGTTAAGTTTGTTTCCCAACAGGCTGTTGGCATCCAAAGTCTCATGGCTCTATCAAGTAGCCCACTTCTATCCAAATAGCTCTGCTTGATATGCAGGATGTTTCAGGGAAAAAATGTCCAAAAGGCGAGTTAAGGTGTTGGGCACAGCTACTTTGTGCCAAAACTGTATGGCTCCGGTGCATGAGAGAGTGAAAAGCTTCAGGGAAGGAGTGACTGGATGACCCAAGAATTTGTAATAAGAACTGGACTCTTCCTTCTAGGTCGTTATTTGGGATCAGAGCTTTAACCCTTGCACTGACACTCAAAGTGCCTCCTGCTTGCTGGAGCTGGGATTGTGGAGACAGGGATGTTTTGTTTTAAATGTTCTCTGGGGAGGCTCAGGAGAGGATTCAAACCAGAATGACACCATTCCTTGCCCCTTCCTGAGACTGGGTGAGATAAATACATCGGCAGGAGCTGGTTTTGCTGGAGAGTATATGGTTTCTATGGCTCAATCCCTTGCAGAAATCAGAGTGGAAACAAATATTGGTGACTTTACCCAGATGGCAAAGTGAAAATTTCCTACGTAAATGTCCATCTTTAGAGAGAATGAAGTACTAAACTTTGAAGAAGGCTCAGGTGCAATCTCACAGAAGGAATTATAAAATGAGTAATACATCCTTTCTTTTATCATTAAAATTATATTTCCAGTTTTCTTTTTCCCCTTTACAATTGCAGTTTAGCACGGCTCGAGGGGGAAATTCAATTTTATGTTACATTTTCTGGTTTTACTGCTAAAACAGGAGTGGCTTGTAGAGGATTTTACCTCTTATTTGGGATTTTAGTCATTATGTCTATTAGTATTTTGTTCCTATATCTGACCTTGTATACATGTTTAAAAGAGGACTTGAAAAATGACTTTTCTTCAATTTAAAGGGCGCAATGGGACATCCAGACTGGCACTACAACTACCTTGTTTTGGTGTTTTGGCTCATGACAGACATTAGGTCTGGAAGAGTGGGTAGGTGAGTTTGTAGGCCATATTCACCCATAGTGAAGCCTGAGGTGCTGCACGATTTACTTTGAGCAGCACCATCTCTGTTCAGTGCTGGTTATACAGATCTCACTTGTACAGGGTGACCCTTCTCTGTTCCTGTCAGCCATGGCTCACCACTTTGGGCACTTTTGGAGAGGAATTTTGTCTGGATCGCTTTGCCTCTCTAATAGAGTTTATATTGATAAATAGCTCTCGCAGATAGTGTGGTATGAATGACTGCTGGGACAACACCAACAGGGCAGGAGAAGCTTTGTGCCCATGGCATGAAAATCCTCTGCTCCTCCTCAATTCCCCACCAGGGCTGGATAAGAGGGGATTGCACTGCAGAGTAGGGTCAGGTTTGAAGAAGGAAAGCCACCCACTGCAGTGCCCATCACACTCAGTGCTTACCTTTGAGGCTGAGCTCACACGCCACCGCTTCTGCCTTGGCAAGGACCAGATCCACGACAGCTACTTTAGCTCCAGCTTCCCCCAGTGCATGAGCAAAGGCTCTCCCAATTCCCTGCCCTCCTCCTGTGACATAGGCAACCCTGCCATCCAAACGCAGCCGCTCCAGGATGCGACGCCGGTTGCAGCCCCAGAAGACGTCATCTCTCACCACTGCTTTCTGAAACAAGAACATAAATGCCTCTCCTGGTGAGAACAAGGTGGGAGCATGAACAGGGATCCATGTCTTCTTGGCCCATTAATTAATACAAAAACGATCACTAATTCAAGCCAAAAAGCCCCTTATCCATACAGATATTAATCTCAGGTATAACACTAAGGTGCCAGGCAATGGAGCAGAAGGGCTGTGCTTTGGGGAGATGCTCCAAACACTCCGCTTTCAGGAGAGTAGGGTATGGCATTTCCTTGCCTGGCTCTCCATGGGAGATGGATTGGGAACAAAGTCTTAAGAGCTGGCTGGTTAAGTCTTCCCGTTATTTCATCCCCAGGGCCCAATCTTGCCCTTAGGCTCAGCTAAGAGACTAAGAACAGGGTTCCAAAGGCAGGATTTAGGTCAAACAGAGTGCAATAAAAATATCTTCACAAGGCTGGTGAGCAAATAAAGATACCAGCCAATAACTTAAACCAAGCTGTCATCTAATCAGCTGCCATACATCATTTCCCCCTGACTGGAATCAAAATGCAAAATACAAGATGTTTAAAGTATTGAGTTTGAAATGCCAGGAATTACCAGTGGGTGTAGCTTTGGGAGTGCTCAGAAACTGCAAAACAACCGGGTTGTTTGGTTCTGGATTTACTGAGTTAGGCTGTTATGATTCCAGATGGGAATTTCATTACAGCTGGATGACGCCCATGACAGAAAACAGAGAAAGATACAAGCACTGTTTTTTCCTTAGGACAAGCAAAATGTAAGGCCATGAAAATATCCAGCTCAGAGAGCACAGGAGGGCATCCTGTGCTGCCTTTGGACAAAAAAATAACTACTTCAGAAATATTGTATTGGTTCATTACAGCTGGTCCTCAGCTCCATCTTCCCACACTCCTCTGCATAGGAAGGATGGGAGAGCACCAGGCACTGACACCTGGTGAGCAGCATACCAGTCACTCCAGAGATTCATCACGGGACCAGCTGATCTGGAAGACTTTGAAAGGAATCAGCATTTAACAGCTTTAGTGTAACTCTGGACTAGTGAGGCTAAAAGGTGGCAAGCCCTAAGCTGCTAAGTCCATGATCACAGCAGGAAATGTTTGGGTTCTTGCCACCAAACCCCTGAAAATTATTTTGTCCTTGTCCTTGGCAGGACAAAATTTTCCCAGAAATGCTCATAGAGAGGAAATACCCACCTTGGATTCAATCACTGCATCTGGAGGCACAGGGCTCCTTCGAATGAGGCTCAGTCCACTCTGCACAGGTAAAATCACCTGCAAATATAACACAGTTCTCAACTGCTTTGTACCTGGCTTTCTGTCACCCAAATTCCAGTGATGTGAAGGATAGTTCTCAGGCCACAGTAGCTTTTCCCCTACTCCTATTCTTTAGCTGAAGTTCCCTCCAACACAAACATGTCAGGCATTTGTATTTGCTCACATTCCTCTTCCAAACTCATTGCTTACACAAATGCCAGGGGGAAAATTGCAATCTTGTCTCTCCAGTTTCTAAAATCACAACATATTGTTTATGCATCCTATTACTTCTTTTTTTTTCTCTTCTGCTGGAGTAGGATTTTGCTGACTCCTGTTGTGCTGGTGATGCCCTACAGCCCCCAGAGCCTTTAAAGCAGAGTGGTGATTCTTTAGTTGTGCCGTAGAGCTGATTATTCACTCTTAAGTGCTCTCCTTTTATCTTGCCTTTAACACTCCATAAGATGTAGACAGAGTAGGGACCACTCCTGAATATAGAAACTCATACCTGGAGCTCAAGTGAGGTGAATTATAATAAAATCTGAGTTCATTTTAGGTCCTTTGGATAATGGCACCGACAAAAGAAACATTTTAAAGAGTACTTTGCAAAATCCATAGATACAGCGCCATGGGCACCTTAACCAATGGCATTGCACTAACCTGCTCAACACGAGGATCTGAATTAATCACTGAATTTAATTTTCTGACAGCTAGTACATTTTCATCTGATACGTTCTCCAGGTAGACTTGTCCTTTCATGAGTGTATTCTCTACACAGATCACTGCATCCATGCTCAGCAAGTGGTTATCCATGACAAAGCTGTAGTACTGAACAGCATTCCTTTGATCAGCATCAATAAAGACTATATCAAAGTGCTCATCCTCAGCATGTAATGCCTGGGGAAAAAAATGGTGTTGGAGAAAACACTAATTATTTACCTGAAAGTTTAACATGTTGCCATTAATTTGTCCTTTATATAAACCCCAAACCAGAGGGAAACTTGTTCAAGCTAGACTTGCTTGTTCTTGGGAGTTTTCCATGCTTTGCAAACAATTCTTCAGCAATGAATCTCTGAACTTCTCAAGGAAAATGAGGATATAAAAGAGGATGGCTAATCCCAGCTTGTGGTGTTGAGAGTGTTGAGAGTCACAGCAGAAACATCTGCATACCTTGAGTCAAAGCAAATTGATCCATCAGGGTAAGACTGGCATCAAACCCTGCCACTGAGGTGCTGCAATAAGTTCTCTCTTCTCAAAAGAGAAACTATCAACAAATAGAAGAGTGGCAATTATATCAGTCTGGGGAAAAAAGAGGCATAAGGCAGATCTGGGAATTGCAAACTAGTGTGTCCCACTTCAGTAGCAGGAAAAGGGTTGAAATCCCAATTAATAAAAGAATTATAAAGCACATGAAAGAACAGGTCATGATAGAGATAAAGCAGCACAGTCCCTGTGAAGGAAAATGATGTTTCTTTAATCTAAAAAAATGCTTTGGATGGCTCAGCAACAGAGAGGATAAAAGAGAACTAGCTGCTATCATCTAATTGGATTTTCAGAAATGTGGCACACCTTCCCTCCAAGCAGGCTGCTGATGATAATGTATAAAAGTGTTGATGGATGACCAGATGGGAGCCTTTACAGCCTTCTCCTGTGGCAGTTAATGCACTCGCTGCCCAAGAGGCTGCTATGGAATATTTCAGATTCCATCTGGGACTATTTAACTGCATCTGTGTGCATTGCAATGAAACAACAGCTCATCCACCTATCTCGGCGAGCAGAAATGCTTTCAAGTCTTTGCATTTCAAGGGAAACAAGAAGCAGTTCTGTTTTCCAGAACTCATTGTCTCTACCACAACTTTTAACGGTACTTCTTGTGTCCAGATTTTCCTTTTGTGTTTGGAGACATTGTGCACAACAAGTGATAAGCCATCCCTTGGGATGTACCAGCAAAAGCATCAACAATGGCAACAGAATGTGAAAAACTAATTTGGTTTTGGGAGTAAGGTTAATGGCTCCCAAAGAGAGATTTCAGGAGCCTTTCTGAGGCAGGGACTGTGTGGATCAGACAAGGAAATGGAAGAAAGCAGATCCTTGAAGCTCTGAACTCCTCTGTTGTGCAAACTGGTGTCATTGTGAGCTTGTTACTGGTGAGGGAATTCAGCTTGGATAGTCACATTTAACTGCAGATGCTTGATAGCACAGAAGCTCTGCCAAAAGCATTCATGAGTCCACATTTAGGACACTTTTTGATACTACACTATAACGAAAGAAGACCTTAAGGCCAAATATATGCTGGTTTATAATAAATGTAGAAGAAACTGGGACATCTGGATTCCTGGGATTCGTCTTTTCATTGCATGGCCAATAAGAAAACCTTGCCCTGGTTCCCTCTTGAGCCACATTGGTTGAAAGCAGCAGGAACATTTTTGCTACTGTGGAAGAGTATCTTATGTCATGTTGCACCTCACTCAGTCTGTCCAATGTAGATACTTCAGGAAGGGTCAGAAGATGAAAGCTGGGCAGAGGAGCCCATCAAGAAGAGAGATTAGAGGTCTCATTCCCCAGGGAGAAGAGCCAAAGCCAAATTCAAGTAATTATCATGACTTATCACTACTTTCTGACTTGTAACCTTCCTGGGTGGAGGAGGTGGGGGGCAGACATCCAGAAACAGATGTGGCCATCGCTGAACATATGCTCCTCCTGCTCCGTGGGATGGCTCCCTAATGAAAAAGAATCTCACTTTTATGCATTAACTTCATTAGGTCCATATGGAGTTGTGCAGCTCTCTGGATATTAGCTGGATTTCTCATTTCAGCCTTCTTTCTGTACCCCCTACCTGCTGACAGCTTATCTCTTTCTTATCTGTCTTCTGACACAGATAAACCACCTTTCAACATCCCAGCATCCATCCCAGGAGGGTGCCTGGGTTGGATGTGTAACTAGAGCACACCTGGCTTGTCCTTGCACTGCCAGGCCATGGTTTCTAAGGCATTTCTCTTCTGCCACTTCACTGAGTCCTGAATGGCCAACCAGGAAGGTCACTTGGGCACCTTTCCTGTCTTCCAGATACCCAAGTGACACAGGTAAGGAATAGCCTGAGTTTGTACTGAGACCTGCCATCATTTAAGCTTCTTGTTCCCACAGCTTCCTAATTGCTGCTGGGTTTTCCATATTTAGCTAGAAACAGTTCCAGGGCTATAAGAGGAATCCATGAAATTCCTTGAACCAGCCTTGCCTCTAGAGCAGCCTCTATACAGCAGGATAACAGCCACAAGGAGAGGAAACTTCCCTGTTTCCTGGAGCCCCTTGGCTAGCAAAACACAGGTCACCCAGACAGGTGGTCCCCATGGCCAGAACACCACACAGGAGAGGGTTTCCTCACCGCCAGCACCCGCTGCTGAACCAAGACAGTCAGAAAGGGAAAAATCCGCTCTAACTGCAGAGCCAAGCACTGTAAAGATGGGTGCAGAGGACAATTCCAAGCTGTCCAGCATGGATGAGGAGATTTAAAATGAGGGATTGACCTCCCTGGCCCTCCCAGCACAGACTGGGCCAGGCCCTGCTGGGACCTCACAGCACTCTGGAGATGCCATTGTCCTTTGCTTGGAGAGGCAGACTCCAAATGCCTCCAACTGTGAGGAAAGCTGAGATCCAGAAGGAAATAATCTGCCTGCAAAATATCCTGCTGAAACTAATTTCCTGAGTGTTTACAGTGCAATCCCTGCTCCTTGCTAAAGAGTCATCATAGATGGTAACATATGGCAATAAGAGTTTTAATTCAGAGCAAACTTGGCTAAAATTAATGCTTTTTCTTACAGTGAGTCATTAACTTCCTTTTGGATTAAAAAGAAAGAAGTGTAACCCTGCATTCCATTGAGGAGATGTACCAAAAGTGACCATGAGAAAGGGCACAGCAAGAGATCAAGGAGAGGACATCCTGAATAAAAACATGAATGAATCTTCTGTCAAAGCTCAGCGAAAACCTGATTGGAGTCCTAATCAGAGACAACACTCTCATAAGGCACATACAAACTCAATCAGAAAAAAAATGACTGCCCAGTTCCTTTGATATGGATCATACAGTCACCATATTTGTAATAAAGATGTACTCAAAACTTATTACCTTTCCTGTGCCTTGTTCTTGACCTAAATGTAATAGCAATCCATCCTTGGGGTGCACAGAATACATGAAAAAGTACAGTTTCCTTTTAAAACACCATTAGAATATTTTACTGTGTGTGGACATACACTCTTGTTACTCCTAAATGCTATTCTATTGAGTACAGTTTATATTCACCGGCAAAGCAAAATCTCTAGGGAAGCCAGAGAGGGAATGCAATTTCTAGTAATAACAGCTCACAACAGTGAATACTATCCACTTATCCCCACAATTTCCAGCTATTTTGGACTCCTTTCTGAATTAACCTTTCATATCAAAAGGAGCAATTCTAGAGCACACTAGAGACTCCGACACAATTTCATGCATAATTTATTCACTCAGTTCAACATTAAACGCAGAGTCCTTGACTTTGTCAAGGTGGATTCTGTTGGCAGACTTCACAAGCAGCAAAACAGGAGAAATGAGATCTGCAGCTCAACCTCTTCACCTATTCTGTCTGCTAAAAGGAGGGAAAAAAGAAGAAAGCAAACCCTGACATGCTTCCACAATGCCCTACAATCAACAGAATCGGCTGCAAACACCGTGTTATTTTTTGTGTTGCATTTTCAATTTTAAAATAGAAGGATCAAAATAATGGATGGGAATAATTTCCTGATAGTTTGCATTCCCTCCAGATTCAATCCTGCATCCATTGTTCATCAAAAGCCCACTGGGAATTGAAGGAAGCTCTTTGTGCAAGATCAGGCTCTTGCTGGCAGCAGATCCACAGCAAGGCACATTATCCAGGCATGGCTCAACAGAGCTTAGACTTAAGGGAAGATTTGTTGGGAAATGTTTTTAAACGATGGCCCAGAACATGCTGAATAGATAGCTAATTCCCACTGAGGACACCTGTACCTGAGAAGAACCCAAAGAAAGGCTTCGCCTCAGCCCACTTTTCAAAATGTTACTTAAAATTCCTGAGGCCCTTGGGCACAGAGGGTGTTGTGGTGCATGTGGGCTCTGTGCTCTGGTGGGGACCTCCCCCAGCTTGGCAGTGTCTGTCCCTCTTGTGGGGGGAAGGTGGGAGTTTATCATCGTGCCCTCAGATACCAAATGAACCCTACTGTGTATTTGAGCTCTCTGGCTCCTGTCAGACACTTAGCATCCCTTGGCAGGTCAAAATCCCAGATGTTTTGCGCTGGCTGTGATCTGGGACAGGAGGGAAGGAAAGAGGCCAACCCCACCAGTGCTGTGTGATAACACAAGGGAGCATCCAGAGGCGTCAGAGAGCCTGGTCAAGGTGCTGCCATGGACTGGTGTGCTGCCTTTGCACTGCCCTCCACTCGCTCTCAGCCCTGATGAGCCGTGGATTTAGGAGGAAGAGCCAAAGCCACGGGGGTGACATAATGGCCCCACTGTCTGAGGCACGCTGGCACCAATGTGTTGCATCCTTGTGGTAAAGCTGCAAGATCTGGCAGCTTCCTTGTAAAGGGCAGCAGCCAAAGATGTGGGGGCAGCACTGGACACATCCTGCAGCACCTGGATGACATCCCAGGGGGTGGGATGCAACTCCTGAGTAGACTAGTTTTACACCAGAAGGGAGAGATCATACACCTTCTGACAGTTTGGACATGCTGAATCATGGCTTCATGCAGCAGAAGAGGAATTCCCTGACAGGTAGTTAATCTATGGATCATAGGACATTTTCTTGCTTTGAAAGGGCCAGGGCAGTGAGGCAAATCCTACTTCCAGGAGTTGTATTACTGCAAAAACTTGAGGAGCAGCAGATAAGCAGAAATCCTGCCCTGTTGCACTCAGTTTAGAAGCAAAATTCAGCCACCATCACCAAGCAAGAAAACTGCATCAGACAAAGACCAATTGGTGGGTGACCATCTCCGCCCTCTAATATCTCCAAAGGGACAAGAATGACACCTAAGGCTGCAGACACTGTAGGCAACAAGGAAGATCCTTGCCAGAGCTTGTTCCAGCTCTTCTAAATCTCACTGTGCTCTTTAACAAGTGTTAGCCTGCTCTGCTCTAGACCAGCCTCCCCACAGACCGTGCGGGACAGAAATGTTCTCCACTTCCTCTGTGAAGCTGAGCTGTGAGAGCCCTTCTGTGCCATCCCTCACCCATCTCCTGCCTCTGACTGCCTTGTCCTCCTGCCTTTCTTTGGGCAGTAAAGGAAGCCTGCTTAGTCTCCAACCTACACTGGTCATCTGGGAAGGAAAAGGCAGCACACTGTCCACAGCCTGAGCCTCTTCCACACACCCAGGCATCCCATGCAGCTGCCACACTCCAGCTGGGCAAGCCTCAAGGAGCCCAAAATGCAAAGGCACCAGAGAGGCCACCAAATTCATTGCTTCAGCATTTACAGCCACTGTGGATTAAACCTGTAGGACAATCCTGATACCAATGACAAAACATCTGCCACACTGAATAGTAAAAGTTCAGAGCCCAGTGCAGAAATCATGCACAGAGAGGTGTCCCCATGCTGGGATCTCTCCTGCCAAACTCGAGCATCTCTGTTCCCAACAGCTCCAAGAGGTATTTGAAGTTCTGAGCACCTGCAGAACTGGGGTCAGGATGTGCCTTCATGTTGCAATTGGAGGATATAAAATCAATTGCAACATTCTGTTTTAAGGATTTAATTTTCATGTCTTTGCTCCCTTCTTTAATCTCTACACAGCATGTACTCTGCCTGCCTCTAGATATTTTAATTCAGTCACAGTAAGTCAGTTGCACAGAATGGGCACTAGAGAGCAACAGCAATTCAATTAATTTCACACTCACTGCAGGGAGCTGGGATTTTAAATGCTGCACATCGCAGGTGATCTGTAACATTTCGTTTATTCGTACACTTGCAAAGCTCTTTGTTTCTTTCTTATCAAACTTGGAGGTCATGAAAACCAGAGGTCAGAAAGCTCCTGGCCATTTCATTTTAGAAATAAATATGGTACCTGCTAATGCAAATAAAGTTACAATTGAGCTCACACTGACACATCCAGATTGAAAATGAAATCAGATCAAATTGATTTGTATTAATAATAGAAAGGCTTTTAAATGAACCTGCTATGGGCACCACCTGTCTCATGCTGGACCAGCAGCAACGTCCTGGAGATCCATAAACTGGAATTAAATGTGAACTGCTGGCAATCATAAGATTTCTCTTTCTTGGGACAAAGGCACCAGTCAGAATGAAACAAGTACAGCTAAGGCATTATTTGTCTGAGGCTTATCACATTGCTCTGGAAGTGAGAAAGCAGGGTCTAATTCCTCTAAGAGTTTGCAGTGGGGAAAAATAGTAAGAGGTTTTGGTAGAATTACAAACTTCTCCAGGACTTTCCCAATTCTTGTGAACATTGGGAGCAAGCTGTCCTTCTCAAAAGCTGGCTCAGCAGGGTACAGATACACTCTTCCTGTTTGTTATACTTGGAATTAGGGATCCGAAGCAAAGCCAACCCATGTTGAGTTAAACTGCCATTGAAGCCTATCGACCTACACTGAGAGCCTGTGATCCCTCTGATCAAAAAGCTGCAGGATTTTAGTTAAAAGGGAGAAAAACTCTCTTGTGTGACAGAGCTGCCCCATCATACATCGGAAATAAGAAATAACCTCAGTGTAGGAGTGTGTTCACACATTTGCAAGCACACCAGGGCCACCATCCAGCATCTTGTGGGCAGGAAATAGGACCTGTCTGAAATCCTTTAATGTGCTCTGCACAGGAGATCGCAAACTCCCCTTCCAGCTGACTTTACCTCCAAGGTGTCTGCCACTGGTCCCACTTGCATGCTTATCTTTTTGCCATCTGAGGAATAATCAAATGCTTCCTGGCTGTTCACTCCGAGATACGGCGCTTCTGCACAGGCAAAGATTTTGCCATTGTCTGGCAATTCTTCTGCAATTGCAAGGATACTGTAACCTTTAAGCTTGCCAATTAATAAAATCTTACTGGCTCTGGTCATATGAACAAACATCCTAAAAATTTGGCCTGTGGAAAGACAAGAATGAAAATTCAAAAATAAAACCATGAGAAAGACTATACTTTGTTCACAATGAAAATTAGATGTGCCTTTTAAGTGATCACTAAAAAAAAAAAAAACCCTAATCTTAAAACACTCTCAAATAAAGGTTTAACAACAGAATCTGACAAAATTTCATCTAAATGCAGCTAAAAGACAACAGAATAAAAGGACTGGTTTTAAATGTAGAACCTTTATCATCAATGCTGCTATTGTTCAAGTGCTTGTTAAATAGTGCTTGAAATATTGCATATTTTAACATTCCCCCCATATGAAAATGGCTTTGAGATGGTTCCATATTCTTTCTGGAATCCAGTATTAAAAAAAAAAGTCACTACATTACCTTGCATTTGCTCTTAGAGTCATTATCCCTAGACAGCACCATCATTTAAGAAATTTATCATCAGTGGTGTCCTTCGAACAATGTATTAGTGTAATAGATTATAAGAGTACTTCACTGAGATGATATATTACTCCAAAGATGACAACATCTGGGAAGAATGAATCTGGGAATAGATTTAGTGTAATAGGCTTAATAAGGGGATACAAGCCTGGGTATTGCTACTTGTAAAGGTGAGGTGCTTGGCCACAGCCACCTCCACCACAAAAAGCACATAAACCCCTATCAGACACCCCGAACCCAAACCTAAAGTATTCCTCCATCCCTTTTCCTTCCAAGAAGGGTGGTGATCTCTGCTGCTCACTAAGGGATGGGGCTGGCTCTATGAATTACAGCACCTGGGTGCGTGGCCTTGTGTGGGTGAATACAAGGGCACAAGAGGCAGGATACAGGGAAAACTCGTGCCAAAGGAAGATTAAGATTTTAAGTAATTTTCCACATTTTCTGAGCATTTCCATGGCACTCATCCTACCCTTACTCAAGACAAAGTAGAGAATGAGAACTTAAACTTCAGTGGCAACCTTTACACCAATCTGGTGCAATTTTACCCTCTTGGCTGACCAACTTGCCATTCAAAGAGCCAGAGGAATGTGTTTCCTGCAGCCTGACTCTGCTTTCGGCTCCTTCAGCATCCCCGGGGATGTGGTCAGGTGAAGTTTTTCTGGAAAAAAAAAGACATTTTGATGTTATGGTAACAACCAAAATCTGAGAGCCCAGCATAAAAAGCAGCAACCAAGAGGGAACTCCTGGAAAAGCTCCATCGGTGCGTGACCGTGAAAAATTAGCCCAGAAGCATTGCAAGTATCCTAAATTCCAATCCTAAGGGGGCCTGCCTTGGCAACAAGCACATCTCAGTGCTGGGAGCCACCCCAGACATAGGGGCTTGGGAAGAATGGGGCATGGAACTAAAGGAAAGAATTCCACACTGTTCAACCCCAAAATTTTCCCACTTTCAGCTGGTCCCAGACAGGTACTCTATCTATCTGCTGGTTTGGAGTAAATTACTCTAGTTACCCTGGCCAGGTTTTGTTCAGTTCTACAATGATTATTTTGTTTCAGCCAAAAATAAGGTTTCGTTTCAGAATAGGGGAAAAGATCTAAAATCTCATTTTTTTTACAAGACAGGAAAAAGAAATTCCTCACAAAGTGCTCAGAAAAGCAGGGTGCCTCTAGATGCTATTTCACAGAAGCCAGGCCTGTGACAATGTCCCTGGATGAAGTGAGATGCTACCTATTACATAGAGAAGGCAATAGATAACTGGAAGAAGTCCATAGCCTCCAGACAGGTTAGATTAGCCTATCTGAAGAAAGTAACAACCAGAAATGAATGGTGATCATTCTTCAGGCCAGAATTTAGAGCCATTTCAGTGGGTTTTTTTCCTCCAGCTCCCCCCTCCACTCCTCAGTAAAATGAGAAAGAATTCATAACCCGTGTCAGCCACACTCAGATAATCCAAGACTTAAAGAGTAGAACATTTCATATAACCTCTTTTCTGCCCCTCACAAATGCTTTAACAACTTTAATAAGATAATGTATAGCTATTATCCTACAGCAAGTGTAAGTCAAACAACTATCAGCTATTATTTCAGCAACAGAGCGAACGCTCAGCGTTCCCATAATCCACAGCCTGGAACAGTTTACACATTGTCAATTTTAGACAGAACTGGCTTTTTCCACATATCAAAATGTACACTGATAAATGGGAATTGCTTAGCAGACCCCACATGGCTGGGTAATATACTGTAGCTCAAAAAAGAATAATGAGGACTTCTGAATTAATGATACCTTAAATTAGTTTAATTAATTAGTTTAGTTACTAGAGTAATTTAGGTAGCAGATTAATTAATGTTTGTTGAGTGCTTGGAGATAAAAGCCGCATGTAAAGGCTGTTATTAGAGGGTGGATCCAGAGGTGCAGGTTTTCCTCACTCTTTATTTATCCCAGCACCAACTGGATCCAGGGGCTCTCTCTTCGAGCCTTCCAGCAGGCACTGTGTGGAGGTTGGTGCTCCCCAGGATATGCTCCAGCTCAGACACTGCCATAGACAACAGGCAATTGGGAGAATATCTTCCAAAATTTAGAGCTAAAGCTTTTTGTTCTCATGTCCTCTCCTCCAGGCTGTGGTCTCTCACACACATCCATGCACACTTTGCTACATGTTTGGGTGCAGTTAAGTCTCACTCCTCTTCCTCCTTCCTCCCCCATGTTTCTGGCATGTTCTGGACAGAAAATCTAACAACATATTCATCCAACCACAGACAAAAGCACAAGGCTACAAAGGAGAATCTGTACCTCTTGGAAGTTGCCATTGCATCCAGGTAAGGGTCTAGTCCAAGAGCAACATCAAGAGCTTTTTGTAAGTAATTCCTGAGCTGCTCAGGTACACGAGAGTCATTGAGGGCTATTTCTTTGGCTTTGAGAAGGTTCTCAGCAATGTGCCCAGAGAGGGTTTCTGAAATGGAAATTAAAAGGAAGAACAATGATTTTGTAACTGCTGAAATCAGTGGAAGTGGAATTTAGAGTACATAAACACAGGTGTGCATTTTTTTATACAAAATACAGGATTTTGAAGGACTATGAAAACAATCATGAAAACCTTTTCAAATTGAAAAAAATGGTATACTTCTAATAGATTTCTGTCACATGTATTCTACCTTTTTCCCCTCAGTGCTGATCAAGCATAAGGATATTTTAAACACATGAATTTTGCTTTTAAAGCTCCAAGACAAACATCAAACACCAAACAACTGCACACAAACCCCACTCCTCCAGGTACAATTTTCCTTAGAGGAAAGAGAATGCTTCTGAAACTGCTCTTGCCAAACCAGGTAGGAGATGCAGGCAGTGGGTGACACTTTGTAAAAAGGAGGATCTGTGTGTCAGTGGGGTGCAGAAGTGTCCCCGAGATGTGTCTGTGCCAGGGAGGCTGCTGTGCACCACACAACATGTCAGGGTTTCACAGGCTGTGGAAACACCTCCAGGATCTAAATCACCCTGCTCTGGGGGCCAAAGCAATGCTGCCCATGGCACTGAACCTGCCCGGAGATGCCAGAAAATCCTTATGGCAGCAATCCACCATGGATCACAGCCAGCCATGACCCCAGAGAGCAGGCGTGGTTCAGAGAAGCTGCCCCGTGCCTCAGGTGTAAGAGCACGTGCTGGGTTATGAAAGCACCTGTGAGACACAGGCCAAGGGGCTGCGAGTGTAACTGGGGTGGAGCAGATTGCCCCTGGCAGGGTTTTATCACCTGTGATAGAAAAGCTGCAGAGAACTAAGTGGCGTGGGGGAAAGGAGGGTTTCCAGTGGCTTTCCCGTACCTGAAGGGAGCCTACACGAAGGATGAAGAGAGGCTATTTAAAAGGCATGTAGTGACAGGACAAGGGGGAACGGCTTCAGGCTGAAAGAGGATAGGTTAAAATTAGCTATAGGAAGAAATTCTACACTGAGAGGTTGGTGAGACCCCAGCACAGGTTGCCCAAAGAAACTGTGGCTGCTCCATCCCTGGAAGTGTCCAATGCCAGGCTGGACAGGGCTTGGAGCAACCTGGGATGGTGGAAGGTGTCCCCACCCATGGCAGGAGGTTGGAATAAGATGAATTTAAGGTCCCTTCCAACCCAAACCGTTCAGTGATTCTGTGATACGATGCTATGATTTACTTCTCATCCCAGTCTCCAGCCATCAGGGGCAGGTTGTATCCCTGCCAGCAGTAGTACAAATAATTGCAATTGCAGGAATAACTACCCCCTTCCCAAACCCTGTTGGTTTGCTGACCTCAGCCCAGCTACATTTCGAGAGAAGAGGACACACACTCTTCTTGCAGCATTTTCACCACCACATGAGGGAGCATCCCGGGGTTTCCACTGCACAGCTGCAGAATGCTGGAGGTTGGGATCTGCTCATCCTCCCTGCCAAGCACTCTGAGGCTTTTTGTTAATTTAGGGGGGAAAACATATTTATAATCCATGTCGGCTTTTAGTAATCATCACGTTATGCTTCTGGGTAAGTAACAGACAGGGATTGCCTGTCACACAAAGGGGAGGAAACAAGACTTAACTGCAGCTGTTTCGTAACCTGTGTTGTAACACCAAAGGTGAGAGCCAAGAGGTGCTGTGGGGAGAGGGCGCAGGCAGGGCATGTCAGGAGCAACCCTCCATCCCAGATTACACAACCTTTGCAGAGAGTGCTGCATTTTTGCAGCCTGGTGATGCTTTGGGCCAACAGCAGAGGTCAGAATTGCCCTCATTTGTGCAAGCACCAGACAAGTCAGAGCACAGCTCAGGGCTGGCTGCCCAGCCCAAGGCTCTCAGCGCTAAGGTGAGCAAAACTTTATGTAACTACACCTTTTTTTTAAGGTTATTCCAGGAAAAAGTGCTTCATTTCAGTGCACAGTTTTACACAACCCCAGCAAAACTGCTGGACTATATTAAGAACTAAACTAGATTGTCTGATTCCTTCCTTATGGCTCTATGTATGCACAGACATCTCTTTCCTTTCCCATCTAGTTGTGCATTATCAACGGGAAAAAAGAAAAAGGGCTTGCTCTGAGGAAGAAAATGCTGAAAATAGCCCTACCATGAAGGAGCAGGAAAGGGCTGCTTTAAGTCTCCAGCAGCTTGAAAAATAAGGATAAGGTGACAATTCTTAAAATGGACCATTCTTGCCAGCAGGATGGTTCCCAGCACCTTCCTGGGCAGGTGCTGAGAGCACAGCTACCTTGTTTTACAACCAAGCTGTATAATAAATTGCAGCTTCTACTCCCTCTGAAATCAGGCACTTTTGATTCACACCAAAGTCAGGAACCAGGATTACAAGGTTGAATGCATGGGATATCAGTGACCCGTGAGCAGAAAGGCAGTGCAGTGCCATGGAGGGACCTGCTGCTCCAGAATCAAAATTAAACTCTGCAGTTTGTGCTCAGATGGCACTTTTTAGGTGGGGAAAAAACTTTACTGTTTGCAGGGGGCTACCCAGAAGGAGGCACAGAGACAAGACAGTCTGGATTTGGCAAAAACAAAGCAAAGACATGAGACCAAAAAGACCGAATCTTTGGTTCCCATTTCTGAGCTATCCTCATTTCACCTTCCAGCCTCTAGATCTGTTTTGCAGCACCAGCAATGCCTTCCAAAAGAGCCTCCCTTGCCAGCCAGGGCAGAGCACTGAACCTGACCCACCTGAACACTTTGCTGCCAGACTGTTTAGTGCTCCTGTGCCAAGCACATTGGCAGGAGCTGCTCCATGCTAAGCACTTGGAAATCCAGTCTGCTAAAATCGTCCTGAACAGTTCCAGCCATCATATTCACCAAGGCACCTCAGGCACTGACAGCCTATCCCAACCCTCACCTCTTTGCCTTAGTGTGTAAATACATGTCGGGGCACAGGGCACGTCATGGCCCATGTGAGGACAAGGGTGGGCTGGCAGCGTGGCCAAAACCTGAATGCATGGCCATCAAACATTGCAGGGGTCCCGAGGAGAGCTCAGCCTGCTCAGCATCCACAGTGCCAGAGCCTGCAGCAAAGCCAGCAGCAATAGCCTGGGGACAGGGAGCAGCTTAGGGATGGAGTGGGAGCATGAGGAGAAAGAGCGGGAGGAAGCAGCCAGAGAGGGGAAGCTGCTGCTCATGGCAGGAAACAAGGATCTAAACTCTGAACTTCAGGGGAAAGCAAGGAAAATATACACTAGCTGATGTGTTTTCTACAGGTTCTACTGCTAGAAAATAAGCAGAAAAGCCGAATCTACCCATTAGGGAGAGAAATTATTTATAACACAAGCATCACAATCCATCAGATATTAGTCACAGCCAAAGCTCTCTCGATATTGCAAGTGTCCACCACTCCACCATTCTTTTCTCCTGGGATTGTCCTGCTCCCTCCACTCCAGGTTCCTGCAGACCCATCTCCTGTGCTCGCCTCTCTCCTCCTCCTGACAAATTCACCCTCTGCTCCTTGCTGCCAGAGTCTGCAGGTCCCATCTCCATGGGGAAGGTGGGGACCCAGGACTGCGGCACCACACAGTGTTCCCTCCTGTCACACCACTCTCCTGGAGCTCCCCACCCCACACAGGGAGTTTACCTGAAGGGTGATGCATGTTCCTTCTTGTCTCCTGGCCTCAGAGGATGCTGTGGTGAGTTTGCTGCCTCTGCAGAGCAGGAGGTCGGTGCTTGGGTGCCCGGCAAGGGGACAAAATCTCCTCCCTCAATCACTGGGCAGAGTCCCAGTGCTGGGGAGAGGCTGCACAGGGAGGATGGCCCCGGGCTGGGGCTGCACCCACCTGTCCCACCCAGACACAGGAAGCAGGTGAGATTCAACAGCATCTGACATGAAAAAGCACAACAAAAGAGCCGACTTTCAATGCCTTTGCTTTATGTAAGAGTAAGTTCACATCCTGACCATGGGAAGCTGCTGGCTCTCAAGGAAGTAATTGGCAGTTTCATAACCTTCTAGTTACATATCACAGACATGTCCCAGCTAAACCACCAGGTGTGGGGCCAAAAATATCCCAGGACTCTGAACCCCAGGTTATCGATTAGTGGTCCTTAGCCACAAGGTTACCACTGCCCCAAAAAGCCAAACATTGGAGTAACCCCTGCTCTGGGGTCCAGGCCTCTGCACAGGCTGGGGCAGGTTGTGTCACTTGGGTACCAGTTGATCTGCACCCCAAGGAAGGGTCCCAGGAATGGACTGGCTGAGGGAGGCATCAGGAGCAAGCAGTGGGAACATCCAAACTATCCAAAAGCCTAAGGTGGCCTGCAGCAGATCTGGGCAGAAAGGGCTGGTGAGGAATTAGAGCAAAGTCCTTAAAGAACACATGATGGAGCTGAAGTGGGCTGGCCAACTCCTTTTCACTCAGATGAAACATGAACTGAAGCTCATGAGGAAATATGGACTCCCCCATAACCAGAACAGCATCTTTCACCTCTGGGATGAACCACCTGGGCTCATTCACTCAAGGACCCACTTGAGGTACCTGCAAAGTGTGCAGAGAGAGTCCAGGGCTGGGCAGGGGAGGTGAGCAAGCCCGGGGAGCTCACACAGGGCTCTTGGCAGCCCCTCTGCAGGATAGAAGGTACAGAGACATGGCAAGCAGCTGGACTGTGGAAAGTTAGTTTGTCAACTTCTCAAATGTAACAGAAGATATTTCAGTGCCCCCAGAATAGCACAGGGAAGTATAAATAGAAGATAAGTAAATGCACATGATGAAAGGGTAAAAGAAAAGCAAATAAAAGAAGTCTCAATGCTGAGTGTATTGCTATTAATTAAAACAAATAAACAAGATGAGAAAAACAGACTTCCTGGCATACCTAAGATTATTCTATTTTATGATTTGGCAAACAACAAACTGCAGTAGAATTGCAGTTCCTGCAGAAAGCAATAAAAATTGTGTTTAGATTGGGAGTTAAAATTTCAGATGAGTATTTGGTAAACAGCCTACAAGCTTTTGTATGCCATCTAATCCACACCCACCACCTTTAAGGTGACTTTGGGCAAGTTGTTTCACTTCTGGAACTCTATTTTCTGCTTCTACAAAATGGGGTTAACAGCCTGTCCTCTTTAAAAAGCGCTTTGCCATCTGGAGATGAAGCCCACAGTGAGGACTGGAGTCAGGAGTTAGACACTTCCTGGAGCACGGCTACATGGTTTTGGAGATTGCTCCTGTAGCTCTTTCCCAATATTAATTTTGAGATAGGTGAAGGTTCCAAAGTGAGTTTGGCTGCAATTAAGCCTTCAAAGCAATGACACAGTCTTGTCCAATGGGTTCTTTAAGACCCACTTTTTCCTGCCTCTGCTTTTACGTCTGCTTATGATTTTCTTGATCTTTGTATCAGAACAAGGACAGCTTTCAGAAACACAGCTGAGAAGGTGGCAAAGACGGGTTTGTGCCTTCAGACACTGCTGGTGAAATCAAAGGAAGATCTTCCTGTGCTCAGCACACAGAGCTGTATGCCAAGGGAATGCTTCGCGTGGCAACCTGAGCCTGGGGCCCTCCAAAATCCCCAGCTGGAAGATCATATGGAAAAGTGAACTGTGCATCCCCCAGTCACGTGGGGATCAAAAATCAGCTCATGCCCCAAACAGCCCTTCAGGAGATAAATGATCTCTGATAACTTTTTTAAACCCACCATAAAAGCTAAAATATGTATTATATATATAGTTTTGTTCCTCAATGCAAGAGAATCCCAGGAATGTGAGCTCAAGAGAGGTTTAACCAGCTGGTATTGATCCCCATGCTTCTGCTCCTGTCTCATCCCATAAGAGCAGCTTAGAGCTGCAGCCATATCAGAGGTTCTGCTCAGTAAAGGGGGTTCCTGAATGATGTGAAGAATCACACAAACTGCCTTTCATAACTTCAAATTTGCTGTAGGGCATCATGTTGGAAGTTAACGTATGCACTCCCATTGTACCACTTAAGCATTATAAAACCAGCTGATTACACAACCCCATCCTGGTAGTCGCACGTGTCTTCAAACGTTCCTGTCACCCCAAATGTGCATCCCAAATTAGGTAATCTCAGTTTTGTAATCGGTCTCTCACATGGAGACGAGACTTCCCCTCCCAATGCCTGGTCACCCTGGAGCCTTTAAAAAGCACCTCAAAGGCTCACCCAGTGATGGGAGATCTCTGGATAGGGAGATTTCAGCTTCTGGAAGCATGCTGGTGTCAGAAGAGGCCTGTGTTCCAGCAGTCCCGGGAGCCACCATGCCCCAGGAGCTCCAGCAGACAGACTTCCAGCTGGTGCGAGTCAAGAGCACGTGGTGCCGCATCAAGAAAGGAGAAGCCCTTTCCAATGATGAGGACGAGATCACTCTCTCTGAGGCAAAAATGTGAGTATAGGAAGGAGCCCGTGTTGCTCTGGCCAGACAAAGTGGGCAGTCTTCTCGGTGGGATGGAAAAAGCATCTCAGGTGCCACGGCGGCTTCAACCCACAATGACAGAATTGCAGAATAGTTCAGGTGGGAAGGGGTCTTTGAAGGTCATCAAGTCCAAACCCCTGTGATGGCAGGGACACCTTCCACTAAACCAGGGTGCTCCAAGCCCCATCCAACCTGACCTATGGGTACAAACCTGTCAGCATGTCCTTGGGAACACGTTCAGTATGGCAGCATGGGGGGTTGCTGTGCTCCTTGGCACAGCTCGGAGTTGCAGAGGGAATTTTATCAACAGCCTCCATTTTTGTAGATGAGAATTTTCTTTAAACTTCTGAAAAGCTTATGCAGGGACATCTGTGTGCTGCACTTGGGCTCTTTTCCTCCTCTTCTGTGAAACAGCAATCTGTGTGTGCAAAATCTCACATGGAGGCATGGTGGACGGATGGGTTTATAGAGGTGGTCGCAGACAAATGAAACGGGTAGGTGGGAAAAATAAACTGTCACTGACAGGAACAAAACCCTTAACACATCTCTCAAACTGCAGAAGTCACCTAATGCTACTTCAGACAGAGCAGAGACACAAATTTCCCCCAGGGATACATACAGCTCTTTGCTGTTAGTACATCTCTCCAGTTAATTATCGTTTAATTACAGGATACTCCTTTTCACGAGCACATGGAGCCCCATTCATGATGCAGATCTTTTTTAATACAGCTCTCTTTTGCATGCCAGAGGTTTTCTAGCCTTTATCATACTCAGATTTTAATGGCACAAGTATAATCCTTTTCTCAGTCAGGTCAGAGGGACCTTCACCAGCGCTGGCAGTGGGCAGTGACCAGGCACAAGCATCACCCAGGCAGAACTGCAGCAGGAAGAGCAGGACTTTGGCAGACCCAAAAACAGCCTGCCAGACCTCAGTCAATAGAAGGATGAGCCTAGGGCCCAAGAACACAGAAAAATCCTCAGCTGACATATTGTCCTACAAGGGAATGTTCAGCCCCAAATCCACTGATTTTCATGCAGCAGAGAGATTGCAATGGGTACTGGTTGTACCATCCAGCACCCAAAGCTGATTCCACCAAATAATATTCCAAACCATCCTGTCTCTTAGGAGGGTCACATACCAGAGATGGATGCACATGGAGTTAAGTACAGCTATAAGATGGTGCATTAAAATGTACACAATGATGCTTTTTTGCAAATCACATTTGAAAAGACCAGAAGAAATTTTCTGGAAGGTGTAAATCCTCATTGGTTTTTTTAACAGCTATGAAGGTTAAGGGCAGACTCAGAGACAATTAGGTAAAGAAAGCAGGGAAACATCTATTTCGACCTCTAAGTGAATGTTCAGGCATGTGAAAAGAAATTGGGCATGTAGGGAAATCTGATTATCCAATGAGCCAGCTGCTCACTCAAAAAAACACAAAACAAGGGCTCACAGAAACTTTCATTTTTTCCTCAACTGCAGCTCAAGAAACAGTCTTATATAAAATACATTTTGCTCTTTTCTTCTGCCGTTTTTTTTTTTCCTTTTTTGATTCCCAGCTTGTTTTTCCCCTGGCTTGCCCATCCCACAGAAGGAAGGCATTGTAAGGCTGTGTTTCTCACTGGTTTAGACAGATAATTAATTTTGGCTTTTATCTACCCTTGAAAACTCCAGTACAGAAATGTTTCCCAACCCCTGAATAATTTTCTTTCCCTCTCCAGGAGCACTTCCTATTTCTATCACACCTGTTTCAAGGTAGAGATCCATTAATTCGACTAAAGCACTGTAGAAACACTGGTCTGAATGGAGATGAGTGGCTGTGTATAGATAGACAAGAATAAATTAACTCTTATCACCCCGATATACCATCAGAGGATGCTTCCTCCATAAATATGGAATATTTTGTCAACCTCTTCTCTTCCCCACTCCCTTTTTGGAAGCTGAAATGATTGGGCTGGGTCTTTTTTTATGGGTTTTCAACTTCCAGCATGAAAAACATGTTCCAGCCCTTCTTGGTCCATGTATTTTCAGTGCTATGTAGGAATTCAGACATTTAACTGTTCACTAAGACCTTGGAGAGCTTCTCCATTAATGAAATTGCTGACCCCTGACACCCGGGAGGGTGTCCCACCCTCACAGCCCCACATTTCTGCAGTGCATGGGCAAGAGACTCCACATTCTTCACCTCCCAGCTACATCCTTAAACTAGTTCAGACATGCAAAGGTCAAAATAGGAATATAGTGATTTCAAATCATGTTTTCTGATCCTTGCCAGAGGTGAGTGCATCTCCAAAGGAGGGATTTCCTGGATAATTGAAGCTCCCATCTATTTTTGCTACAAAGTGGTAGAAACATACAACATTCTGGAACCCTCTAACACCACCCTGCTCTGGGGTCACATCACTGACCCCCAGCAAATAGAGCTCACCACTGCCAGCAAGAGGAAACTGCGGCGCTTTATCGTCATAGACGAAGTCGTCGACAAACTTTACGGCTCCAAAGTCAGAGAATACTTCGAAGAGAACAACGTCCAGCACAAAATCCTCTCCCTGCCAACCACTGAAGAAACAAAATCCATGGACTTGGTCTTGAACATCTTGCACGAGGTCCAGAACTTCAGCCTCGACCGGCGGACGGAGCCCATCATCGCCATCGGCGGGGGCGTGTGCCTGGACATCGTTGGCCTGGCCGCGTCGCTCTACAGGAGACGCACCCCCTACATTCGGGTCCCCACCACCCTCCTGTCCTATGTGGATGCCAGCGTGGGGGCGAAGAATGGGGTGAACTTTCTGCAGTGTAAGAACAAGCTCGGGGGCTACACCCCCCCCGTGGCAAGTTTCCTGGATAGATCCTTCATCCAGAGCATCCCTCGGCGACACATCTCCAATGGCCTCGGGGAAATTTTAAAGGTATGAACTTTTGCAACTGCAGTTTTCAGAACTGAAATCATGCAATGGTTTGGGTTGGAAGGGACCTTTGGAGGTCATTAAATCCAATCCCTCTGCAATGAGCAGGAACACCTTTCACTAGATCAGGTTGCTCAAAGCCCCATC